>NC_135727.1:111319901-111620214 GCF_964656455.1 Halichoerus grypus | reverse complement strand
GGCTATGGATTAGAAACGGTGGGAAAGCAGAGAACTGTATGGTGGGAAGCCATGTAATTAAAAAACTGACTGAAATTATTACCTGATTTCATAATTGACAGAATATTTAATTCAGATATAGTAAATTGACACACCTCTACACAGAGACAATTATGACTGACTGTATAACACCTGACAGAATCAATTATAACTGACTGTTGTTTGATACCTTTGCACGGAAATAAATGAAACAGACATTCCGAACAGAGACGGCTCTGCCTGTGTGCCTAAGTCTGCCTCAATTAAAGTAAAATAACCACTAGGCAATGTTAAAATGTCTTTGCCTCGTGGTTTCTAGCTAAGTGTGTCTCCCTAAGTCCAAAGGGGGTTTTTACAAAGAGGACAGCTGAAAGAGATTTTTGGCTTACTGATAGGGAAGTAAAATCTCTGAAGTAGAGATGTTTTCCTTCGATGGGAGAATACTCACTCCACTTTGTCAAACAGTTCTAACGTTTGATTGGATCCGTTAACTTCTAAATAAAATACTTAAGACAGGTTCATCCTGCAGGTGATGGTCTAGTTCCTCCCATATAGAAAACACTGTAACTTGCCTAATTGTGAGGTTTTTTATTCTAATCAGTAGAAACCACCTTTTAAATTAGCAGTTCATTTTAGTGTCTGGTAAAATACTGTCAATAATTAATGTCTAGGCTACCTTGTTTTTCACTGTTTTCATAAGGGTTGGGGACAGGATATTTTTGATAATCAGTATATAACTCCAAGGAGTCAGCATGTAGAAAGCACCAGTAAGCTGTAGATACGTGTTCCTCAGAGGTTATTCCCAGGAAAAGTAGATTCGCTTTGCTGGGGTATTAAGATGAGTGATTTCCAGTGATGGTTCAGGCCACTGGAGTATATTTTGCCGATGCATTTGTGTGTAGAAAGAGCATTCCCCTCCCCAGATGACGAAGTTTGGATTTTTCGCGCTGGTTGTTGAGACAGCAACAGCCCCGGCCTGTGACATCTCTGTGGACCGGGCTGGGCTGGTCTTCGATGCCCCTTGACGGATGGCCTCTTAGATTCTCTTAACAGTTGTTGTCATCAGGTGCCTGACCTGCAGTGCCTGTGCCAGTGGCCTCTTTACCGACTCCAAAAACCAGAGCAGGGAGAAGGAATCAGGTGTTCCTGGGCACATTAACTGGTTTCCACCATTTAACGCTGATATTTTTCCTTGAGTTCTACGGTGGTGGGCATAGCAGTAAACAGGAGAGCGGTTTCATGCAAGGCCTAATGTGGGGGGCCTAGGTGCCTGAAGGGGGCCGAGAAAAAGCACAAAGGGTGAGCCTCCCCCCCCCGCAAGCGCCTGTGCCCGCTCTTGCAGTTCTGTTTCCTAGAAGACCTTCCATATGTTATTGATTAAATTATCATTGGGGAAGCAAGTGGGAGCTTTTATCTGCATGTCGAACTGGCGTGCAATGGTGCCTTGGCTGTATTGACCGGCTATGGGATATGCTGGCGGTCCCACTTGTCTTTTACGAAGAAGAGCACCGAGGGACGCTGGTTGTCATTCTGACTCTGCTGTATGGCAGCGTAAATAGTCCCCTTTCTAACCAACCTGGTGGGAAAAGTCAATATCCCATCAGCAGAGGAGGTAAACACATCAGGAGCGATGCCCTCTCCCTTCCTCCCCTGCTCCTGATTCCGGCAGCTCTTGAAACGTGCGCCCTAGTCAGCACCTGCACTTGTGTCATTCACATGCACGGGGCGCCGGCCGCGGGCTGGCCCTGCCGGGAGGCGGGAGCCAAGAGGCAGGAGGCGGCGGCCGCTCCAGGCCATTGTTGTGGATTCCCAGACTCCGGTAATTAGAACTTTCCAAGTGTCTTTCTGTACTCGGCTACCGATGCCCCCCCCCCCCCGCCGCCTCTCTTTTTCCAACCCCCTTGGGCATTTAAATCCTCGCCACAAAACTTTTTGTTGCTGTTTCTTGAAAGGCAATTGATGTAATTTAGAAAAGGTTGTGGAGAACAAATGCGAATGTGTAGCTAAGGAACAAAAACCTTGAGACCCAGCTTTAGTTTTCCGGGTGTTTTGTAGACTTCAGTGTTGCTCTGTTGTTTCAGTGGGCTTTTTCTTTTTGTGGTTGATGTGCACTCCCTTCCGTGTTTCCTTCCCGATGCTTTCCTCTTCCCGGGGCGCTGGGCAGCCTGGCTTGGCACAGGCCGGCATCTGGGGGCCTGCGTGTCTCATTCTGGGAGCCGGCATGCAGGGTAGGGTGAGGGCGGTGCACAAGTGAGTGTGGACTCTGGGTTCTGGATACCTGGGCTGGCATTTCTTCATCCCAGATTTCCAGCTGTGCGACCTTGGGCGAGTGACTTAACCTCCCACCTTGCTCAGCCAGCAAATGGGGATTTAAAAAAATTAAAGTCGGCCTCTCCAAACACCTCACGGGGTTCCTGAGCAGCTTTGAACCAAAACTGTGTCGTCTTAAGCATCCGGGACAAGGTCGCCTCCCCTAGGGATCACCCTTATCCTCAACAGATCAGACCTCGGTGTCTGGGCCCTACTGCTCCTTTAAATGAACCAAGTGTTAAGAGGTAGCAGGCTCTGGGGAAGGAAAGGAACGATCTCCTCTCTGGCTGGTAGTGCCCGTCTCAGAGTGGGAAGGCCAGAGATGAATGGGTAGAAGCAGCAGGAAACAGAGGAAGGGCCGCTGCATACCCAAAGTTCACAGGCATACAGTGTGGACAAAGAAGAAGAACTCTTACCAATGGACAGGTGCTCTCCAGACAGCCTACCCCTCACCTCTGTCAACAGAGGTGTTTTGTATAGCAGAGGGACACAGACCGAAGGGCCTGAAAGCCAACTAGGCCCAGCTGTTCCTGGGACCTTGCTCTGGGAGGCTCTGGCTTCCTTCGAGACAAAGTCTTTCCTGCCACATCCATACTTGGCATGCGGTTGCATGCATATGCTCAACAGCGCTGCGAGAGTGGTGGCTGCAGGTGGGGCTCACCTTGGCTGCTGCACCCGGGCCTGCACCTGCAGCTCGCACCCCTGCACCTGCAGCTCGCATCAGTAGAGCCGGGCCCTGCCTGCCCCCCATGTGCTGAGTCAGCTAGGTGGTGACAAGTGGCGGGCAGGGCAAAGGAAGAAAGGCTCCCACAGAGGAATCTAGGGGTCTCACCCGCCCCCCCCCAACCACCGGCATGGGACTGGCCCCGGGTGTAGACCAGCCACGGGACCATGAGGACATCTGAGACACGGAACTGCAAACAGAATCCGCACCCTCTTCTATAGTGCTTGACCAATAAATACTCAATGGTCTTTAAAGACGCTACCTCTGAGACTTGTAAACCTTTTATTTTTATATCTTTTTAGATAAGTGGAAGAAGTTTTTTACCTCCAAAGTTCGTCAGGACTACCAAAAACTCAAGAACACGGCGGAGCAGTTCTTGTCCCGGAGTGGCTACTCGGAAGTGAACCTCAGCAAACTCTTCGCTGACTGTGCCGTGAGGCCGTGAGGGAGGCCCAGAAGTTGGCGGCAGGGTGGGTGAAGAAAGACGCCCAGCTTCCTGGCAACTCCACCACCTCCGCCCAGGCCCTGCCTGCTTCTCGGGCATCCCGTTTCCTTTAGGACCGCGCCTCGTGTTTGGGCACATGTGGCTTGTGGGGGGGGGGATGACCGACGGGGGACCAGGGGACCACACCAGTCGCTCATCTACCAATCATCAGAGAAGCTCAGAAGAGCCTTCCTGTCACAGTATAGACCCTGCTATTGAAACACGGCCTAGAGCCCTCGGCAAAGTGGCTGAAGAGCTGGCTGCTTCGTATTTGGGACTGGATTTTGAGGGGAGGGGTCGGTGAGGGATGAGAAATTAATTGAGAGTGGCTGGAATGCAGGGGACCCCAGGCTTTGCCCCGGGGCCTTCAGCAGAGATGCCCCCAGAGAGAGAGAGATTTATGAAGCCTGGTAGGAGCGCTAACATTTTGCCTTTTCACACGCCAATTAAACCCAGTCTGAACCCAACTGTTGCCCCAGCCGCTGGCTCCAGGAGTGGCTGTCCTTTTCAGTCTTGTCTTTTATATAGGTAGCCGAGGGGGGAGATAGAGACGCCTTGCATTTACTAAATAGATTAAACAGAGCTTACTTGTTTACTGAATCGCTCCAGAGTTGCACGTGCACACACATACTGGGCAGGTGTTTTACACTCACATTCCTTTTTTTCCCCTTAAGTAGAAAGTCCAGGTAAGGTTTACAGAGTAGGAAAACACATTTAAAATAATTTGATATCCTATAACATTTCCTTCAAAATATGTAGAGGTTGGGGCAAGGATCCTTGTGTTGTATTCAGAAGAAATTGGGAGGAGGTTTGGTTAATTAGCCCTGGTGCTGTTTTGGTTTTTCCTTTTTTTTTTTTTCATTTCTTCACAGTGGTGCCTCTTTGCTGGAAGCCAAATGTATTTCAATATAGCAGCCTTTCCATTACATTATTGGTAAGATTATACTAACAAAATATATTTCCCCTGTACACTATGCTATATTTTTTTAAAAAGGTCCACCTATCTGTTTTTCTAAAAGAAAAAATATGTTGTGCTTTTTTCCCCCCTGCTTAAATAAAGTTTTCTGAAAGGAAAGCAGTTGCAGTGAATCTTTATCAGGTGCAAAATGTTGGCTAGAGGTGGCAGGCAGGAGTAAGGGATGACTGGAGGCCATCCCCATCCCAAACCTCAGAAATCAGCTCTGAGATGCCTGAGTGATGTATGTCCGAATGTTCTGAGCAGCATTTGGGAGGATTTCCTGTGGACTTTGGGTCCTTTAAGAGACGAAGTAAGGTTTCCTATGTGCTTTGCTGACTTGGACAGCCAGAGAGCTAAGCCAAGAGCCCAGTGGTGTCTACTTTTGGAGAACAAGACCAGTGGCTCCTGGGAGAAAAGCCCCCCACAGGAGAAAGGTCACTCAGCATGGACCCTAGTGAATGCCCTTGTGAAAGCAGTGAGGATGATACCGTCTTCTGTCTTGCTTTGCTTTCTCTTTCCTCTCCCTCACTTTCCCCTCTGTATAAGAGACAGAGGTTCTAAGCAGAGACACTTTGGGTGTACGGCCCTGTCGGTTAATTAATGAATGCCTTGGTACCTCAGGCTCCTCAACCTGTCACAAATGGGAGCAGCTACGTTGCTTTGGGAAATGAGGGCGTAAGTGTGATTTCCATGGTTTTTGTCATACAAGGTTCTAGAGATGGTTCTCCCATGTGTGCTTCTGGAGCCCACGCCCCTACATTGCTTTCTGAAGAGAAGGCGTATTTTCCTTGGTTTCTGGAACCTGGGGTTATGATAAATACAAATAGAGAGTTATCGTGAACTTGGTCATCAAGAAACTCCAGGACACTCAAATAACTAATTACTGCTCCGTTTGTCTCTGCGTCTAGCCAGCAAGCACCGCGAGGGCAGGACCTGTTTCTGTAGCAAATCTATAGAAAGTTAGACGTAGCATGGCCCAGGCCCGAAAATAGCTAATGGAGCCATAGATGCTTTCTCTCTCTCTCTCTCTCTCTCTTTTTCTTTTTTTTTTTTTTAAGATTTTATCCATTCATTTGAGAGAGAGAGAAAGAACAAGTGGGTGGAGGGGCAGAGGGAGAAGCAGGCTCCCTGCCGAGCAGGGAGCCCGATGCGGGCCTCGATCCCAGGACCCGGGGATCATGACCCGAGCCGAAGGCAGACGCTTAACCAACTGAGCCACCCAGGCGCCCTGCCATAGATGCTTTCTTGTTCAGATCTGGAACTCCAGTTGTGGGGTTTTTCTGGGAGGCACATAGAGAGTCCTGAATTTTACAGAAAATTGCAACTGCAACTTTAAGAATTCCAGTGGATCTGTTAGAACACTGGAGAAGCACTCACTTTTCTCCGAGAAAGGTTTCTACTCCTTGATTTTTGTCAGTTGATAGGGCAATGGGTGGGACAGGTGCAGAAATGCCACCCACTTTGCAAGGGGGAGCCTACCCACATGTCTCCACAGGCTGCTGGGTGAGGATCTTAAGCTCAAGTGCTAACTAAGACTGAGCGGATGAAACGAGCCGGGCTCACACGACAGAGTGGCAGGGACTGTGGTGGACCAGAGGGGCACATCCTGTCCAAAGAGGGCAGCGGTTACTCAGTGATGCTGGAAGGGCTGGAGCCCAGGGTGGCTCCATGATCCGGTTTTCAAGAGAAGCCAGGAATCCAGATATTCCGTAAAGTGGCTCAAATTCTAAGCCTTGGCAACTAATTTTTTTTTTAAATAAAATTTTGAACACTGGGCCAGGCTAAACCTCTGGGCTGAATTTTATCTGGGCCAGTTGGGAAACGGTGCCCTAAAAGAACCCTGCTCCTCTCACGGTCCCATGCCTCTGAAAAGGGCACCTCTCCTGTTGAATGTAGGCAGTAGGATCTGCCTACAACAAGGTACATACACATTTATCTTGGACACCCACCGCTGGCTAACCCTCAACTCTCCTTCATTTAAAGGGGGCAGAGGGAAGGCCAGAAGTTGAAAATCCTACACAGATCATGCTCAAGATTTTAATTTGTCCAGGAAACAGAGTTAATCTTGTGACTCTTGGAGGCTAATCAAAGTTCACAGATGGGGGTTCGGGAGGGGATGTGGAAAGGGGATGAATCCACTTCCCTTGACCACCAGCCCCTTCTCTTGCCCATCCCCACCTCTTAACCTCGAACACACGTGCACATCAACATGCTTTTCCAAATGTAGCATTTAAATTCGTTTGGTGGGAGATGCAAAGATAAGGAAACTCCAGAAACACATTTCCCTATCTTGTGTCAGGGTTTTAAGGAAAACACACCAAGCCCCAGACCCTCCATTCAGTGCTCCCATCCCAAACTTAAAGCCACCTTGCTTTCCCTCCCTCCCTCCTCTCTCTCCCTCTCTCTCTCTCTCTCATTCTCTCTCTCCCCTCACCTAAATATTTCTTAATTGAACGGTTTGCTGTGGAGCTTCCTTATAGCAGTTTAATAGATTAACTCATCTGAGCCAGCCTCAAATTTCAGATTAAAATTCCTTCATCCCGAAGGCAGCATTATCAGGTTGTTGGAGGCTGTTTTCAAACCTTGGTTTTGAATAGCAGCGGCTCTGCATTAATTTAACCACTAAGCTAATAAGTAGGTTTCGTTTTGTTATGCTAAGCTTTATTGCTTTTCTTTTGATCAGAATGGTGTTGTTGAGCAAAGCAGCAGACAAGGCATTCTTTGATGAGGGAATTAGCGCTCCATTCTTCCTCTATTATTCATAGCACAGTGGAATATGTAAGTACCTGAGGGTGTCAAAGGAGCGCAGGTTCTATTGCAAAGTGCTCGCCTTGTTTCTCTCAATAGCTGACTATGAGATGATAAACCGCTTAATACACTGTGCTAATTGGATGAGAGCAAAAAGAGATGGGAATTAAGGCGAGGCAAAAGGAGAAAGTGCAGCGAGCCTTCAATTCACTCTTTCACCGCTTTACCAGCCCCAAAGGAGGCACAAGCTTTCGATAAGCAGACTAGAGGTTTTGTGCGGAGATGAAATGAACGTGTTAGTGGATTCAAGTAATACACTAATTATTGCACAGTATAAATACCACTACTGGTTTTATAACAGGGAGGTAAACTTCTTTTGAGAGGGTTATAGGATTGCTTGGCAGTGGTGTAGAACCTAATAAGGGCCCAGAGTAATAACCCCCTGGATTAACAAAATTGCTGCTTGTAGAAGTATGATTCAGGCTTTTACGAAGATTTCCGGAGCATGAATAAAAATGACTGAATGACATTTCTTAATGTATAACTGGTAATCGCTCCCTTTTCTTTAAAGGAAAAAATGTATACTTCAAAGTGGACCGTTAATAACGTCCAGAGACAACACAACTTTTTCCTTTGTAAAAGGCTTTTTCCCCCCCACCCGGTCAGGTAGCGGGTTTCCTCCTCCCCGCCCCCCAGCCAGCCTACCGCTGGCGGTGAAATACACAGTTGCTCCCTGGGACTCAGGGTTCCAAAATACCCTTTTAGGCCCCATTTAAGGCCCCCCCTTCATCCACACACACTGCTGTGTATACACATGCACACATGCTCACGTACACATTTTTTTTCCCTCTAAACGCAAGCTCCACGAGCCCATGTACAATTTCCTTCCCTCTAACATCAGCCCCCCTCTTCCAATCCGGTAAGATCTCCGCACTCAAAATGATACGAAAAGGAGAACCACGGGTGCTTCGTCTCTGGGTTCTACAAATGCAAAACAACAGTAATAAATGTTTGCCCCAATTAGGGAGGAGGAGTGGGCTAATAGGAGGAAAAAAAATGGGAAACAGGGGCCAATAACCGGTGACTTTAGCTGAAGTCTGAGTTTCAAGTCCCGAGTCGTGCCAAACCTTCTCCAATAGTCCCTCTCTCTAATTCACGTTCCTTCCGTTTTCCCCAGCACAAGCCTACGATGCCCGCCCCAACCGTCCACGCTCCAGGCCATGGGTGGTTGGTGACAGAAGAACACAGGGGCACCTTCTGATAATATTATGGCGCATATTATGCCCTTCTTGCCTTTCCTTCCAGGGCCTCATCCAGACCCGGCTAGCCTGTCTGAAAATGTAGCAAGTTAACTTTCCCCTTCCCCTCATCCTTCCCCCAGAGGCTCCCAATCACCCCTCACCCCAGGACTCTGTAGGGGTGGCCCTGGGAAAGCAGGTGGTGGGGCATTCTGCCCTGGGTGTGACGGGGGACAGCTATGCCCCCATCGCAGGGGCTCTCCTGAACTCGCCTGGGCTCGGCATGTCCTCCTCGGTGGAAGAGGTTTGCTTAAGGTTGGGGGGGGCGGTCAGCCGCTCCCAGCATTGTGACCGCGTTCCCAGATATTGGGGCCAAATTGGGTTGCCATTCATTAATAATGCTCACAATAAGATTAAATCATTCTGGAAAATCTCATAAAATCCCCCTAAGTACGCTCCAGTGGCTCTTTCCAATCCCCATCATTCAGCACTTGGGGAGGTTTGGAAGGAGAAGAAAATTGGTTTCTTTGCTTTTAATGCTTCTTTGAAAAGATACTCAGAGTTTGTCATGCGTGACATGTCACATGTTTAATGTGGACTTGCTGGAAGTCAGGGGGTCTTTAGCGTGTGATATTTATGGGGAATATTAAGTGCAGAATGAGGTCCCTCCAGCTGGGGAAAGTTGAAAGAATAGGAGGCCCAGGACCGGGCTTGTTTGCGGCATCAGAATGACATAGGATTAAGAGTTTGTAAAACAAGGCGAGGGGTTCTCATTGGCCAGTAATAAATGTAATCCTTGGAGGTAATTTCACGCAATTTGCTTCTGCTCCATGGAAGGGTCAAATGAGAAAAAATGACTTAAAAAAGAGTTCATTAACAGGAAGAATGGTACTGTTTCTCGTATACCATCCAACTGGCAGCCTGGAGAGGAAAAAAAAGCCGTACCTAAACAAAAAGCCAAAATCGACGGAAAATTGATATTGACCACCAAAAAAAAAACAAAAAAAAAAACCAAAAAAAAAACCTTTCCCTCACTCCCTCTTCTCCTGCACTCCCCCATCCCCACCTCCAAACTCCAGAGTAACCCTGCCCACGCCAGGAAGGGGCCTTCACACCCGGACAGCCAGTGGAGCCTGGGGGTTTGAGGCACTCAGATCTCCAGGGGATGCCCTAGAAAGTTCCCGCCGGGCCTGCTAAAGTCGAGAAAGGAGTGTGTGGCCGCAGTGGCCGAGGAGAGGTGGTGGGCGGCCTGCTCCACCCCCCTCCACCCCATGCCCCAGGCCGGGCTTCTGCTTTCGAGCTCCGCCCTTTGCGAGTCCGGAGCCGGGGCTCGGCGGCGGTGGCCCACCCGACGGCCCAGGGCCCGCGAAGCCCGTGGGCGCGCTCCCCAAATTTCCCAGCAGGCGGGGTCTCCGGATTTCAGGGCAGGGTGGGCGAGCCGAGGACACCCGGGCCTGAGCGCGGCAGCTGCCGAGCGGGTTACCCCGCCCCCCCCGAGTTGCAGCCGACCTCTGCCCGACCGCGCACCTGCCCCTCGGTCGCGCACACTTGCGCTCCCCAGCCGCAAGGGGACCCGCCCCCCGCTTCAGCAGGGCGCGGCCCGGGAGCGCGCGCGGAGGCCGACGGCCGGCCCAGAGACTCGCCCCCGCCCCCCACGGCGCCCGACTGGCCCACGGCCTGGCGGGGCGGCTGGCACCCGCTCCGCGAGCCCGGTAGTCACGCCGCGGCGGCACCCCACCCCCCGCCTGCCCCTCTCCCCAAAGGTCCGGCGCGCTAATTACTACAAATTGAAACTAATTAAGCTTCTCTTCCCTTTCCCATCACCCTGGGAGCGTCGGCGAGACCCAGCCCCCGCGGGCGGGCTTACTCCGCGGTCACCGGGAGGGGCGCAGGAAGGGCCGGGGGGGGGGGGGGGAGGGGGGAAGGGAGGGGAGAAGCCACGGTTCCCGGCGCGGGGAGGAGTGCGCCGAGGGGGTTACAGATGGCAAATCTGTGCGGGTCTCCTCTCAAGAAACCTGAGTTGTTTAGATTTTTAAAAATGTATACATTTCCCAATGCCTGGATAAGTGATGTAATGACATTTGTCGAGTTAAGATCTGCCACTTGGATACCCCTCGCTGCCTTTCCATCACTGTTTCTGCGTTCTCTCTCTCCCTCTCCCTCTCCCCCTCTCGGTCTCTTCTCTCTCTCTCTCTCTCTCTCTCTCACACACACACACACACACACACACCCCCACACACGCACCCTCCTCCCCGCGGGTATACTGTGGAGCCCGCCCCCTCGGAAGCCAGCGCCTGGGCTTCTTGCTCTCGCCATTACCTGTCATCTCGGACTGCGCACTTCCTTGCTACGTGGCACTTTCCACGAACAGTTTCCTTCACCTTCCGAGCCAAGACTCTCGCTCGCTTCAAATTTCTATCTCCACCGTCAACAACGCCTACCGTCCACCCACCGACCCCCCTCGGGCCCACCCCACGTCCGTAGCCCCGGACCCTCAGCGCCCGCTGCGGCACGACCCGGGCGAGCCGAGATGCGGCGGAAAGCGCTGCGGCGGCGTTCTTAACTTATGGAAGGAAACCCGAATCCGTTTGAGGATCACATTCAAACCTGGGGCCTCTGCCAGGAAAACGCGCTTGCAGATGAACCGAGGAGGTGCCGGGGAGCCAGAGCCCACCCCTGGCCTCTGGGGGGCCCCCGGGTCTGCTGACCCCACAGCGCCTGCATAGAGCATTCACACTTCCTTTTGTTAAACATATAATTTTTTTTTTTTTATTTTGAGCGTGACACTTCTCCACTAGATAGCAAGGAAAAGTGATAACAATTACACATTACACAAAAGTACTGTACCATTGCCTTTATCTTGAAGGTTTCGGAAGCCTCTACAGTTAATAAGTTAAATAAAGGGCTTGAGTACATAAATATTTGTCTAGGAACCCTACCGTATCTACAACACAGTAAGAATCTACAGGAGGACAAACTTTTACCATACCACGCTGAGTGCAATTGCGTTATAACATTTCAAATATACAAAGCTCTGTTCTTTTTTTTTTTTAATAACAATGGTATGTACAGAATCAATAATCACAGTTTGGTGACTTCAACAGTCCATATTCTAGCAGAGTATTTCCCTTTGGTTTGATATAAAAACCTTGGTTGGTGTATGATAAAGAAGAGAACAAGAACAAGACGCCCCTTTCTGTTAAGTGCACTGTTAGCTATCTTACAGATTCGCATTCGCTTCCCTGGCCCTGGCTTCACACCGGGGCCCACGCTGGGGAGATCAACTTAGAGCGCCAAAATGCTGTTTAAAAAAAAAAGAAAAGCTAAGTGGGGTGCCAGGAGGAAGGGGGGGTTGGGTTTTCTAATTTTTTAACTTCAGTACCAGGTGTCTTGGAGAGAAAACCTCCCCGATATTTTCAGCAAAGTAAGAACGGGAGAGAGTGGAC
Source organism: Halichoerus grypus (assembly GCF_964656455.1). Classification (NCBI taxonomy): domain Eukaryota; kingdom Metazoa; phylum Chordata; class Mammalia; order Carnivora; family Phocidae; genus Halichoerus; species Halichoerus grypus. The sequence goes on along the minus strand of NC_135727.1, from coordinate 111,608,288 downwards.
GTTCGAGGGGGAGCGAGGTTGGCAGTGGCGGGGACAGGGGGCAGGGGCAGGGGCGGGTGGACAGCCAGCCGAGGAGGTGCCACGTCCGGGAGCGCCAGGGGCTGCCTTGCCCGCATCCAGGCTGCTGCGAAGGCGGCTGCGCTCTCTCAGTGCCGTCTCGGGAGTGTGCTGGTCCTCTGTTTCCATTTGGTCTTGAGTGGTGCTGAGTGAGGTGACCTTTCGGGGTGCGCCCGGGGCGCGAGGGTGGAGGGCAGCCTTTAGCACACCTCCTTGCCCGTGCTGGTGCCCGGCAGGATGTTGAGCTGCGTGAGCTGCGCGGCGTGCTCCTTGGCCTTGAGCCTCAGCGCCGCTATGCTAGAGGCGCGTCTGTCTGCGGCCGCGGTGGCCGGGTCGGCCAGCGCGCCCGACGCCACCGCGCCCTCCACGGCCGGCGTGGGCTGTCTCAGGAGCGCGGCCGCGGTCGACGCGCTGGTCAGGGGGGCCATGGTGGAAAAGAGCCTGCAGGGAGAGCAAACAGCGCGGTCACGGCCTCGGGAGCTGAGCGCAGCGCCGGGCGGGGGGCGGGGGGCAGGGGAGGCGGGGGTAGGCAGCGTTTCCCGCCGCCTCTCACCGGGGGAGCAGAGGGCCACACAGGGGTGCAGACGGGCGCCGCCGCAAGAAGCCCAGAGTCGCAGGGCTAGGGTGGGCCACGGGCTGCGGAGCAGGTGGGAGCATGGGTGGGAGGCTAAGGTGCTCCGAGAGGACTTTACTAGAGGAGGGAACCGACGGAGGGGGCGGGGGGTGGGGTGGAAAGGCCAAGGGGCCTGGTATTCTGAAGGGATCAGGGCCAGGGCGGAGGCAGGTCCTGTGGCCCAAAAGCCAACGGCCCAATTGCCTGGATTCTGTGCTTTCGCATAAGAAGGGGCTGTATTCTCAGACGGGGAGCTCCCATTGCCAGGGGAGAGAAGAAAGACAAAGAGAAAAAGGAGAAGAGAGGTAGAGGGAGGAATAAAAAAAAGAGAAAGAAGGGAGAAGGTGAGTCAAAACTGATCAAGACCTACGCTGCAGACTTTGTACTCTCCCTAGGGCGCCTTCTCGGCCGGGGGCTCCTTTTGCCCTGGAAAAGCTGGCCTGGTTTGCTGGCCTTGCCGCCGACCCGGCCACCCTCCCGCGCCAGACTGAGCCGCCGGTGCCCAGCCAACGACCGCGAGGTGGGGGTGGGGGGCGCCCGCCTGTTGATTTCCGCTCGACAGGCCGCTCTGACCCGCCAGACGCCCCGCGTCCCGGCGCGGCGACACTCTTGCCCCGTCGCCTTCCCTGCTTCCTGCAGCCTCGTGCCCCAGAGAGCCCCCGAACCCGCGACTCCCGCGCGCGGTGCACGGCGACGCGCAAGCCTGGGCCCCCAAGCCTGGGATCCCAGTCCGTGCCACCAACTCCAGGCGGCGCCGGGATTGCTTCTCGCCGCGCCTCCACCCCCTTCGCACAGCACAGCGGACCTGAAGCTGAGGCCAGAGCCACCCCTGGCCACCCGACACTACCACCTCCAAGCCCCCCTCATGTCCCTTCCCCCCCTCCCCCGCCCGCAGGGTTCCGGCTCCGAACTCCTGCAGGGCCGACTCGGAGTTACCACGATTAGAAATGCGCCCACTAGGGTTCGAGGAGAGCCTCCCGCTTCTCCCAAGCCCCCCTCCACCCCTCATGCCACCCCCACCGCACTCCTCTTGCAGCCTCTCCAAATCTCGAAGTCTGGTACTCCAGCCGTGCTTTGCCAGCTTCTACAAGTCACTTGTCGAAAGGAAAAGGGGGCGGGGGGGGGGGTGGTTCGGAGGGACACAGGACTTAAAGTTGTTTTCCCAGAAAAACTAATAAAGTGTGGCCTGGAGGGGGTGTACGATGCCCTGTTTCCATAGGTAAACTGAGTCACTAACTACACTTCAGTGCACTCACTGTTTATTTTATCAGTTTGTTACATGAAACTACTTTTACTTAGTGTCTTTTTTTGAAACTTTTCTCTGAGATGATTTTTGTTAAGTGGCTGCGCAGTTGGATGAATCTATTATTTCTTTGTTCTCCCAAAGAGAGATCATTGAAGCTGCATTCAGTTTTATTTTCACTGCACTTTCCAACTTAATACATCCCTCTTTTGTTTCTTTGTCTGGGTGATTATACAGACTTTTTATTTCATCATTCGATGTTCATTTAAAGAAAGGGAATTATAATATACGATGAACTGTTTCTTTTATTTCGTTGTCTTGTGCCGCCGTTCGGGTCGGGGTTGCACATATGGGGTATGGTTGGCAGCGGGTCACTTGAGTGACAGGGAAGTTAGAGTCTGGGGAAGAAGAAAGAATTCTTTGCACCCAGAGGGCCGGTGGCTCCAGGGCTCCTGTGGAAACCAGAGCTGTGTTCCTCTGCCAGGCTTTGGAGCATGGGGAAGGATTTTTGCAAAATTTGAAGAGTCGTCCCAGCTCTGTAGGCTACACGTGTACACGGTTACACACATAACCACCTATGGTCTGAGTGGTTGCTGCCTTCAACTGGTACTTTTACAGCTTTCACTGAACACTCCCGGTTGTCGCGGCTGTTGTTACTGCCACCGCCCTCCCCTTTGCTGCTCGGTCCCAAGTCATTCCCTTCGAGAGCCACACTGTTTGAGGCAAAATTAGAGAGTATTTTCTTTGGCTAAATCTCTGGGAGTTGGCCAAAGAGCGAAGATGTGGAGCCGCTGCCTGTCTCCTGTCTCCGGCCTCCTCCCTGACCCCAGCCTCTGTGTGTGTATGAGACAGACAGACAGACAGACTCCCCGAGGCCGCGCGTTACCTGCCGAACGCAGGGCTGATGAAGGCCGGGTGTCGGAACACAGCGGCTCCGAGGAAAGTGCTCAGGCCCAGCGGCGCCCCGCTGGGCGGCAGGCTGGCCGAGCCAGGAGGCGGAGGTAGGCTCGGGAAGGCGGCGGCGGCGGCGGCGGCGGCGGCCGTCCAGGCCGAGTCGAGCGCTGGGTGGTGCGGAGGGAAGGGGCTGGCGTCCAGGTAGGGGCTCAGCGGGTGGGTGGCCGAGAGCGGCCCGGGGAAGGGCAGCCCGGGAGGATGGGTCTGCGCGCCCGCCTTCTCCCGCTTGCGCCACTTCGCCCGACGGTTCTGGAACCAGACCTGCAAGGCGGAGAGAGCCGGGGTCGGCGGGCCGCTGGAGGGGGGGGGGAGCGCGCCCCGGCCTCCTCCCCACCCCCCTTAGTGCTGCGGGGGCCCCTCCTCCTTTCCACCGAGGCCGGCGCCCACTCGCCCCTCTCTGGCCTCAGGTTATCCGAAGACACCTCTGGGGGCCAAACAAACTGGTGGCGAAAAGGAGCCCAAACTTAAAGCTAGCAGGAAACACAGGGCAAGCAAAGCCTTTCCAGCGCGTATTTCAAACAGCCTAGCTCCTTTCCAAGTTGGAAGAAAGTAGTCCCGAGTGTTTAGAGATGGGGAAACCGAGGTTTAAACGTCTCCGCTGCCATCTGCTTGCAGCGCATCTCTAGACACGTCGCTTAAAAACCTCTCAACCTCAGTTTTCTAATCTGTAAAATGGTGATAATAAAACTTCACTCATAAGGCTGTTATGTGGAATGAATAACCTAAAGCATGTGAAAGCTCGCCTTGGACAGTGACTCTTGGCAGTGGGCAGCCACCCAGAGATGAACACATACCGGCTCTCTGCTGCATACCAGCGGGTTCCGCCTATTTCAGGTTTACCCAAGAGCTGGCAAAATCCCTGCTGTGTGGAAAAGGGGATCTCGGGGAGGCGGTTCATTTATTCTTTCCAGAAATATTTATTGAACACCTAAGAGCACTAAGCTGGATTCTGGGGTTTGGGGAAAGCTGGGCAGGAGGGAAAAGCTGGGTTTACCCCAGCAAACAAGCATACATTGGGGGGGGGCAGTTCTCCAGGAAAGGGAATCTGGGGCCTGGGGCCTGCTCTCGGCGGGGGCTCTAGGCAGGGCTTGGTTCTAGCCAGGAAGGTGCTGCCTGCCAGGCCCAGGTACGCAGCAATCCCTGGACAAACAGAAATCAGAGTGCGGGCTACCTGTAGACTTTACACATCTTCAGAGCTAACAGGCCCTTGATTTCTTTGCGGGATGTGGTTTAAATAGGTTATTTAAATAAGACAGTTCTAGGCTTGGGGGAGGTTTCCAGCACAAGGTATCTTCCTAATTGTTAATAGAAAGCAGTTTTAGTAGAGACCTTTACCTGAAATGTGGCAGCTACCATGGTCTAAAAATAACTCCCAGGAGCATGAAATTATTTTTATGTGACCTGCTCATCACACCCACAGCTAATAAGATATGCTCCTTCTCCCCTGAAGGCATTAATATTTTTAGGCTTGGGTTGATGCCTGCACACAAGTCTAAAAATTAAGAATGAACTCCAGGGCTATACAGAGTTATAGGAAAATATAATGTAAATGATCCCAGAGGACTTTGTGTGTCTTTTTTTTAATGTGAAGACATCCGTGCCTTTCATATATACACACTTGGAGCTTGTCGTACTAGCCCTGGTATCTAAGCTGGGCTTCACTTCTAGACAGCCACTTTTGGCAAGAGAAATCGAGAATCCACATCGGTTGATTATTTCAAATTCTGCTGAAAGGGGGCCCATCCATAAGATTCTACAGCCCTCAAACAATCTATTTGTGAATTGGAGAAACACTGTAGTGTGGAAATTCAGAGGCTTGAAAAAGTAAGACTAGATGGGACCAGGCTGGGTGGGCAGCTTTTGTGTATCCAAATCTGTCTAGACGAGAATATCCACCACTCTTCGATGGCAGTGAAAGGAGTAAAGGAAGGGAGGGGGGCAGCGGAGGCAGAATGCCCTCAAAGAACGTGGAAACCTTTTGCAGACAGATCGTCTCTCCCGGCTCAACTGCAATCATCAAGATGTCCCCCTGCAATTCCTCATTATTGAATTAATACCTCTGAGGCCCCCCAAAGGTAAACGAAAGGACTCTAATAATTCATATTCACTTAATTACATCTTCTCCAGTGAATAGGGAGAGAGGAGAAGGGGAGGGGGCGCTCTCTTTCTTTTTAAAAGTTATTTAACTTTCCCACGACTCGTTCCCCTGAGCTGAAAATACGGAGTTGCTGTCACATCTCTGTTTGACAATGGAGAAATGTGTCAACAGAAAGGAGGGGACAGGCCTCATCATTAGCCCTCTAATGCAAGAAGCTGTTGTGTATTAAATGAGCCATATGGAATTTATTGTGCTTTATCAGCGCTTGATTTTGACTGTAAAGTGATTCACTCAGCTCCTAACCCAGGGACATCTGTTTTCTGTTGGCCATCGGGGCTGCCCAGTGTTGATCGTCTCTTTGGTTATGAGGCCTGGGTTCGGAAATGCACTCTGGTATGGGGCTGCAAACACCTTTAATAGCATTGCACTCACTCCCTATTAGATCAATGTGGGCTCATTGCTATAAAAAATGGGAAATCAAATAGCATTAGCCAGCTCCTTGTGAGGGCGGAGGGAAAATCAAACAGCATTTTGCCTTCAAATGGCCCTGTTTGTTCTAGCACTAAGTGGGCTTTTATGAAGCCCGATTGGAGACTTAATCGCAGCCAAATACCTGCTTGGAGCTGAGCGGATTTGTCTAACAACCAAATCCATGCTCCATCCCATTATTTCAATCAGGAGAAGTCAGTCCTCCGATTGTTTCCTATAGGGGCGGTGGAACTGGGGGGCTCCTGACTGCCGTGCAGGGACCCTGAAACCCCTCTTCTGATCCCGGACTCACTCCTTCCTCAAGGCTCCCAAATCCAGAAACCTTCCCCTCCAACCTCCCAGCTCTTCACATTTTAATCTTTCTGTGCATGAGTGTTTGGGTCTATTTTTTTCTGATTCTGCTTCTCTTCATTTTATGAAGGGGGTCTCACCCCCCCCCAACCCATCCACCCCCTCTCTCTCCCACTCCTCTCCCCACTCCTCCCCCTCCTTCCTCTCTGTCCCTGTGGTGCAGCTCACCTGGACTCGGGCCTCCGTCAAGTCCAGCCTCATGGCCAATTCCTCCCTGTAAGAAAGCACCACACAGACGGGAGGTCACAGCGGGCCCTGGCAAGCCCTCCAGCCACCTTCCCCTTGCTGGCAGGCCTCCTCCATTAGGGTCTCCCCTGGCTGCCCGCCCTCACCCCCAAACAGATGGGCATCGTGATTCCTTCACCACCCAAGTGCCTGCTATTTGATTGAAAACATAAAAACACACAGCGCATCGCTGGATATAGGGTATTATATGGTATCAGACTATATTCACGAGGGACAAGGGGGGCTTCTTGAGTCCGTAAGCCTAACTGGGTCTTCGGATTTGCCCCCACTCTCCCTTTAGCCAGAGTTGGACAAGAAACACAGAGGCACACAATGCTTACGGCCTCTTCTGTCCTAACATTACATGGGAGAACTCGGTATTCAACCAAAAATGTTCTTCCTGCCCTTGGTGTCTCTCTGCCTTGAAAATTTTTCTTCTGCCTCCCTCCCCACCCTACTCTCCCCCCCTCCCCGCTTCTCTCTCTCTCCCTCTCCAGCTCTTTGCCTTTCCCTCCATCTCTCTATCCCCCCCCCCCGCCTTTCTCCCTCCCTCTCCCCTTAGGTCATACTCCCCATTACCCTCTGGAGATATGTTAAGCTTGTTAAGAGTTCAGTGGGGTAATTTTTTGATTAAACAAAATTCTGCGCACCTCCTGACTCCAGTGCCCACTACAAACCCTGCCCATCTCAGGGGAAGTCAATTTAACTGAAACCCTACCCCGTCATTGCAGTTATTACTGCGACAATTAAGGCAAATAGGAAACCATTAAGATGCTGTAAAATGGCTTACGACCTGTTTACCGAAAATATGAGCTCGAGAGAATAAGTGGCTCTACCCCCGCTAATATGAAAGATCCGGGGCTGCCCCAGCCTGGGACCCGGGTCTGCACTGCTGGCAGCCCCCCCCCCCCCCCGCCGGTCCACACCTGAAACTTCAGGACCAGGAGAGAAAACCAGTTCACCAAGCGCTTTCCGTTGCCCCCTGCTGCAGTGAGCACCAGCAAATGTAAAACCGCACTTTTGGCCAGCTCCCCGCCTGAGCCCAGGCTCTAAATAACCCCCAGTGGGAAAGAGGTGGGCACCGGCAGGCGAAGATGAGCTCCCCCCTTCACATACTACGGTTCCCCCTGGAGAAGCTAAAAAAGGGCAGACCTGGATGCCAAATGACACCTCATCGTTTTCTTCCTTTGAAATACACATGTGTCAGAAATGCAAAAAGCAGGTCAGCTAGGTAGCTAGTTCATAGCACACACCGATTTTAAAATTTATGTTCTTTTTTAAAAGATGGTGAAGGGACTAGATGATATAGGGGAGGACCAACTTTAGCTCCAGGGATGACCAAGTGTAGTGCCGGCCAGCATCAGATCCACTCTTTTCCATGACTGCTCAGGAGAGTCTGGCAATCACTTGCCAGATCAACACTTGAGAGTTGGCTCGGGCCTCCTGAGCTCCGAGCAGCGAGCAGCGGTTCTTCCTCGGGTTCAAAGGGGCGGGCAGCCTTCGGCTTCTAAAACGCATATTGAAAAGCTGCCCACGTCTTGAGCGAAGGAGCTGCCGGAGCTTGACAAGCTCTGCGTCCGGCAGACACCCACCCGTTACTTGCTACCCACCGAGGGAGGTTTGCCTCGACGCTGGCTCCTCGCCTGAGCCCAGACCTTGGCCTTAGGGTGGGAGAGGAAGGCCCCCAGGCCGGCCAGCGCCCCAGGCTGGACGAACCAGCTGGGGCCCTTGGGGTCCAGTCATCTCACCTCTTTCCCTGAAACCCTCAGGTAAGAGGGAAGTGGAGCGTGACCAGGCGGAACACCCTGGCTGGACAGCCGTCCAAAGAGGAAAAGTCGCCCCCCCCAGCCGTTTTGTCTACTGTCTGCCAGGCAGCCAGCAGTCCTGCGCACCCCTGTAAACCCGCGTACAATAAACGAGTGCTGGGCTTAACGTGGGTGTGGCAAGAGAGGACAGGGAAGAGAGGGAAGATTCTGGCTGGTGCCCCGCAGATGTACAGATACCAAACCCTGCCCAGCTCTGACTTGCTTCCGTTCTTTCAGAAGTCCTCAAACCACAGAACTTGAATCTTTTTAAAGGCCTTCTCCGCAGGCAGGGGCTCCAGCTTCACTGTGAACAGCGAACAGCGTAACTGATACGCACCAGGCTCCTGGGGCATGGGGGCGGGGGGGGGGGGGAGCGCGCACCACACAGCGGCCAAAAATAGCCCCTGTTTTTGCTTTGACCGCGAGGGCCCGCGGCGCTTCCTAAGCCTCGCCTGGGACAAGGCCCGGCCCGCAGCGCCTGGGCTCCGGCGTCTGTGCTCTGGGGTGCGCGTGCCTCCGAGGTGGCGCTTTCGGGCACTCTTTGGAGAGGCCGTTTTTCTCTAACTAAAACTTGTAATTTGAAAAAAAAAAATTACACTGGAGAGACTTTGGGAAGGAAAGGTATCATCCCAGTCCAAACTTAAAGGCCGGAGTAGGGGTGGGGTTGGGTGTGGGTAGTTTATCGTGAGCAGGGGTGGATGCGTTGGGAGGGCACACCTGGGCCGAGTCCAGGAGCCAAGTCCCTGCCCCGAACGCGGGGCCCCTGCCCGCCCGCCTTCCCTCGCCGGGGCCCGCTCGCGCTCTCCGCCAGCTACCGCCGCGCCCGCCCCTCTCGCCTACCTAGTGAAGACGTCTGGGTAGTGCGTCTTCTGGAAGGCCCGCTCCAGTTCCTCCAGCTGGTAGCTGGTGAACGTGGTGCGGTAGCGCCGCTGTTTGCGCTTCAGCAGCCCCTCCTCCGAATCGCTGCCCGCAGACAGACACACGCTGTCCTCGCCGTCCTTGCCCTCAGCGTCCTCAGGGTGCAGCAGGAGCTCCTCCTTAGGCGATAGCTCCCCGCCCTCGGTGGCCGCAGCGGCGGCGGCGGCGGCGGCGGCGGCAGCGGCCACCGCACCAGTGGCGGCCACGGCGCAGCGCCGGGGCTCCTTGAGCAGCGCGCGGGCGTCGTCCTCCAGCAGCTCCTCCTCGTCGTCCTCCAACAGCTCCTCTTCCTCGTCTTCGTCCTCTTCATCCTCCAGCAGCTCCTCCTCGTCGTCCTCGGCGCCCGTACCGCCACCCGCCGCCGGGGCGCCACCGGGGCCGCTGGCCGCGCCGAGGCGCTCGTCCGGGTGCGCGGCGCCCCCCGGGCCACCCAGCTCGTCCAGCGCGGGCGGTGGCGGCACGAAGGGCGCCCCGTTCTCGCGGTACGACTTGCTGCGGCTGATGCTCACCTGCGGTGCCTGGCTGATCTTGAGCGTGTCCCAGGCCGCGGCGGCGGCGGCCGCGGCGGCCACGGCGGCCCCCGCGCCGTCCGGCCGCTCCCCGGGCCGCGCGGTTGGCGGCGGCGGCGGAGGGGCCTCCCCGCGCGGACCCGCCGTGGCCGTGGCCGCCGCCGCCGCCGCCGCCGCCGCAGCCGCCGCCGCCGCCGCGGCGCCCTGGAGGAGGCGGCCCCCGCCCGGGCCGTACAGGCGCCGCAGCTTGGGCGGCAGGTGCAGCTCAGCCTCGAACGGGGCGCTGCTGCCCTTGGGGGAGCCTGCGGGCAAGGGAGAGCGGTCAGCGCGCTAGCCAGCCGGGCGTCCCCGCCAGAGCCGCAGCCCGAGGCCGACCCGCCACTGCTCTCTCGGCCCCTAGTCCCCGTCTCCCCCACCCCCACCCCCCGCCCGCGCGCTACGGGACTTGGACCCCCTTCTCCTCCTTCCCCACTTTTCTGGCTGTTTCTTTTTCTTTATGTCTTTCCCTTTCTCTTAACTTCTCTTTTTTTTTTCTTCTGTCCTCCTCCGTCCTTCTCCTCTCTTCTTTCCCTCTCCCACTCTTCCCTTCATTTCCTTTCTTCCTTCCTTTACCTCTTTCTTTCCTTCTCTTCCTTTCATTTTTATCTTCCTTATCTTTTTCTCTTTCCTTCTCTACCCGTCTCTCCCTTTCTTTTCTCATCTTTCTCCTCTCCCTTTCCTTCCTTCCTTTCTCTTTTTGTGCGCTTTCCCCGCTCACTCTCCTCCTCCTTTCTTCCTTTCTTTTTCTTTCCCTTCGCGTGCTCTCTCTCTCCCTTTTTTTTCCCTCCCCATTTTAGGGCAGGGGAGAATCTGAAAACATTCAACGACTTAAAAAAAAAATGACCACCACCCTGAAAACTTTGCGCACGACCTCTGCCCTCTGCTCTGCCACGCAGGCCCAGGCCGGCGAGAGGGGCGCTGCCCGTGGGCGACCCCTGCGGGGGCCGAGGAAGCGGCCCGGTGGCCCTGAGCGCGCGGGCCGTGCCCCAACAGCCCGCAGCGGGAGGGGGCGGGGGCTCCTTGCACGGAAAGGCAAAGAAAAATCTTCCTGGAGAAAATGGGCTTGGAAAGGCCTGGGAGGGGGCAGAAGGGGGTACAACAGGCACAGGCCGCTCTTTCCCTTCGAGGAAGCGCCTGGCACAGGTGCCACTGCAGGCTAAAAAAAGAAAAGGAAAAAGTCAGTTTTATTTTAAACGGCCCCTTCTCCGCCATCTGTCCTGTCTTCCAAGTGGCGCTGCGGCTGGACCGCTGGTTTTAGGATTTTAAAAGAAATCAACAATTCTTTCCCTGTGATACTTCTGCGGGCAGCTCAAGGCGAAACTTGAGCGTAACACGTTCGGGGCAAAACGATGGTTGTTTTGGAATTTTTAATTTTAGAAAAAAAAAAACCTTTTAAGTATTTCAACTCTATTTTTAAAAATAACACAGCAGAGAAAAAAATAGCAACCAGAAGCCACACATTTCATACATTTCAAATACAATAAGGAGCATTTGGGTAATCCCAGGGAGATGTTTTCTGCAAAGCTTGGGTTTAAAAGGTCACGAGTAATGTACAATTAAAAAAAGAAAGGGCGGAGGGGGGTGGGTGGGGAAAACACCGCATATAAAGAAATCTTCCAAAGAGGAAAGACCAAGGCTCACTCTACCTGGAGACCCCTATTCACACCTTTAGGGGTTCTTGTCTTCAAGTTGTTGTTACAAGGGTCCACCCGGCACCTGCTGTTTCTGACCTGTCGCCCCTCTTCAGAGCACCCCCCAGGCCACCAAAGGGAGCATTTAAACGACCTAAAGACCAATTCCGAGAATCTAAGCTCCCCCCTTCCCCAAAGCGAAGCTTGGCCTGTGCTTCAGGAAGCTGAGAGGAAGGGAGAGACAGCCCCTGGGGAGATGTTTGCCCCTCTTTGAGGCACCAGGCCTCAGAGTTGTTCTCTCTCTGTCCTCCGTCTCCAGCTTGATAACCCCAGGCCCCTGGCTCCCGAACATCAAGCATCCAAGCCAGTGCACAGCGCTCTTTGCAGGTGCCTGGCGGGCGCAGCCTTACCTTGCACGGCCTTTTCCTGGTCGGCGCGGCTGGCCAGTGGGGCGGGCAAGCTCTGCGCGGCTCCCAGCAGCCGCATTTTGCATGGGCTCCTCCGGCCCAGGATGCTGTCGATGCAGTAGGAGGAGAGCAAAGTTGGAGATTTACTTTTGCACTCGGGCCTCTCGGAGCAGCCCTCCTCCTGGTACTGATTGCTCATGGCTGGGGCTTTTTCCCTGGCCGCAGAGAGCCGGGCCGCTGGCTGCCTCTCCTGGAGGGTGGGATGGATGGGTGTGTGTTGGGGAGTGGGGTTAGATGGCTGGTTATAATGGATATTACTGCGATCTCTGTGCCTCTCTGCCTCCCTTGCTTGCCGGCTGCTGGCTCCCGCCCTGCCCGCGGCCCGAGCTCGCCCTCTCCGCGCTCAGGACAAGCAGTAACAAGTGTAGTGAGCTGCGGGCGCGGAGCTCTGGAGTCTCTCTTCTCCACGTGCTGAGAGGCGCCCTCTGATTGGCTCTCGCCAGAGGCCGGGCTGCGCAGGGCTGCGGGCTCAGAGCAAAGCCTGGACTGGAGTCAGGAAAGGCCGGCGGGGGTGGGGTGGGCAGCGGAGGATAAGGGGACAGCGGGCACTCGCCCGAACCATTTTTTTTTTCTTTTTTTATTTTTAACTAGCAAGTTCCTAAGTTCTCCATCTTCTTCCTGTAGATTCCCCTTTAGCCCTTCGGGCTAGCCCGAAGCCCTAGCTTACTCTGATGTGAGGCCTGTGGGTGCCACTTGGACGACGTGCGCCCCTTCCACCAACCAGAGGACCTCGCTTCCTGGAGGCGAGGCCTTGAGGCTCGCGTTCAGACGGCCTTGGTACTTTGCAAAGCCAGTGCTGCGCTCCCAGGACAGCGCCTTGATCTCAGTGGCGCCCAGTCGCGGTGCTCTTTAGGCCGGACGGGCCCCCGAGGTGTCAGGGTGATGGCCGCAAGCAAACAATTTCTGTTTGGGCGTTCACTTTTCTCTTGTGGCCCGACGCCTTGAGCTGTTAGTCTTCACCCTGAGCCGGGAGGTTGCTCTGGGGTTGGTAGCGGCCCCCAATCTCTCTCATCTTCTTGAACTCTGGAAAAAGTCCCCTTAGAGACAAAGCTCTGCCAAAGGCGGGCGGCCTTCACTAGAGCACCTACAGGGCAGAACGGGACAGGCGAGGGTCAACTGCGGAGTCTGGGAGTCTCCCCCTCCTCCCCAGACTCGCTTCTCTCTTCTTCCCGCAAGTTCGCCTCCATTAGTTAGGCTGTCACCCCGAGGCTGGACACTCTCAAATCTCGTGCAGGGAGCAGACCTGTGGGGGCCCTGAGTGCTCGCGGGTGGGAAGGACCCAGGTTCGGCTTCTACCAAGCGTAAGCGCCTAAAATTCTTAGGGCCTGGCTCCCATTAGCAAAGGTAAGAGAATGAGACTGTGGTTGAACGCGTTTCTTACCAAACAACTTCCTGCGCGTCCAGCGCTGAGAATCGAGACCAACTGGGACTGAAGTTGGGCCAAGCCTGGGCGAGGGGCTAGCACGGACGCCCTCCTTACTTGGGTGCAGAGCTCAAGGGCCGGCCAGGCGCCCCCGACCACGGCAGGGTGGGGGCGAGGGTGGTAGGTGGGAGAGGGGTCGAGGAGGGGGAATCCACGCCGGGTTTTCCTGTCTCAACCCCTTCAATGTGTCAAAGAGAAAAGCGTTTTACAAAGGATTATACTTGAATCACTTACAGTCAGTATTTAAAAATACAAGGATGCATAACTGGGATTTTTTTTTTTTTTTCCAGCCATAAACACCTGCATAACTCTTGGATGCTGGTTGGTGGGTGGCCAAAAGATCGGGCTCGCTTGGCAGGAGTATTCATGGCACAACTTGAGGGGGATGAAGGGTTGGGAACAGGTATATTAATAATGTGAATACGAACGCTGATATTACTACTACTATTAGAGGCAAGAGGGAAAAGATGTCTCTCTGTGTCCCTCTCTCTGTCTGTTTTTTAGTTTGATTCTCACCAGTTTTTCCTACACTTGGATGATGGGGCTGGGGGACGGAGGAGTCCCTGAGCTATCTCTGACATTTGATTTTAAGTCCTGCCTGCTGATCCAAGGCACCTGGGATCTTCTCCTGCCTTTCCTGCAGTCTTCCTTTTTCCATCCTCACCAACAGTTCCAGTTTTTATACCGTCCCACTCAGCTTTCCCCTAACATTCTGCGCACTGATTCCCTCCCCAGCCCCGAGAGCCCAGTCCCGGCAAGCGGGTCTCGACGCAGCTGTAAAGACGCGTCGGTCTCCTCCAAGCCTCCAGCCGCGGACGCTCGCGGGTGTCCCTGCGGCTGGTCGCTGGGAGAAACGGAGGCACTTTTCCCTCCCCGCCGGGCCCTGCGTCGGAAATCCACAAGACCCGGCTGCTGGGTGGCTCCGTGACTTCAGAGTCGGCTCCGCACACGCAGGGAGTGGGCTGAAAAATGAGTCCAAAAAAGATCGTGTTAAACAAAAGGAGACACAAACGCACAAATCATTCTGAGAGTCTAACAGGGTTTAAGCTCTCTCGGTGGAAGATTTCTTTGCTTCCGTCTCCCTCCTCCCCCTTCTGCAGCTGTTCTCCTTTTTTAAAAAAGAAGTCGGACTTTCTGCTGGGGTGTATTCTAATTTTAATCATCCACTGTAAAAGAGGAGGTTAACATAGAATTTCTGATTCTGACTTAATGACCCCTGGAATTAAATCTAATTCTATTAATGGAATATAATGTATTTCTTTGGGAAACCTGTTTGAAAACACTAGCTTTGTTATTTTATTTTGTTTATATTTGGTATTTCTAATCCGTCTTCCCCAGTGAGGACGCTATTGGGAAGGCACGTCCATTCACTTTGGGGAGATAGGGCCCGACCCAGTTCATTTTACACCCAGCAACCCTGAGATGATCTTTGTCACAATTCAATACCAACTTCAAAATCTACAATTGACTCTTGCTATTCCCGAAAGATTAAATTAAAAACCAACAACAGAAAACTTTTCCAGCATATCCACTGGGAGACAGAAACTGCTGGTGTCCCCAGTGTCTAACCAGAATATGGGTTTAGGATGTATGTGCTATCCTATTTGTTAATTTTATTTTTTTAAGATAAGCTCTACACCCAACATGGGTCTCGAACTCACCACCCGGAGATCACGAGTCGCATGCTCTATGGATTCAGCCAGCCAGGCGCCCTTCCTATTTGTTATTTTTGAAAACAAAAATGATACTTCTAATGTCTAGGAAGAATTTAATTGATTTGTTGAGTAGGTAGACTTGTAAGAATTGGGCTACAGGATATGTATAAAAACTTTTAGGTTAGCCAATTTCATATTTACTGTCAGCAAAATGACACTTCACTTTCTTTTCATCTCACTTTCTTTTTCCCACGGATCAAAGTAATTTCATTTTAGTGGTAATATTATTCACGTTTGTACTTTGTTATGCACAACTCCTGGCTCCTCTAGTCTTTTGGGGTCTGTAAATGTTGTTTTTTTATTTTCCCTGGGCTGCCCAGAAAACAATAGTTTGCAGTTCATCTGCCTTTACAATCAGTCACTGAAATAAAAATGACATTTATGGCCAGAACTAAGGGTCAGAAGTGTTTAAAACTGTTGTTTATGGTGAAAGATGAGGCTTGTCCCCAGGACTGGAAATAATAATTACCTAGAAGAGGCGGATGGAAGAAACTCCTTTCTTTGCCGTGGTGAGAACTAATTCTACATTGCAGTTTCAAAATTATATTTGCAAGAAATGCAGGATAAGGGGGTGGCAGTAAATGTCATTATCCAGGGGGGAAAATGTTTGGAGGAGAGTTAACCTTGCAAATTTTCATTTGAGATGTTTTAATTTACTGTGCAATATACACACAGATAAAGAAAGCAGTGATGGGCGTTCAGCCTCACCGGACACTCAGGTCCCCTTAAATTATGCTCAACCTCTTCAAAACATATATTTAAACAATAGAAATAAACTTCACTGGAGTCTAGCGACCAATTTGGAAGCCATTGGAAGGGAAGACAATAAGTCCTGATTACACTCAAGGATTCTCTGTGATGTGATATCCCCTTTGCCAAGTCATTTTGCTGTTTTATTTATTTTTCTTTTTCTTTTTTTTTTTTTTTTAACAAACTTTCATTCATTTATGGTCTTCCGCAACCTGCTAATTTAACACTGGAGCGCGTTATTGCAGTGTTAGGAGGAGAGAAAGGGGGAGAGAAAACAACAATACTGCAATGATCCAAATGATACAGTAGAATTATAGCAATTATAGTTCTACTTGTGGAAGAAAACCTTGCTGAGATCAGGCAAACAAACTGAAGCCTTGTGAGGATAACAAGCGTCGGGATTGACAGCCGGTGCTGGGAAGAGCCGGAGGGCACAAACAGAAATATTTGCCTCACCCCCACCCCCCTTAACTCCAACCAGTCAAGGTTAACCTCCTCAAATGCTGCCTTCAGAGTCTTATCCACTTCGGGGTATACATTTTATGCACAAATCGTGGTCTCTCCTTCTGGAAGTCTGATAATAGGAGGAAATGCAACATAATCCGCTTGCCTAGCACTTGTCCCTCGCCTTCTCTGCCCCCTGCTTGCCCTCCACTCCCTACCCCTGCCCCAGTTCTCCCCGAGGCTGCGGGGATCTGTCTGCGGACGGTGTTTGTTGCCGTGTTTTCAGAGGATCAGCTCGTGGAAAGGTCCAAAGGGACTGACAACTTGGATTTCCAGGGAAGACTCCTTGGTGTTTCCTAGTCCCCCCTCTTCTCCGTGTAGTCCGCCTGAACCCTGGGTTCCACCAACAGGGCTCAGCTGGGAGAGGTGTGTTGGGAAGCAGAGCTTTCGGAAGCGTCCGGAGGACCGCGGCCGAGCCCTCAAGGTACGGACGTGTGGGTGTGATCACTGAGTTAGGACAGCTCCCCTTATTTGCAAACTTTGCCACTTTTGGTAGTTACCCTTCAGCAGGCAGGGAAGGGGGTGGGGAGCGAGAAGTAGAGAGAAAACAGACCCCACCCCCCACCGCAATCATCCCCTCAGGCGGCCAACCGAGGCATTTTCTAGCCTTGCTCTACGCACAAAGCCAGGCGAGCTGGTCGCAGCTCGCGTCTGCCCTCGGAAGGCGGGGGAGGAGGGGGAGGAGCGGGAGGCCCCCCCCTTCCCAGGGGCGAGAAGCAAGTGTTTGGGCTCTCACCCTGAGTCCCTCGGCGGGACCGCTCCCCCCCAATCTCCTGCCGCACCGTTCCCCAGGTTTCCAGACCAGAGAGGGAAACTTCTCAGCGCCCTGTAATCGCCACCATCTGGTTTCTTCTCTCCAACGCCGCCGGACGGCGGAACCCTGGGTGCGTCCGGGGCCGAGGCGTCCCCGGGGCAGCCAGCGTTATTCTGTAGCTGCTGCTCCTGGCGCCCCCGGACTTGGGGTGTGTGTAGGGGGCACGGGTTGGAGCTCACGTCAGGAGCAGCGAGGGACCCAACGCCGGCGTCAATCCGGAGGCCCATGCCGACCCCCGCTGTCGGCGTCCTCGCCGCGGAGCCCCCCTCTCGGGCTCGGCTCCGCGCCACGGCCAGAGCGCGCCCCCTAGCGGGGTCTCCGGGTGGGCCGGGCCCTTCCGCCGCAGCCTCTGGGCACTGAAGTTGGCAGATCCTAGTGATATTGCAGGAATGAATGGGGGAAGAAAACAAAAGCCTTGGAAACATTTCCAAGTGTGCAATAAAAGACCCATCTGTACCTTTCTTCTCCAGCGCGTTCGTGGTTAATGTCCCCCCATGCGCGCGAGAGGGGAGATAATTGCTGGGTGGATTCTTGCTGGAGAACCTCAGGAAACAGTGGCCCGAGAAGTGGAATAATTGGGGGTGGGGCGAAGGCAAGCGTGCAGAGGCTGCAACACCAGCCTGAGATCCGAATCCGCTGTCTCTGGGGTGTTCATGGAGGCCTGGCCGCCTGCGCCCTCAGGTTCCTCAGTCCCTGGTGAGGGGTCATCTGAAGGTAGCTACTCTTACATTTCTTTTATTTGCCGTCGGTCTCTGTGGCACCCCCACATCCTGGCTCTATGATCCGCTCCCACCTTCTGGCTCTAGAACACCCCACCTTCGGATTCTAGGATTCTCCAGTTTTTGCCTCAATGATTCCCCCACCTTCTATCTTCATGATCCCTCCACCTTCTGACTCCGTCCCCCACCCCTGACTTGATGGCCCCCTACTTTCTCACTCTCCGGGAATCTGGCCACCGCCCTGCTCCACCTCCCCCAGGCACCACCTCCCTCCGGCAGCATCTGCATGAGGAAATCGTCAAGCCCAGATTCCACCACTCTCCACAACTCACAAATCACCTACTCCCACTTGGCCTGGCCAGAAACAGACAAAAGAGAAAGGCAGGGTTCCTGTCCATCCCCCCTTGGACTTGTTCAACCTAGAAATGATGAGTTTTCTTGAGGCTCTTAGAGCCTCTGGTGGAAAGCTACTAATGAAGACTTTACTAAGGTGAAAAATTATCAGTTCAAATCAATCCATAACTTATTTCTTTTGCACTAGTGTGTTAAGCCTCACTCATCAATCAGAAAAACACAAATCGAGCTTCTCAAGACCTGGAGTGTCTGCATATTCATGTCCTCAGCCCTGCAGGATTTGAAAGTCTTGCTAAGGCCACCAAAACGTTTTATAGGTAAGGCCTAGAAAGGAGGGTCCAAAAATAGGAGTGATAACGGCTCTTTAGAGTCTCTTATTTTGCGATGTGTCTCGATAATTGTGAAGTTCAACACGAGGCTTTCCCTGCCCAGAAAAGGCTGGTATTTCAGAGTGGGGGGGAGCAGATGGAGGGGGGTCCTGTGGGAAGGGAGACGTGGGTGTCCCCGTGTTTAATTGAGAGTTGCATTGTGTTGAAAGGAGGAGGGAAGATGCCAAAGCTGAACAGCGTTCTGTTCCCTTCGTCACAAAATAACCTGCAAGTAAAAAAAAAAAAAAAAAAAAAAGCCCGCAACTAAGACAGAGCGGGCTCTGCAATAGATACCGCTAGAACCACAGTGCCTCTGGAATAAAGAGATCTAATTTCCTGCCGCAAATCACTTACCCGATCAGAAAACACAAATAGCTGAACAGAAGGGGAAAAAATAGAGGAGGAGGACGAGGACGAGGAAGAAAGGCCCCGGAATAAAAATAACTGCGCAAAAGGGCTTGCATTCCACGCGCTGACAGGCGTCTCCTCCGAATCTGGGGCAGTTGCATCCTCCCCCCAGCGGCCCACCTTCTGCCCTTGGACTTTACAGCCCCCCCCCCCCGCGGGATCCGTTTCAGGGACACTCTGCATCTTTGGGAGGAGGGCAGCTCCCCAGCTGCGAGGAGGGCGACGGCAGTGGAGAGCTGCGACCCTCACGGCCTAGGGGCCTCTTGGGGCGGTGGAGGCAGGGCCCGCCGGCAGCGACTTCGCCTCCTCGCGCACCCCGGCACCGCTCGG
This sequence comes from Halichoerus grypus, assembly GCF_964656455.1. Taxonomy (NCBI): domain Eukaryota; kingdom Metazoa; phylum Chordata; class Mammalia; order Carnivora; family Phocidae; genus Halichoerus; species Halichoerus grypus. The sequence goes on along the minus strand of NC_135727.1, from coordinate 111,589,504 downwards.
CCTGGGCGGCCTCGGTTTCCCCGTCGGGAAGGAGGCGCCCTCACGGAGGAGCTGAGCCCGCTGGCGCCGACGATTGGCGGCGGGGGGTGGGTGCGGGCGGTCAGCGCGGGGAGCGGGAAGGACGCCCGCGACAGGGCGCGGCCGGGGAGGTGGCCTGCGGGGAGAGGCGCACCGGGCCGGCGTCCCCGACACCGCGCGGCCCTCGAGAACGACCGCGCTGCTGGATGCAGGCGGAGAGTCGGGGCAGGAAAGCGGGGGAGGCGAGCGAAACGAGCTGCCCAGATGCAAATGCACCCAAAGTGAGCCTTGGCAGTTTTTCTTTGGGGATTCGGTGAGCAGATCCCAGAATTTTTTTTTTTTTTTTTTTTTTTTTTTGAGTGGGAAGTCGTAGATTTCTCACAATCGCCTGAAATGTGTTGCATGCCTCTGACTAGCACATTCTTTCCCGCGCTTGAGACTTTGCGGGTCTTAGCACAGTTTCCGGCACCCGGGGGCAGCTTGGTAATCTTTTCTGCACCGGAGACTTGCGTGATGGCTGTGGGAGGGTAGAGGGTATTTTATTTGAGCAAATGACAATTGATTTTTCATTCTCCTGAGGGTGGTGAGCGCTGACTGGTCTCCCGGCCGTCCCCCCTTTCTTATCTGGGCCTCATTTTGTTTCCTCAGTTTCCCCTTTACTGCTATTGGGGCCATTTCATTGTTTATTACTCCCCCAATTTAAGGCTGGCAAGGCGCTAAGAAGAAATTAAAACCAATGCATTCTGCTCAGAGAATCCCAAAAAGGCTAGAAAGATTGAAACCCCTGGTTCAAGTGAATTTGAGACCTAGGAGTGATCTTTATTTATTTCTTTTCATGGATAATAGAGAGTTGGTGTTATCTGTCACTGTATGTTCTCTCTAATAGCTCCAAGACTATAATCTAACAGGTGTAAAATTTCCCTTTTCTGAGAAACGAAGAGACCACCAACACTATCTTTTAAATAGTACAAATAGAAAATGCAGTTGCTGACAGTCTTCCACGCTGGAGAATCAATTCCAGGCCAGTTTGCTTTTCTCTTTCTTTCTTTCTTTCTTTCTTTCTTTCTTTCTTTCTTTCTTTCTTTCTTTCTTTCTTTCTTCTTTCTTTCTTTCTTTCTTCTTTCTTTCTTTCTTTCTTTCTTTCTTTCTTTCTTTCTTTCTTATCTCTTTCTTTCATATACAGGCCTGGTTTTGGGGGTAGGGTGTTGTATACCCCACACAGAGAGTTGTAAACAAAGATTGGCTGATTGGAATTCTTGGGCCCCAGGCAGAAATATCCAGAAAGGGCTTTTAACTGTCTGCCAACTGCAAAAGGGACTGATCATCAAAGAAAATGCCTGTCTTTTCTTTCACCCACTTCCCTTTATCTCCCCTCAAACTATGGCCCACTGAGGTATTAGACATCACAGGATGGGGAGGGAAAAGGCAGAGGAGAGAGCTGTTCCAAGACTCCTTTCCCTGCAAGGCCCCTCTGCAGCAGGCATCTGCTGGGCGCCCCGTTTTCGTCTCGGATGGGCCTTGTTGGTGGAGGCTCAGCTGCACTGTTCACTCTCAGGCACCCCTTCCAAAACTCCCCCCACCTTCCAAGCACCCCATCAGCCAGGCCTGGCTCCCACAGCACAGAACGCAAAAGGATCTCACCCAGAATGTTTTATGGAAGACAGGAGAGGAGACCGGCCCTGGGTGGGGGGATGCTGCCCATTGCTCTCCCCGCAGACCAGCTCCTGCCTGCTTCTCTTCACCCGCCTCGTTTCTTCTTCAGCTTTTGGGTTGAGGCATTTTGATGTTATTTATATAAAGGAAACGACATCAGAGTAACCTTTTTATTGCATTACACTAAAGGGAGATTGAACTATAACTTTGAAAATTATGACATTCCAATGAGAGCTGTATTAAATTGCTTAAAAACATTTTGAAGGCATCATTGGTCTTGTCTGTAGTGGTAAGTGAAACAAAGGATTTCACAGCACGTCGGATTTAATACTAACTATGCTCATATTTAAGACTTTCAGCTATTAAACGGAAGAGAGGAGAAAGGGAGATGGTGACATAGTGAATGAGGAGGGTGGAAGAGAGAAGACAGAAGACCCCTTGGGGAGGACCTTCCTGAGAATAATAGCTGACACATTGGGCCTTGACTGCACCAGCCGTTGTCCTGAGTGCTTTTCACATTGATTATTTTCCTGACAACCCTATGAGGGAGGTTCCATTGTAATCCCTCTTTTACAGAGGAGGGAACTGAGGCATGGAAGGTGTGATCAGCTGGTCCCAGTTTTCCCCCCCCCGGGTTGCCTGGTTTTCCCCCAGAAAGTCCTGTGACCCAGCCAGTCCCTCGGTCCGGGGCCCACTGGGGTGGTCGGTCACGCAGGAGGTATGGGAAGGAGAAGTTTGCCTAAGGTCACAGAGCCCGAGCCAGGATGTGAACCCCCGTGATCTGACTCACGTCAGCGGCCCTGACCTCAGTAAATCTTGTCCATTTTAGAGAGGAGGAACTTGAGGGCCAGAGAGAAATGAACTGACTTCTCACAGTCACGCAGTTTGCAAATGGCAGGCAGGACACTACAATTTGGGACTCGTGAGTCCATCGCCTTCCTACCCTCAGCTGCCTTCGATAAAAAAGAGTTTTTGTAGAAAACGAGGGGGCTTTTTAAACATCTGAAAGATAGAACTAAGGGGCAAAAAGAGATAATATCCAAGAAAGAGATGTATACCATATTCAGACATGCAGATCATCACTACCTAGAAGTAACAGAACATATAGAAAAAGGAGGTCACCTATGTTGTAAACACAATTTGTAATGAAAGACAACTTAAAAATTGCAATAACCACACAAAGAAAATAATTATATGGAACATGCGGCCATTAGGCAGGGAACATTTTAACTCTCCAAAGCATTTGGTGTATTGTTCTGATACCATAATTGTTCAATCACGATGATCATTGTTCTACCTCACACCATCCTCAAAACTGGCAGCCCCCTGCAGTGTTCAGTGTTTCCAAACAGCTCCTCATGGGCCCTTCACACAAAACTTTGAGAACGGATTCTGCTCTGTGCACGGAGTTTGTAAGCAGCTTATGGAGCTGGGCTTTGGCCAGGAAAGAATGCTCTCTCGTGGAACACAGCCCACTGGAGAAATGCAGCTTGACATCAATACAAATAATCCCTATTTGATATATTTCTTATAATTATAGGTCATCTCTGGACGAGGCCTCCCCGTTAACAAAGTTGTGATTTGGCCTCTGTCCCGCTGGTGTGGGAGGCAGGGAGTCCCCCGCGCCTTTCAGAGTCCTGGCGGGCATCCTGAATGTGGTAAGCTTATGCACAACTTCAGGGAAGAAAACATTTTGGAAATGACGAGAAAACTGTGAAGGAGTTGCAACCATAAACAGCAAATGTGCTAAAGAGTGGGGACTTATGCAGAGCTAAAAGAGGGCAGGTGGAGCTTGTTCTCAGTTTTTTTTAATGTGAAGAAAACATTGGGCTGACTTCATTCCGGTTCTGCAGAGCTAACCCGCGTCTTACTGATTGCTCTCGCTTTATTTCACACAAGCACCCGGGGCGGTGTGAGGATCAGGGCTTGAAGAGCCAGAGGCTTCTGAGAAAAAAGGTGAACAGCTGTGGTTCTTGTCAAATACAAAGCCTTAATCATAGTCTAATCATCCCCCCATGTTGGACATTGGGGTTAGTTGAAGTGTTTTTGCTGTTACAAACAACAGGATAATGAGAACAAAGGTGCGCCTAACTTACTCTTTTGCATTACTTCCTTTAACTACTTTCCCAAGAATGGGATTCGTGATTAAAAAATGGGAACATTTTAATGTCTCTTTTGAAATATTGCTAAATATTTCTCTAACTGGTTGAACCAATTTACACAATTGGCCATATATGGATGTACCTGTTTTACTATAATCTTGCCAACATTTATGTACTATAGTTTTTTTCCCCCCTCAAAACTTGTTAGTTTAAATAGCTCTATACTTGAACTTAGTCCTTCTAACTCCACACTGGGTAACTTTCCCCCCCACACCCCAGCAGTTCTAGCTCTTGCCCTTGGGAGTGGCTTGAAGGACCAGTAAGATGGCAAGGATAAATGGGAATAGAGGTAATCCCACAACAGGGCACATCAGCCACACTCGGGAAGGCTTTGGAAGACATCTGTGGCAGAAGGTGTGGTGTCTGAGACCTTAGGCTCTGGAATCCGCCAGGCCTGGCTTCGATGTCATTTCTTTCTCTTCCTGGCTGTTTGGTCTTGGGCAATCTAATTAACCTCTTAAAACTCAGTTTCCTATGAGATATCACCTTACACCATTCAGAATGGCTAAAATCAAGAACACAAGAAACAACAGGTATGGGTGAGGATGAGGAGAAAGGGGAACCCTCTTGCACTGTTGGTGGGAATGCAAACTGGTGCAGCCACTGTGGAAAACAGTATGGAGGGTCCTCAGAAAGTTAAAAATAGAACTACCCTATGATCCAGTCATCACACAACTGGGTATTTAGGACACAAAACACTAATTTGAAAGGATATATGCATCCTGATATTTATTGCAATATCTATAATAGCCAAATTATGGAAGCAGCCCAAGTGTCCATCGATTGATGAATGGATAAAGAAGTGGTGTATACACACAATGGAGTATTACTCAGCCATAAGTAGAATGAAATCTTGCCATTTACAACAACATGGATGGATCTAGAGAGTATAATGCTAAGCAAAATAAGTCAGTCAGAGGAAGACAAAAACCGTATGATTTCACTCATATGTGGAACTTAAGAAACAAAACAATGAACAAAGGAAAAAAAAGAAAGACAAACCAAGAAATAGACTCTTAATTCTAGAGAACAAACTGAGGGTTACCAGAGGGGAGATGGGTGGGGGGTGGGCGAAATAGGTGATGGGGATTAAGGAGGGCACTTGTGATGAGCACTGGGTGTTGTGTGGAAGTGTAGAATCACTATATTGTACACCTGAAACTAATATAACACTGTATGTTAACTATGCTGGAATTGAAATTTAAAAACTTTAAAAGTTTTAAATTATGAACACACACACACACACACACACACACAAAGACTCAGTTTCCTCACCTGAAAAGTGGGAATGAGAAAATTACCTGTAGGTACATTGTAAATGCTAAATGACAGTTTACTTACTTCATGTGATGTATGAATACCGAAATTACATTACATACATTTTTGAATACTCATAAAATTATGTTATGGAATACTGACTTGGGATGGGAATTGCTCCATTAAAAGGTATGTACAGTTTAAACTTTATAGTTATTGACAAAATGCCCCTTAAAAAGATCATTCCAGGGGTGCCTGGGTGGCTCAGTAAGTTAAGAGTCTGCCTTTGGCTCAGGTCATGATCCCAGCCAGGGTCCTGGGATGGAGCCCCACTCAGCGGGGAGTCTGCTTCTCCCTCTGCTCCTTCCCCCACACTCCTGCTCTCTCTCTCTCTCTCTCTCTCTCTCCCAAATAAATAAAAATCTTTTAAAAAATAAAAATAAAAAGATCATTCCACTTTATACTCTCACTAACAACATTGATAACATTGAACATTTTCTTTCTTTAAAAATTTTTTTGAGTATAGTTGACACAATGTTACATTAGTTTCAGGTGTACAATATAGTCATTCAACAAGTCTCTATGTTCTGCTGTGCTCACCACAGTGTAGCTACCATCTGTCCTGATACATCGCTATTAAAATACCACTGACTGTATTCTTTATGCTGTACCTTTCATCCCCATGATTTATTTATTCCACAACCGGAAGCCTGAATCTCCCACTCCCCTTCACCCATTTTGCCCAACCCCCACTGCCTCCCCTCTGGCAACCATCAGTTTGTTCTCTGTATTTACAGGTTGATTCTTTTTGTTTGTTTATTCATTAGTGGTTTTTTTTTTTTTAGGTTCCACATATGAATGGAATCATATGGTATTTGTCTTCTCAATCTAACTTATTTCACTTAGCACAACCTCTAGGTCCATCCATGTTGTTGTAAAAGCATGATCTCATCCTTTTGATGGCTGGGTAATATTCCTCTGTGTGTGTGTGTGTGTGTGTGTGTGTGTGTGTGTACACACCACATCTTCTTTATCCATTCATCTACAGATGGACACTTGAGTTGCTTCCATATCTTGGCTGTTGTAAATAGTGCTACAGTAAACATAGGGGTGCGTGTATCTTTTCAAATTAGTGTTTTCATTTTGTTTGGGTAACTACCAAGTAGTGGAATTACTAGATCATATGGTAGTTCTGCTTTTAATTTTTTGAAGAATCTCCATACTGTTTTCCACAGTGGCTGCACCAATTTATATTCCACCAATAACACTGGGTATTTTCAATCTTGTGAAACCTTATTAGTCTGATGAATAAAACCTAATAGCTTATGATTGTTTTATGTGCATTTCTTTCATTATTAGTGAGATCAGGTATTTTTTCTTGGGACAATAGGCCCAATTGCATTTCCTCTCCTATGAATTGCCTGTTAATGTTGTACACAGATTATTTTACCCACAGTTGGTGTTTTAAAAGTTTGCTAGGGTTTTATGAAGAGCTGGCATGAGCATGACTCTGAGATGGCCATCGGACTTACTCTCTTTTCCTTTCGATTCTAAGCATCATGGCCAGTGTTTCTTTTCATGAGTTCTTTTTTTTTTAAGATTTTATTTATTTGTCAGAGACAGCGCGTGTGCACAAGCAGGGAGAATGGCAGGCAGAGGGAGAAGCTGGCTGTCCACTGAGCAAGGAGCCCGATGCAGGACTCGATCCCAGGACCCTGGGACCATGACCTGAGCCAAAGGCAGCCGCTTAACCGACAGAGCCTCCCAGGCATCCCCACTTTTCATGAGTTTTATATAGCAGTGACCCTCTCTTAGGCTGGTAGATGCTTTGCCTTGAAGGGACATGAGGTGAAGACTGCTAATTGCCTCCAAATAGCCATCCTCCTGGTGGTGGATTGAAGAGGGCTGTGAATTCTGTGTGGGTCCCTTCAGAGAGAAGTGAAGTTTTTTCTCCTCCTCTTGAATTTGGACAAGCTCTGTGACTGCTTTGACCAGTAGAAGGTGGTGAAGTGACACTATGCCTAAGCTGTGAGGCCTAGAAGCTTCTGCTTTGTGGTTTTGGCTATCTCGCTGGAGAGAGGTCCCATGGAGGGGTGAGGCTGTGAGACTATGGTGAGAGGGAGAGAGGCTCAAGCATCCCAGCATCTTAGTTGGCTACAGTTGTCTGACACCCCAAGTGAGACCAGCAGAACAACTGCCCAGCTGAGCTCACTTAACCCACAGGCCCATGAGAGATAATAAGTGCTTATTGTTATTTTTGCGTATTTTAAAAAATATTTAAGTAATTGCTACACCCAACGTGGGGCTTGAACTCACCACCCCAAGATTAAGAGTCACACGCTCCCCCAACTGAGCCAGCCAGGCACCCCTGTATGTATTCTCTTGATTGTTATTTTAAGTCATTAAGTTTTAGGGTGGTTATTAGGCCTTTAGTAACCAAACCCTGATTTGTACCTGGACCACATTGTAATGCAGCTGAAAGACCACATCTCTTGGCTTCTCCTTCAGGGAAGAGTGGCCAATCTGACTAAATTCTGGATAAGGACGTGTTGTGTGGTGTTTCCAGGAAGTCACCTTAAAAGAGAGGGAGCAGGCCCTTTTCTCCATTCCTCAAATTTGTTGCCCGGAACAGATGTGATGGCTGGAGCTCTAGTGGGCAGATTGAACCACAAAGACATGAATCATAGGGTGCCTGGGTGGCTCAGTCGGTTAAGCATCTACTTTTGCCTCAGGTCATGATCCCGGGGTCCTGGGACCGAGCCCTGGGTCGGACTCCCTGCTCAGTGGGGAGCCTGCTTCTCCCTCTCCTCTCCACTCTAATTTAAGCCCTTGACTTTTTTCTATTCTGTGCGGCTGAACTTGATCCTGAGCGACATAGGGCAAGACCAGAGTCCGTTATGAAGCATGTTACCTTACCTTTGCAGTAGGAGCCTTTGTCACAATGATTCATTTACGTACTTCATGGGAATCCTGCATCAGGATACAACTGTGAGCAAAATCAGACATGCTCCCTACCCACCCCCTCCCCAGCTTACTGTAAATCAAATAATCGCAAAGCACATGGAAAACTATAACTGTGACTGGCCCTTGACAGACAGGCTCATGGCGCCAGGAGAGCCTGGAATGTGGCCTTTGCCAAATCAAGGAATCAGGGTCCGGAAGGGATGTTTGAGCTAAGGTCTGAAAGGCAGGTGCGAGTGAACTCTGTGATGAGGGTATAGAAGAAGAACATTCCGGGCAGAGGTCACAGCATGTAGGGAAGCATGGTGAGTAAAATGGGAAGAAAGATGATGTGGCTGGAGCTGGGACAATCAAGTGAGTTAGGTGTGCATGAGGCTGAGGAGGGCAGCAGATGACAGAACATAGGTCATGTTTGTGAGTCTTGTCTGTTTTCAAACTACTGACATTCTTAAGCTGGCAAGGGGCAGTGGTCTGAAAGAGAAGATGGTAGCAGAGGAGACGGAGAGAAGAAAAACAATGAAGCACTACTTTTCACTCTCACTCTTGGGCTTGGGTCCTTGACTCTGGTTTTTATGTCATTGAGAGGTTGAATTGAACTAACTCCTTAATGTTTGGTGAAATCAGGCACATTTGTTAGGATGTGGATTGGAGTGCATGAGACTCAGTGACAATAGTGATTTAAACAGGTTGGAAGCTTATTTCTCCTTCATACAAAAATTGGAGCTGATATGGTGGATCTACTCCAGGAAGTCATCAAGGTCCCAGTCTCCTTCTCTCTTGCTGCTTTTTTGTCCCTAGGATGTTGCCTTCATCTGTATGGCTCTTGACATTCCAGGCAGTGGGAAGGAAGTGGGGTGGGGGGAAGAAGAGGTCACATTTCTTCCCTTTAGGGGCATAGGTTAGCAGTTGCCCATACTGCTGCTTCTTACATCTCAATGACCAGAACTTAGACACACTGTCATACCTAGCTGCAAGGGAGGCTTGGAACTGTAGTATTTATTCTGTATAGCCACGTGCCTCACAAAAACTAGAGACTTCTGGCCCTATAGAGCATGGAAAGGAGAACTACTTCTGTGAGCCAAATCTAGCCATGCCTATTCCTTTACATACGGTCTATGGCTGCTTTTGCACTATAAGAGCCCTTGGTTCCCCAGGAAGTGGACAGTCTGAGGGCCAAGAGGACCCCTGGTATCTTAGTGTGTGGGCTGCCTGGTGGCCTTAGTTTCTCTCACATCACCAGCACAAAGGACTGACTGTGGGATTCATGGTAGCCCTGGGGAAACAGTAGGAGGAAAGCTGGTTCCCTATAGGGCTCTAGATTCCACAGCAAGTGGGCTGGCCAGCACCCCAAGGCCTCCCACCCACCTGTGTTTCCAATACATGTGCAGGCGGCAAGGGGCCCCTGAGCACCAGCTTGCTAGTAGGTTTGGGGCTGGTAGGTGGGGAAGGCCCTCCCATGACTGAAAAGGACCTTTAGTTCTCCAGCACCCGTGCAGGTAGGTGCCTGATGGAATCTGGGAATGTGGGCAGGCTGGTGACCCAAAGGGCCCAATGGCACCAGCACAAGGCTGGACAGTGACTGGAAGGGCCCCCGGGTCACCACTGCACAACAGGGATGGTGGTTGAAAGAGCTTTTGACTCAATGGCTGAGGGGCAGGCTAACAGCCAGAGAGGCCATAGGCTCCCCAGTGCCGGACACTTGTACAGTTGTCAAAAGTGCTCACCAACAACACACAGGCAGACTGATAGCCAGATGACCCTTTATTCCCCAGCCTGCAGGTAGGCGGGTTGGGGGGGGCAGGGGGACACGAAAGAAATGACACGAGGAACTCTAGCGGGTGGCCGTTTCTGACGGAAAGATCCTTTAAGACACCAGCACATGAGGATGGTAGCCGAAAGGGCTCTTGCTTCCTCAAAACGCGGTTGGTGTGAAGGCAGGAAGAGCTCTCAACTCTATTGCATGTGAGGCTCGTATGGTGGCCCAAAGTGCTTTCACTTGCCCAGCTATTGGCAGGAGAATTACGAGAATAACCCACGGTTCCCCATCACTCAGAGAGGCTGGGTGCCAGAACGACCCATAGAATCCAGGCAGGGAGTCAAGTTGGTAAGCAGAAGGCCCTCTGGAACACCCAAGCACTGGAAAGAGGGTCACCAAAAGGCATTTGTCTTCCACAGCACTCTGAAGCCTGAGGGTGTTAGGTGTTTTGTTCTGTCCGCTGCAGGCCGGGGTCCTGAAGCATCCAAGAAGACAGGGATTTCAGGCTGGGCGTGGTCAGAAGGGCTGCAAGTCTCGTTCTCCGGCGATGGTAAGTGGGTAGTAGAAAGGGAAAGGGATGCCCCAGCAAGCAGGAAGGATGGTGGCCGAGAGGGCTCTCACTTCCTCAACACACGGGCAGGTTGTTAGCAGAAAGAGCTCACAGCTCCACACTGCGCCAGACAGGTGAGGTGGCCAAAAGCGATCTCATTTCCACAGAGTGTGGGCAGGCTGAAAGTCGGTTAGTCCTCTGTTCCCCAGCACATGGGCCGGTTGGGGGACAAGATGACCAGTGGAACCCTAATGGGTGGGTCCGTTTGTGACCGGAAGATTCCTTGCAACTGGTGCAGAAGGACGGTGGCCCAAAGGATTCTCACTTTCACAGTGAACATACGTCCTGGGGCTAGAAGGGCTCTCAGCTCCGTAGCCAGTGAGGCCCACATGGTGGCCAAAAGGGCTCTCACTCCCATAGCTAGTAGTCCCCTGATGGCTGGTTGGCTCTCTGTTTCCCAGCACAAGGGGTCAAAATGACTTGCGGAACCCCAACGGGTGGCCAGGTTTCAGATGGGAAGGTCACGCAGGACACCAGCACCGTGGTAGGATGGTGGTCGAAAGGGCTCGTTTTTCCTCAGAACGCGGTAGTTGTGCCGGCTCGTAGGGCCATGGGCTCTGCAGCACTCAAAGCCGGCTTGGCGCTCAGAAGGGCTTTCGGTTGCACAATAATGGAGGGGAGAATTGCTGGAATAACCCATGGTTCCCCAGTACAGACGAAGGCTAGGGGCCGAAATGACCTGCGGAACCCATGCGGGGAGGCAGGTTGGTGACCGGAAGGCCCGGTAAGACACCAGAGCGCAGGAAAGACAATCACCAAAAGTAGTGATTTTCCATAGCACTCTGGAGACCTGAGGGCGAAAGGCCTTTCAGTTTCCAATTCCACGGCCGATTGGGATCCTGAAGAAGCTGCAGATAGGTGGATTATGGGCTGCCTAGTGGCTGGAGGGGCCTCCAATCGAGTTCTGCGGAGGAAGAGCATTGGGTGGCCGGAAAGCTACCGGATGCACCACCAGGCTGGAAGGATGGTGGCCGAGAGGGTTCTCACTTCCTCCTCGCACGGGCGGGTTGTTAGCTGGAAGAGTTCTCCGCTCCCCACTACGCCAGGCCTGTAAGGTGGCCCAAAGGGATCGCATTTCCGCAGCGTACCGGCAGGCTGAAGGCGGGTTAGCTCTTGTTTTCCCAGCACACGGGCTGGTTGAGGGACCAAACGACCCGCGGAACCGTATCAAGTGGGCGTGTTTGTGCCCGGAGGAGTATCTGCAAGTACTGCAGGAGAAGGATGGTGGCTCAGAGGATTCGCCCTTCCACAGGGCACGTGGGGTCTGGGGCGAGAAGCGCCACGGGTGTCCCACCGTGCGAGGCCCGCCGCGGGACCGAAATAGCCTTGCGTTTCCACAGCGCGCAGGCAGGCTGATGGTGGTGGATCCTCTGTTCCCCTGCATGCAGCAGTCAACGTCATAGTGCTGTGTCTCAGCCGCTAGCCTTTGTTGGTGATTTCAGCTTTGGTGAGTCGCTTCTTTGAGCTGTACTTTCTGTGGGCTCAACCTAAGATAAGACCTTGGACTTAGGCTGCCAACAGCCTAGGCAGAGCGCATGTCTAGTTTGATATTTTTAAAAAAGGCTTGAGGGATTGTCAAAAGGAGAGAGTGTTTCCTTATTCTTGTTAGTCTTCCTTGCGTCCCCACTCCATTTCTCCACGCACTGTGGATCAAAGTAAATAAGACCAAATTGGTCTTTAGCTACGTAGAGATTGCAGTGTGTTGTGGAGACATGAACCAGATGACTACACAAGTAATTGGTAGTAGTTAGCATATGTATTGTGCAGGAGAGGTACTTTGTGCTGTGAAAATAAACAGCAGGGGGATCTGACCTATTGTGGGGGTCACAGAAGACTTCCTTGAGGAAATGAGAGACCTGAGAGTTGAACAGGAGTTATCTACAATGTTATCTAGACCAGTGGTTCTTAAACTTGAGTGTGAATCAGAATCACCCTGAGTACCTGTAAAACACAGATGGCTGAGCCTCCTGAGTTTCTCATTCAGTAGGTCTGGGGTGGAACTGGTTGTAACATGTTCCCAGGTGATGCTGATGCTGCCTGTCTTTCGGGGACCACACTTTGGGAACTACTTATCTGGGCCGTATCTCCTAAAGGTGTGCTGGGGCACAGTGCTGAAGCTGGGTTTTAGGCCAGCTGAGGCATTGCTCTCCTCAGCTCTAAGGCGCAGCCAGACTTGGGGGCTGGGGAAGAAGGCAAGGATACTCATTTCATTCTGTGGATGGTCTCAAAGTCTGTTTCCCCAGCATGCTCTGCAGACATTATGCTGACTTACTGTGATAGTGAAACAGTTTGGGAAGGACTGACTTGGTCAGATGGGGTAGGGGGCAGGTGGTCAGTGTCAGGTAGAGAGGAGTTTATCTGAGAACTCTGCAGCAGGAAAGAAGGCTGCATCTTTAAAGAACTGAGAGAAGGCCAGTGAAGGTGTAGAGGAGAGGGTCTGGGTAAGATGGTACTAAAAGGATTTAGAGGTTCAGCTCATAAAGGATTTGGAGGACCTCAGTAAGGACCCCAAACAATGGGAAACCATTGAAAAATTTTCATCAAGGGAATGATTTGGCAGGATGTAAATATGCGTGTTGGAAGACGAATTAGGCAATGACTGAATAGTCTAGTATGGGAATGATGGTGGTTTGGTCCAAGGTAGATAAAGTGAAGACGGAAGCACTGGAAAGATGTTTTGAAGGCAAATCAATAAAACTTGGTGATTATTGAATGTAGAGGTTGAAGGATAAGGGGGTGTCTGATAGGATTCTCAGGTGATAGCTTGAAATCATAATTTTTATTCTCAGATAAACCACACTGGTGGTTAGATTTGGGAGAAAGATGTTTTGGAGATGCTGAATATGAGGTGCCCTTGTTTCTGCCATTCATTTGGAGATTTTTGGAAGGCAGCTGGATATGTCCCTGGACCGCAGAGGACATATGTGAGTAAAGTTAACTGCAGGGGCCCTGTGGTGTGTGGTCTGGATGTTAGAGGATATACAGATATGTAATCTGGACCTCAGGATGTGCAGGTATGTGGAGTTGGACTTCAGAAAATGTCCAAATTGATATTGTTAGTGTGTAGAGAGATGGTCCCTGAAGCCACAGTAGGTACATGGAACAGAGACTGCAAACTCCATTGCCTATTGGGGCCAGGCAGGTAACATATGAGAATGCAGGCCAGAAGCATATTTTATTTAAGTCAGTGATTGACACTGTCTACTCTTTTTCCAGACATAAAATCTCATGTGGTTATTGCATGGATTTTCTTTTCTTTCTTCTTCTTCTTCTTCTTCTCTCTTTTTTTTTTTTTTTTTTTTTTTTGATTTTCAACTGAAGCCAGGAATCTGGATTTTACCACAAAACGTCTTGGTTTTTAATGTTGGCTCAATTTAAAGAATTGATCTGGGCCAAAGGAAACACACGTGTGTTATAAGTGGCTCACTTGCTGCCAGTTGATAGTGTCTGTTGATGGGTGACAGGGCAGGAGTGTCTCAGATCAAGCCTCTGAGGAGTCCCGTTGAATGAAATTCACAGGTCTGGTCAAGAAGGAGGTGGAGTGGCCAGAGAGGTCAAACCAGGAGAGAATGGTGTCCTGAAGGCCAAGACAAGAGGTTGTTCAGTCTTCAGTGCTCCCTGCTATCCCAGGTCCCAATGCTTCTAGGATGGATGTAAAGAAAATACAACTAGGTGGATAATGTTTTGGGAAATGCCCATGGTAGAAAATGTTTGTGCTGTGATCCCTTTCTCTTTAGAGGACAGGGCTTCAAGATGTTAAAGACTTGTTTGAATTCACATGGAAAGCCTTATAAACTCTGTCATGAGTCTCTTTCCTTCCGCTGTCCCAACCTCACTGACTTTATAATTAAAAATATCTTGTTTTAGGGGCTCATGGCAGGCTTAGTCAGTAGAGCATGTAACTCTTGAGCCGTGGGGCGTAAGTTTAAGCCCCACATTGGGTCTAAAGATTACTTAAAAAAATGAAAAAAAATCTTGTTTTAATCTTGGGTTATAATTTGATTTGATCCAGAGAGAGAGGAAATTTAACTCTTGGGGTGGGGGGTTATTGTCAGTGCACAAAAAACTGTAGGATATGGGGCGCCTGGGTGGCTCAGTCGTTAAGCGTCTGCCTTTGGCTCGGGTCATGATCCCAGGGTCCTGGGATCGAGCCTCACATCAGGCTCCCTGCTCCGTGGGAAGCCTGCTTCTCCCTCTCCCACTCCCCCTGCTTGTGTTCCCTCTCTTGCTGTATCTCTCTGTGTCAAATAAAAACAAAACAAAACAAAAACTGTAGGATTTGTTTCCAAGGCCTCTTTTTTCTGGGAAAATAAGCTTGAGTTGAAACTTAGAATAATAAGCTGAATGATGTATCAAATAGCGTCACATCTCAATTCTATAGATTTCTATTATGGTTTAATAGAAAGAGTACTTCCAGAGTAAGGAATGAGGAAGCCTTACTGTATGGCCTCAAGGCAAATCAATCATTTTTGTGTTAGCTGTAAATGAGGATACTAATATTTTTGTTCACACTATATGGGCTTGTTGAATGGATCCAAAAAATAAAAATGGAAGTACTAGAAAGTGACTTAAAAATGTCAAAGTGTCAATATGAAATATTGATATGAAATATCAATATAGTACATCAATATAAAGTTGAATTGTTGCTCTAAAAGTTGAGAAGGACCCTCAATACAGATATCCACAAATTATGTTACCCAGTGCTAGCTTCCATATGCTAATGATGAGAAAACAGCTTAATTAATTTATCATCCAAACCAGGATGCTTTTTAGTGTGAAAAGGGGCACTATTATAGTTCTCTGGGACAACAGGCAAAACCCAGGACTCTCCTGGGTGCAGTGGAACCCATGATCCTCCAGGCATAGGTAAAATGTCACCATATATCTAATTGATTTGTCAGCTGGTGTGGTGACATCAAATCTGCATATGCAAAATGCTTTTTCCTCCTAAAAACTCATTCACTTGGATATCAGGACATAGCAGTTTCACAAACCCCAAACCTGGGCTACATGAAAGCAAAGAACATAATAAGCACGCCAAGGTACCATCCTTGCTTCTTTTTTTTTTTTTTTTTTTTAAGATTTTATTTATTTGAGAGAGAGAGTGAGAGAGAGAGAGAGCGCACAAGAGGGGGGAGCGGGAGAGGGAGAAGCAGACTCCCCGCTGAGCAGGGAGCCCTATGCGGGACTCGATCCTGGGACTCCAGGATCATGACCTGAGCCGAAGGCAGTCGCTTAACCAACTGAGCCACCCAGGCGCCCACCATCCTCGCTTCTAAAGGGCATTTAGAAATTCATCAGAAGGATGTGCTTTGATCTGGTGTTCTCAACTTTAATGAAGTAATTTGGTTTTTGACTCTTAGAGGAGACTGTGGTAGGTGAAAAGAAGATTGGATGTCTTCACTGAGAGGAAGGGAAAATATTAAATAATGGAATTAGCACGCAAAAGATGGTAGGTTCAGTACTGTTGTAGCCCAGGCAAACTAATGTACAATGCATTTATATTCTCATGCAAGTAGATGAGGTACAATGGTATGCACAGAATTTGAATGTTTCACTGATTCATTTGGAGCCCGGCTACAGCTCTAGCTAGCCCCTTTAGGCTGCCGTGATTTGGGGATTGGTAGGTGAGATTAACAGAACAATAATTTACAGAGGTTTTCATTTTCATTTGATGAGTTTTTATGGTTCTCAAGTTTGAGGTGGGTTTCGTACTTTTGTTAGACGTCTTGCTGGAATGTGATTGAATTGCGGTGGCAGCTGATGTACTATTAGAAGACAGTGCTAAAGATGGACATTTCTCAGTAATCAGGTAAGTAGGCAGGCTGGCCTTTGTTCTCTGCATAATCTGAAGCGCTCTCGGATCTGCGGCACAGCACATGAAAAGCAGCACATCTGAATTGACAAAGAGATCTTTATTTCTCTTCCACAATGCACAGAAAAAAGGTAGAAAAAGAATTGGGCTGTGAATTTATTTCCTTGGGAGTGTGTGCCATCAGTTTGAGCAAAGGAAATGCTAATGGGAGTTGTGTTCCTGCCTTGCGACTGCGTTTCCTGTCTCACGTTGTTGGATTATGGTTTTGTGCTGGGTCTGGGTCCCGAAGCGCAGCTTCCCACTCAGTGGAGGTGGAGCAGTGCGAGAGCAGCTGCCTGGGAGGGAGGAGGGATCCCTGCTGGCTCCAGCTCTGCCCCTGGCCAAAAGGAATAAGCCCCAGCCAGGCTGGGCCAGAGTTTCCCCATTTTGAAAAGCCACATTTAGAGAGAAATAATTGAGAACGTAATAATACGATTTATGTGCTAAGCCTTTGACTTTGTCGAAAGAAAGTTGCCATCTAAGTATTTCCTTTGGATAGCTATCAGTATAGTATTTATTTATTTTCAGGACCAAAGTTCTGTCTTCTCCTCTTATGTAGGTGACCCTCCTGAAGTCTATGGAAGCATCTTGGGCACATTCAGATACTGACTTTGGCTTGGCCAAATAGTAGTGATTGGAGACACTTACCGCCATTTTATGTCAGTTTAGTAACTGAGCGGTAAAAACAATTAATTCTTGTTTCATTGTGAGAGTTTGAAATTTTTCTGACTACCCTAATTTGGTGTCAGAATAATGGCTCTATTTAGAGCAGTAGCATTTTGTTGTTGTTGTTGTTGTTGTTGTGTTGTTATGGGTCCTGTATGGTGGTTCTTATACCAAATGGTAGAGATTTATTTACTACTATTTATCGAGTTTGACATTGATTTAAAGGCTTTAAGTTTATGTTGGGAAAACCAAAGTTCATTGAAACTCCTTTGTTCACTTTGACGAGCATAACTTTCTATTAGCTTTCTAGTCTTTTTTTTTTTTTTTAGTTGAAAATCGGTAGCCTTCCGGTCTTAAAGATGTTTCGCCTCCAATACTTGCAGCAGTTAGGACAGCTCCTAGAACACTTGATCACATAAGGGTGATGATCATCCATGTGCGAAGCCACAGCTAGGGTGGGGAAGTGGGCGGGCATCTCAGAACCAGCCTTTCCAGCACAATCTTCAGTCATTTGACAAGTGGGCCTTGAACTCATCCATTGAATCAGGTATTTTGTAGGCTCTGGAAATCCAAGAGGGAAAGCTGGTGAATCCTGCTCAATAGAAGCTTGTTAGTTAAAAGGCATCTACTTCCTAACCCACTCCTTGGTAGTGCTTTGGAGCTCTGTGAAGGGAGCAGCCATTCTTGGGAAGCATGGGAAGGTTTTTTAAAGCCTTTTGTCCTTCAGTAAAGAAGTCCTTTTCTCTTTTATTTTAAACGTAGAATGCTCAGCACAACACTAGCAAGAATCTGAGTGGATATTGAGGTGTACAAATTTCTACTGGATGGCTCTTAATTTGATATTATGTGTGGAAGGGTCAGAGTTAACCATGGTGGTGTTCAGTTCAGTTCCTGGGGCTTCTAGTTTCTCTTGCCTTCTTTAGAAACCATTTCCTGGTGTTCTAATTCTGTGTCTTGCCAAGTAGCGAGAGCTGGGAGGAAAACCCCGGAAGTAGCTTGTGGTGAAGTTTCAAGTTTTTTGGCTCTTATCCAAACACTCGTGAGCTTCATTTGTGTTCACATATAAGAAAAGCCAACCCAGATCTCCTAATAATGTTTTATTTAGTGCTTAAACTTTAATTGCAGGGTATAAATGATACCATTAGGAACCGATATCAATACTAATGCCACCTATATTATTATTTACTAGGCTGAAAACTAAGCTTTTTGAAATATATTTATTAACACTGCACCCTAGAACTACACATTTAAAGCTTAATTCTGTGGCTGTTCATGAATTCTCAGCATACTACAGTGTCGGGGCTTCCTAGCTTGAGGTAAATTCATTATGAAATTCGAGTGATGAAGCGTGTTAGGGCATTTCTTGTTTCAGGTAACAAATGCCAAGCTGCTTTATTCAGAGGATGAGGCACCCTTTGTGGAATTCTAGCCCTTTTAGCCAACAAACAGTTAAATTCAGCATTTATGATGTATAAACTTTGCTCCTTAGCATTAAAATGTACCTTATTCATTCCTTAGATTTCTCTTTCAGCCATGGCTATTGTTTGTCACTAACAGCTAGCTTTTGTGAAGTTAATAAATGTGCATAATAAGGACATAAAGGTATGGAGAAGTAATACTGTAATCCTTTTGTTTGGATAATCAGTCTAATGTATGCAAATTAAACCTTATTAGTACTAGGGTTTTGTGTCTGCTTATCAAAATGTGCCATTTTCATGAAAATTGGAAGTCCATTATATAAAGTTATTATTAACAATCATTTAGGAATTATATACGGTATGCAAATTAAAGTTGATTACAACTAATTAAGGGCTTTCTTTGTTATTTGACCTTGTCTGCTTTTTATGTAAATATGTTTCTTTTGGTCTGGCATATTTTTAGACTCAGAAAAGTATATTAAGACAAGTTACATTATGTATTTTTTAATATATCTTTGTGTTGCCATTGTCTGTGCCCCTCATTTTACAGAGGCACACATGGTATGTAGAGCCATGTATCTCACCGTTTGGAGATGGTTCTCTAGGTGAGTTGAATTTCAGAAATAGAAAACAATCAAATTTCCAAGACTCTTCAATAAGTTTAATGGAATATGAGCACAAATCCAGTATAACATATAAACAGTCTTCATGCCAGAATGCCCTTTTTCTTCCACTATTTATTGACTTCCGAGAGTCTTGGGTTGCAGATTTCCAAATGGAGCTAAATAATAAATGATCATTACTTGCTTACAAGGTGCCCTGCAAAACCTGATTGTTATCCATGAAGGCATTCAGCTAAAGATAAGTAACTTCAGCACTGAGAGTGTAACAGGTCCAGTACCAGTGGCCTTTAGGATAACTGTGTGCTCCCTTTGAAAATAAGGGAAGAATTTCTCTTCTCAGCTGGCAAAGAGGAAGCATTTGAGGTGAGGCTTTTTAGCACTTATTAAGTTATATTTTTCCTTCAGTGCAATTGTTCTAGTTGTTTTCTGTGAACAAAGAAGCTTGATACAGTGACTGGGGCAAAGGATCCTGGGGCACTAGGTTTAATTGTGTGATACAAAAGACCTGTTAATCCATAGCTTTCCATTTGCCTTAAAATGTATGGGTAGGAAAAGGAATGGTGATGATACACAGCCCAAGAAAAGAGACAAGCGTATTGCACAGTATCTACATATTTAAAATAGGCAAACTGTTCAAAACTCTTTAAAAGAGAAACTGAGAACCAAATCACCATTGAATTCATCCAGATTTTGA
This sequence comes from Halichoerus grypus, assembly GCF_964656455.1. Lineage (NCBI taxonomy): Eukaryota > Metazoa > Chordata > Mammalia > Carnivora > Phocidae > Halichoerus > Halichoerus grypus. The sequence goes on along the minus strand of NC_135727.1, from coordinate 111,569,832 downwards.
ACATTTTTTGTTATTTTTCTGCTTTGAACAATAAATTTATTTATTTTGTGAACAATAACGGTTTAATTTTTGAAAAATGTCATTCAAACTCTTACAAAGGGATTGAAAACAAGCTTGTAGTTGAAGTATAATATACAAACAGAAAAGTGCACGTAGTATAAATATACAGCTTGTTAAAGTTTCACAAACTTGACGCTCTGATGTAACCAGGACCCAGATCAATGAACAGCACATTTACAGTACTCCAGTAGCCCCTATTTTTTTCATAAGTCAGGTGACAGTATATGTGTGGGTCTGTTTCTGGCCTGTCTTGGGAGAAGTGACATCTCTACAATATCAAGTCCTTCAATCTATGAACATGGTATATCTTTTATAAAGGGAAGCTTTATGATTCATTAGTCTCCCTGGAAAACACAGGAAAAGCAAGAAGAGAGAGACTAAGTTCATATATTTCTCTGGAATTTGGATGCTCCCTGCATGGAGTAGATGTCCCACTGCACCATATTGTCTAGGAAGGCTGTGGGTGTGCTGCTGGACTTCATGGAGTGGGTGAGGCTTTCATGTGGAGCCTCCAATTTTCTAGGCACTGCATGCTTTCATCACCCTCTCACTGCAGGTGTTCTGGGTCTTCCTCCACAGGGTATTTTGGCTATTGTTTCTTGCCACTTTTGCTCCAGTTCCTGCACAGAGTTTTCAGTATAACACAGAGCACAGTGCCTTTGATAGCCTTCCACTTAAGGTGCAGAGGGCTCTTAGGGAACACTTTCTTCTTTTTCCAAAAGGAAGCAAAATTTGTCCTTCTCAGGGTCAAACTGTGCCCTGCTAAAATGTATGAACCATGACTTGCTTTTTATATTTCTAGAGACCAAGTTTTTTTGATAGTTCCAGATATTTTTCTTCCCCCATAGCAGGATGTAGAACTCTTGAATTCCTATCTCCATGGAAATAAAATAAAAAGTCCTCATTTGCACCGTGGCTCAATAGGTACAAATGGAAAAATGATCTCATGATAGTGGCCTCACAGATAATACAGGCTGTGTCTGAATTGTACCGTAATAAAGGTGCTGCTGTGGGTGCAGCTTTCCGCCTTCTAAGAAGATCCTTTGCTCTTGGAGGAGTTGCTGGGTGTGCCTGGAGAAGCTCCAAAAAGGTTAATAAGTGCTTGTGGTAGCAAGAGAAGGAAGATTGAAAGAGAACCCAGGAAATTCTCACAATGGTGTACGGAAAAGGAGGCAAGCGCCAAGTGTCTAGTCTGCCTTTAGAACAATGTAGAGAAACAAACACAGGGAGAGGTGTGGGGTGACGCCCCCTGCTGTCAGGTGACTGGCTCTGTAATCCTCACTTCCTTTTTCCCACGTACTGACTGCTTCCGAACCTGGGGATGGGAGAAAGGGACGTCAAACGCTCTCTTCTCTCTTGGACTTCTGCAAATGGAAACAGTGGGCTGGGCTGACTACAGTCGAGCTGTAACAGCCCCGAAGAACAGGGTCCCGAAAGTCACCATTTTGCTTTAGAAGGTTTATTATTTTACATTTCTCAAAATAACACAGTAAAATTACAGGCAACACAAACAAGATTCAGGCTATGTGAGTCTTTTAATTCAGGCAGAATTTAATGTGTAATTAAGATTAATTATACCATAATGGAATTGTAGACACATGATTATTGCATCATATTCCTTGCAGACATGCATCTTGCTTTCACATCATTCTGGCTTCTCTAGTCGAGGAGCATGCTGCGAGGCAGAGCAATGGAATTCGGTTGCATTTTGCAGGATGTGTTTGTTTCAATGTCATTTTGGAAGTTAATTTTTGCCAGTGCTCATTTCAGAAGTGTTTGAAATATGCCCAAATGTGATGGCCTTAAAAAATACTGCCTTTTGGTTTGTTAGGAGAAGAAGCTGAGCCCTAAACTATCTCTGTTAGAAGCTCAAAACATTTGTGTTAATGGAGTTTAGAACATCATCTGAGTGTTGGTGTTTGGGAATTGTGTATGAAGTGTTTGGATTGTGTGTGAAGGTAAAAAGAATTTCTCAGTCATAAATTCAAAATATGGGTGAGAGTCTGGAAATGATTTAGAATAGGCCACTTCCTGGATCAGAGGGGAAGATGGGCTAAGCTTTCACAAGCACTTTTGACTCTCCTGTTAGAAAAAGAAAAAGAAATTCAAAGAAGGAATTTCATTATATGCCATAGTATATTATTTAAATATATAACAAATACAACAACTTTCAATCAATACTTCAGCCTGCATAATTAGGCGTAGAGAGAGAATTTTCTTTGCTTCAGTTTTCTTGGTTGTGGTTTAAATACTGAAAGGGAATATTTCTCAAATGTGAGTAAATTACACTTCCTTTTGTTATATATTTAATTATATACTTTTTGTTATGGAAGTTTTCAGACATACATAGTCAGACCTTTTTAAGAGGAAGAAATTCTCTTGGTCTCTAGTGTTGACTTAAATTATTTTTGTTATATGCTAACACAACATAAGTTATAACTCTTGCTTTTACCTCGTATATAAGTTTAAAGCCAAATAAGCAACATACATGAAACACTAGCAATTGTATACCCGTAACATTTATTTTTTTCCCATAACATTTAAAATAACAACATTAATTTAAAGAATGATGTCATTTTTCTGAAACTTTTTTAAAGACTTTGAGAGAGTGATAGCAAGAGAGAGCGCAGCACGAGCGGGGGGGAAGAACAGAGGGAGAGGGAGAAGCAGACTCCCGGCTGAGCAGGGTGCCCAACACAGGGCCCTGGGATCATGATCTGAGCGGAAGGCAGACGCTTAACCAACTGAGCCACCCAGGCGCCCTCTGAAACTACTTCTTAAGTGTTTCTTTTTCACTAGTTCATAATTTAAGCAATCTTATTCTGGCTGAAATGATTATAAATTCATCTGAAATCTAGCACACTTAAGGATAATAGCCTTTCACTATAAGGCAGACTGTCCAGGTGACCCAGGACATTTGTTAAGATGATCATCTAAATCAGGGATCAGTAAGCTTTTTCTGTAGAGTACCTGACAGTAAATATTTTAAGGTTTGATGGCCAGTCTCTTACAACTCTTCAACTACTGCTATCGTATTGTGAAATTAGCTATAGATATATAAGAGAATGGGTTTAGCTATGTTCCAGTAAAACTTTATTTACAAAAGTGGATGGAAGGTGGCATTTGGACACAAGGATATAGTTTGCAGACCTCCATTTGAAAAACAATCTATATCGTAAATTTCTGAGATTCTTTATAAGAGGGGTGTGTGTGTGTGTTTTATATTTATTTATTTATTTATTTTTAGAGAGTGAGCACAAGCGGGGGAGGGGCAGAAGGAGAGGGAGAGAATCTTAGGCAGGCTCCATGCTGAGCATGGAGCATGACATGGGCTCATCTTAAGACACTGAGATCATGACCTGAGACTGAATCAAGAGTAGGGCACTTAACTGACTGAACCACCCAGGCACCCCTGTGTGTGTATTTTATTTAAAAAATTTTTTTAAAAGATTTTATTTATTTGGCGGGGGGGGGAGAGGGAGAGAGAGCACATGAGCAGGGGGAGGGGCAGAGGGAGAGGGAGAAGCAGACTCCACCCTGAGCAGGGATCCCAATGCAGGGCTTGAACCCAGGACCCTGCGATCCTGAGCTGAGCTAAAGGCAGACCGTAACCAGCTGAGCCACCCAGGCACCGAGTTGTATATGTATTTTAAATTAGATTGTCAAAAATTATGCAAGTAAAACACTCTTATTTTGACAACTGAAACAATATATATTCAGAGATATATAAAGACAATGTTCTTAAACTTTCTTCTATTTCCTCCATTCTAACCATCATCAGATGGACAATATTAATACTTTAATTCACATGAACACTTTTCTTGATGGTTGGACAGATCTATGAAAACATATAAATTGTTTCTTTACCCCACTCATTGTTGGGCCTCTTCTATATGTGTTTCTTAGTATTAAAAAAAACCACCAAAAACCTAGATAATACCTTATCTATCTGTCCAGACCAATAGACATAGATCTCTTTTTTCCTTCACATTTTATTGTGAAAAGGTGAAATAATAGTAATAAATATGTATATGGTTTTCATCTATATTCATTTATTGTTAACATTTGACCGTATCTGTGTCCATGCTCCCTCCCACCCCCAGTGTTAGGTTGAGCTGTGTAAAGTTGCCAATACACTTTGATACAGTACAACCTAATATTTATTTTTTCCTGAATATTTCTGAATCATCTGAGATAGAGTAAATTGGACATTATGACATTTCACCTATAAATACTTCAGTGTACATTTTCAAAAAAAAGTACATACATCTCCACAAGACTATTATACCTTAGAAAATCAACAATTTCCTATCTTCTTATATTTAGTTTATATTCACATTTCCCCAGTTATGCCTAAAGTCTCTTTATAGCTCGTTTTTTTAGAACCAGATTCCAGTGAAAGTTCACACATTGCAATTAGTTTTATGCCTCTTTAGTCTTTTTTAACTTAGAATAGTTCCCTACTTTTTTTTTTTTCTTAATCTCAACCTTTAGAAAGACTAGATCAGTTGTCTTGCAGAATATAGCACATTCTGGGGACGCCTGGGTGGCTCAGTCAGTTGAGCATCTACCTTCGGCTCAGGTCATGATCCCAGGGTCCTGGGATCGAGTCCCGCATCAGGCTCTCTGCTCAGCGGGAAGCCTGCTTCTCCCTCTGCCTGCCGCTCCCCCTGCTTGTGCGCGCTCTCTCTCTCTCTGACAAATAAATAAATGAAATCTTTGGAAAAAAAAAAGAATATAGCACATTCTGTATTTGTCCGAACATTTGTCAAAACATTTGCCCAAAATTTGGCAATGACTATAGGTAGAAAAACTCCATATTTGGCAAGAATAGTTGGTAGATGATTATCTGTATTTTTATTGTATAACATCAGACTGCCCCACTCTTAAGTAATTTGATAACTTGGTTAAGGTAGTGACCACCAAATCTCTCCATTGTAAAAGTATGCTTTTTCCTTAGTGTTCTTTTAAAATAAGTATAATATTACATTGTATAGCCTGCTTTCATGGATAAAGAAACTACAGTTTATTCATGCATTCCTTCATTGGTGGCAATTCGTTTCCATTCTTTTGCCATTGAAATGTCTCAGTGAGCATTCTTGTATTTAATTCTGAAATATTGATGCTTTTATTTCTGAGGAATAGAGTCCCCCATGTGGATTGAGAAGGTTGCATATTTTTATTTTATTTTTAAAGATTTTATTTATTTATTTTAGAGAGAGAGAGAGGGAGAGAGAGAGAGAATCTGAAGCAGACTCTGCACTGAGTCAGAGCCCGACACAGGGCTGGATCTCACAACTGCAAGATCATGACCTGAGCCGAAACCAAGAGTCAGATGCTTAACCAACTGAGCCACCCAGGTGCCCCGAAAAGGATGTGTGTGTGTGTGTGTATTTTTTTTTTAAGATTTTATTTATTTATTTATTTGACAGAGAGCACAGCAGGGAGAGTGGCAGGCAGAGGGAGAGGGAGAAGCAGGCTTTCCGCTGAGCAGGGAGCCCGATGTGGGACTTGATCCCAGGACTCTGGGATCATGACCTGAGCCGAAGGCAGCCCTTTAACTGACTGAGCCACCCAGGTGCCCTGAAGGATGTATATTTTTAATTTTGACATTTTATTTACTTATTTGACAGTCATTTGACATTTAAAATGCTTTCTTAAAGATTTTATTTTATTTTATTTTTTTAAAGATTTATTTATTAGAGGGAGCATGAGAGAGCAAGGGGGAGGGGCAGAAGGAGAGGGAGAATCTTTTTTTTTTAAAGATTTTATTTATTTATTTGAGAGAGAAAGAGAGAGAGAGAGCACAAGCAGGGGGAAGGGCAGAGGGAGAGGGAGAAGCAGGCTCCCCACTGAGCAGGGAGCCCGATGCGGGGCTCGATCCCAGGACGATGGGATCATGACCTGAGCCGAAGATAGACGTTCAACCACTGAGCCATCCAGGCTCCCGGGAGAGGGAATCTTAAGCAGACTCTGTGCTGAGTGTGGAGCTGGACATGGGGCTTGATCTCATGACGCTGAGATCATGACCTGAGTCGAAACCAAGAGCTTAACTGACTGCGCCATCCAGGTGCCCCTTAAAGATTTTATTTTTAAGTATTCTCTATATCCAACGTGGGGGTCAAACTTACAACCCTGAGATCAAGCATCACATGCTGCACTGACTGAGCCAGCCAGGCACCCCAAAACATTTTTTGACATTACAGACTTTCCAAAAAATTTGTAACATATTTCCACCAACAATAAACAAGAGTGCCTATTTCTCCAAATCTGCAACATCACTGGATATAATTGCCTTTTAATCTCCACCCCCCCCAACCTGATGAGTAAAAACTGGCATTATAGTTTGCATTTCTGTGACTACTAATGAGATTTTGCAACCTATTATGTAATTTTTGGCCATTTAAATGTCCTATTCCTATTCTTTGCCCATTTCTCCCAGTATTTCACCTTGTTTGTGGTCTCATTTGCTATGTAAAAAATTAAGATTTCCAAAGTGTAGTGATGTCTTTATGGTTCATGAGTTACCTGTCTGCTTTAGAAGGTCTCCTCCACCTAAGATAATATAAAATTATCCTAAATTTTCTTTTATTATTATTCAGATTTGTATTTATTACATGATACGAGGTTAAGGTTTAGTTTTGTTTCCTTTTGGATAGTTACCAGTTATGTCAGCACCATATATTAAATGATCGATCCTTTTGGCAAAGATTTGAAATTCCACCTTTGTAGAAATTTAATTTATGGAAATTCCACGTTAGGGGATTTCTGCTCCTGTGGTAAGTTCTCATGTATGTTTGGATCTATTTCTGCTCCACTGACCTATTTATCTGTTATCGTACTAATACCAGACTATTTTTACTTTCATGTTTTTCCAGTAACTTTTAGTATTGGGTAAGATAAGCTTTCACTCTATTTTCCTCTTAAAAATATTCTGACTGTTTGCCTGGGTGGCGTACTTGGTTAAGCATCCAACTCTTGGTTTTGGCTCACATTATGATCTCAGGGTCCTGAGATTGAGCCCCGCATAGGGCTCTGCGCTCAGCATGGAATCTGCTTGAGATTCTCTCTCCCTCTCCCTCTGCCCCTCCTGCTTGTGCTCTCTCTCTCTCTCTCAGATATATAAATACATCTTTAAAAAATGTCCTGGCAATCAGTTTACAGACATTTATTCTTTTTTTTTAGAAGATTGTATTTTTAAGTAATCTCTACACCCAACTTGGGGCTCGAACTCACAACCCTCTGACTGAGCCAGATGGGTGCTCCAACAACCATTTATTCTTCCATATAAACTTTAAAATCATTTTTCAGGGGGCACCTGGGTGGCTCAGTCAATTAAGCGTCTGCCTTCGGCTCAGGTCATGATCCCAGGGTCCTGGGATCAAGCCTAGCATTGGGCTCCCTGCTCATCGGGGAGCTTGCTTCTCTGTCTGCCCCTCCCCTGCACTCTTTGTCTCTCTCTCTCTCTCTCTCAAAAATAAATAAAAATACTTTCGGGGTGCCTGGGTAGCTCAGTCAGTTAAGCGTCTGCCTTCGGCTCAGGTCATGATCTGGGAGTCCCAGGATCGAGTCCCACATCGGGCTCCCTGCTCAGCGGGGAGTCTGCTTCTCTCTCTGACCCTCACCCCACTTGTGCTCTCTCTCTCTCTTAAATAAATAAAATCTTAAAAAAAAATAAATAAAAATACTTTCAAGAAAATAAAAACACTGGGGCGCCTGGGTGGCTCATTTGGTTAAGCGGCTGCCTTCGGCTCAGGTCATGATCCCAAGGTCCTGGGATTGAGTCCCGCATCGGGCTCCCTGCTCAGCGGAGAGTCTGCTTCTCCCTCTCCCTCTGCCTACCACTTCTCTTGCTTGTTCTCTCTTTCTCTCTGTCAAATAAATAAATAAAAATGTTAAAAAAAAAAAAAGAAAAAATCATTTTTCATGGATGCCTGGGTGGCTCAGCCGGTTAAGCATCTGCCTTCTGCTCAGGTCATGATCCCGGGGTCCTGGGATCGAGTCCCACATCAGGCTTCTTGCTCAGCTGGGGTCCTGCTTCTCCCTCTCTGCCTGCCATTCTCTCTCTTTCTCTCTGACAAATAAATAAATAAAAATTAAGAAATAAATAAAATCATTTTTCAGCATTCCCAACCTACTTCCTTAGGATTCTGTTTGGGATTGTATTAATTATATAGGCAAATATATGTAAAAATGTGTGTGTGTGTGTGTGTGTGCATGTGTAATAAATTTAGGAGGAAAAAAATAAACTTGGGAGGAATTAACATTTTAATGGTTAAATAAATATATAGGTATATAGTTGACCCTTGAACAACACAGGAATTAGAGGTACGATCCCCCACTCAGTCACACATCCCCACGTAACTTTTGGGGTGCCTGGCTGGCTCAGTTGAGTCTCCAAAAACTTAACTACACATAGCATACTGTTGACCAGAAGCCTTACCAATAACACGAACGGTCGATTGACACATATTTTGTATGTTATATGTATTATATTTTGTATTCTTTTTTTTAAGATCTCATTTCTTTTTTTAAAGATTTTTTTTTCTTTTTTCCCCTTTTTTTATTTAAAATCAATTTAGTTCACATACAACGTATTATTAGTTTCAGAGGTAGAGTTTAGTGATTCATCAGTTGCAAAAGATTTTATTTGAGAGCGAGAAAGAGAGCACAAGTTAGGGGAGGGGCAGAGGGAAGGCAGAGGGAGAAGCAGGCTCCGGCTGGCAGGGAACCTGTTGTGGGGCTCGATCCCAGGACCCTAGAATCATGACCTAAGCCAAAGGCAGTAGCTTAAATGAATGAGCCACCCAGGAGCCCCTTATATTTTGTATTCTTATTTTTTATTATTTTTTATTTATTATTATTATTTTTTAAAGATTTTATTTATTTGACAGAGATACAGCGAGAGAGGGAACACAAGCAGGGGGAGTAGGAGAGGGAGAAGCAGGCTTCCTGCCGAGCAGGGAGCCTGATGCAGGGCTCGATCCCAGGATCCTGGGATCATGATCCTGGGATCATGAGCTGAAGGCAGATGCCTAACAACTGAGCCACCCAGGCGCCCCTGTATTCTTATTTTTTTAAAGGCAAAAGATTTATGCGATCTGAAGAGAAACCAGAGTATTGTATTCTTATTTTTTAATTAAAGATTTTATTTATTTATTTGAGAGAGAGAGAGAGTGAGCATGAGCAGGGGGGAGGGGTAGATGGAGAGGGAGAAGCTGACTCCCCACTGAGCAGGGAGCCCGAAGTGGGGCTCAATCAGAAGATCCTGAGATCATGACCTGAGCCGAGGGCAGACGCTTAACCAACTGAGCCATCCAGGCGCCCCTATTTTGTATTCTCAAAGCAAGCTAGAGAAAAGAAAATATTAAGAAAGTTATACGGAGGGGGCGCCTCGGTGGCTCAGTTGGTTGAGTGTCTGCCTTCAGCTCAGGTCTTGATCCCAGGGTTCTCGGATTGAGTCGGGTTCTCGGATCAAGTCCTGCATCAGGCTCCTTGCTCAGCGGAGAGCCTGCTTCTCCCTCTGCCCCCTGTTCCCCCTGCTTGTGCTTTCTGACAAATCAATAAATATTTTTTTAAAAAAGAAAGTCATAAGGAAAGGAGAATAAATTTACAGCACTCTATTTATTTAAAAAAAAAAAATCTCCATATAAGTGGGCCCATGCAGTTCAAACCCATGTTGTTCAAGGGTCAACTATATACATAAATGTATATTATTCAGGGGAAGGATTAGCAAATTACTGATAAGCCACATGACATTGAAATGATAGCAAAAGAAAGACTTGATCTTGGTGAATTTCTGCCAAAAATAATCTCCTTTTACCAACAGTGCCCAAAACTCGCAAAAATTTATAGTCCAGAAGACAAAATTAAAAGATTTGGGTGTCATTGGAGTACAGTTCACTTTGAATTGTAAAGGTAAAGTGTTTTTCTGTATGCTTTGGGAATGAAAGTGTATCGGTGTATTCTTGTAATGTGTCAGTAGTGTATTCCCAGGTGTGCTTGAAAACTTGTCTAGATACTATTAATGTCTTAGTAAATCCATTTCCATCTGTCACACTATAATGTATCCTCTCTGTGTCGCCCTCAACATACAGATACTCATTTTCTCACTTCAAGTGGAAGACTTTTAGCACCAGTCAGATATCAGTACAGTGAACTCTGCACATGGGTCAGATGCTTCCTGTTTGATTTGGTGTGCGGATCAGAATTGCCTTCCCAGCTCACACACCATGTGGTTCGTAGGTCAGGGGCTGGGGACACCACAGCATGGACGCAGGACCCTCTCAGGGAGTCAGGATTTCTGTCATCAACAGCAGGACTTCTCGGCCTGCAGCCTTTCGAATTCCAGCTCTTTGACCATCCAGGCTGCAGACTTTGAATAAAGCCCTCAGGAGCCTTACAAATTTAGCAAGGGTTCCTTAAGCTGGATTTGTTAGAAAATGAATGTTTTATTTTTAAGAAATATTGGAGTGCCTGGGTGGCTCAGTGGTTAAGTGTCTGCCTTCAGCTCAGGTCATGATCCCAGGGTCTTGGGATCGAGCCCCGCCATCGGGCTCCCTGCTCAGCAGGGAGCCTGCTTCTCCCTCTCCCACTCCCTCTCCTTGTTTCCCTTTCTGGCTGTGTCTCTCTGTCAAATAAATAAATAAAATCTTAAAAAAAAAAGAAATATAGGTCACCAATATGGGGGAAAGCCAAGGACTTTGGGCCTGTAGTACCAGGATCTGAACCCTAACCTGACCCCTCCCTTGAGAGCACTGGCTTGGGTGCATCTCAGTTTCCTCATGTGCAAAGTGGAGGTTAAAATGGTACTAAAATCATAGGGCTATTGTGAAGATTAAATACCCACTATATAATGCATTTGAAACTTCCTGCCACATAGTGAGTACTCTTTTTTTTTAATTTTTTTTTTTTTTAAAGATTTTATTTATTTATTTGATAGAGAGAGTGAGAGAGCACAAGCAGGGGGAACAGTAGAGGGAGAGGGAGAAGCAGGCTCCCCGCCAAGCAGGGAGCTCGATGCGGGGCTCGATCCCAGGACCCTGGGATCATGACCTGAGCCGAAGGCAGATGCTTAACCATCTGAGCCACCCAGGCGCTCCTCTTTTTTTTTTTTTAAAGATTTTATTTTTTTGTAATCTTCGCACCCAACGTGGGGCTCAAACTCACAACCCCAAGATCAGGAGTCACATACTGCACCCACTGAGCCAATCAAGCACCCTAACAATGGGTACTTTAAGTGTTACTATTGTTATTAGTTCTTGGAGGGAGAAATTGAACACAGAGGCTGGGATTATAAGGGAAAAGGCAGGAATGAGGCAGCGTGTGAAGGTCTCAGGTAGGTAGAGCTTTAGGATAGGCTTCTATTCCAGGAGAAATCTAGGGTAGCAAGACAATGAGATAGAAGTATCTTTGTATGGACCATTCTGCAGGGAGTAAGGAGGAACTGCAATGCCGAGAGCTGTGTGTGTCCAGTTATTACCATGATCACTCTGGATCCTGGGTTGGTCTCTGCTTACCTAATTCCAGATCTCATTTCCTTAGGATCCTGATGCCCCCATATACCTTCAGCCCCAGCCAGGATTGGCAGAGTTATTGGCTGAGTTACTCAAAGTGAAGGGCCTTATCTGGCTAACCTGGACATTGTATGGCAGAATGTGAATTAATCTTCCCTTTCTCCTTCTCTTGTTCCTCTTTTTTTTTTTTAATGGAAAGTTTCAAGCACATCTAAAAGTAGAGAAACTGGGGGGGTGCCTGGCTGGCTCAATTGGTAGAGCATGTGATTCTTGATCTCAGGGCTGTGAATTCAAGCCCCATGTTGGGTGTGGAGATTACTTAAAAATAAAATCTTAAAAAAAAAAGAAAAATAAAATCTTAAAAAAGAAACTAGCATAATAAATTTTCATGAACTCATCACTTAGCTTTAAGAGTTATCAGGTTTTTTTTTTTTTTTAAGATTTTATGTATTTATTTGACAGAGAGAGAGAGGGAGAGAGCGAGTGTGCACACAAGCAGAGGGAGAGGGAGAAGCAGGCTCCCTGATGAGCAGGGAGCCTGACACGGGACTCGATCCCGGGACCCCAGGATCATGACCCAAGCTGAAGGCAGACACTCAACTGACTGAGCCACCTACACATCCTGGGAGTTAATCAATTCTTGTTTAATTTTTACCCTCATTCACTTCCCCACCCTGAATATTTTTAAGCAAATCATACACATCACTATGTCTGCATCTCTAAAAGATACTCTTTTTTTTATTGTTGTAAAATATACATAATAGAATTTACCATTTAAACCTTTTTTAAAAGATTTTATTTATTTTTTTGTGAGAGAGAGAGCGAGCGCACAAGCAGGGGGAGGGAGGGGCAGAGGGAGAATCAGGCTCCCACTGAGCAGGGAGCCTGATGTGGGACTCATTTCCAGGACCCCGGGATCATGACCTGAGCAGAAGGCAGATGCTTAACTGACTGAGCCGCCCAGGCGTCCCATTTAAACCATTTTTAAGTGCACAGTTCAGTCGCATTAGGTACATTCACGTTATTGTGCCACCATCACCACCATCCATCTCTAGAAGTTTTTTATCATCTCCAATGAAACTCCATACCCATTAAACAATAAATCCCGATTTTTCCTTTCCCTAAGTCCCTGGCAACCACCATTCTACTTTTTGTCTTCATGAATTTGACTATTCTAGATGCTTCACGTAAGTGGAACCATACAATATTTGCCCTTTTGTGTTTGGCTCATTTTTTACTTAGAATAATGTCTTCAGGGTTCATCATGTTGTAGCAAGTGTCAGAACTTCATTCCTTTTTAAGGCTGAATAATATTCCATTGCATGTATATATGACAAAGGTTCTTTTTAAAGCAAAACCATATTACTATAATCATACCCAAACAATAGTAATTTCTTAAAATCATCAAATATTCAGTGTTTAAATTTCTCTAACTGTGCCATAAACATCTTTTTTTAATTGCTTTTAAAATTTGAATTCAATTAACATATAGCGTATTATTAGTTTCAAAGGTAGAGTTCATGGGGCGCCTGGGTGGCTCAGTTGGTTGGGCAACTGCCTTTGGCTTAGGTCATGATCCTGGAGTCCCAGGATCGAGTCCCACGTTGGGCTCCCTGCTCAGCAGGGAGTCTGCTTCTCTCTCTGACCCTCCCCCTTCTCATGCTCTCTCTCTCTCATTCTCTCTCTCAAATAAATAAATAAATAAATAAAATCTTAAAAAAAAGGTAGAGTTCAGTGATTCATCACTCTTATATAACACCCAGTGCTCATTACATCACATGCCCTCCTTAATGTCTTCACCCAGTTACCCCATCCCCCCACCCCCCCTCCCCTCTAGCAACCCTCAGTTTGTTTCCTATGATTAAGAGTCTCTTATGGTTTGTCTCCCTCTCTGGTTTCATCTTGTTTAATTTTTTCCTCTCTTCCCCTATGATCCTCTGCCTTGTTTCTCAAATTCCACCTATCAGTGAGATCATAATGATAATTGTCTTTCTCTGATTGACTTATTTTGCTTAGCACAATACCCTCTAGTTCCATCCATGTTGTTGCAAATGGCAAGATTTCACTTTTTGATGGCTGAGTAATATTCCATTATATATATATACATATATATATGTGTGTGTGTGTGTGTATATATATATATATATATGTATATATATATACATATATATATACCACTTCATCTTTATCCATTTATCTGTCGATGGACATCTGGGCTCTTTCCATAGTTTGGCTATTGTGGACATGGCTACTATAAACATTAGGGTGCAGGTTTCCTTTTGGATCACTACATTTGTATCTTTGGGGTAATTACCTAGTAGTACAATTGCTGAGTTGTAGGGTAGCTCTATTTTCAACTTTTTGAGGAACCTCCACACTGTTTTCCACAGTGGCTGCACCAGCTTGCATTCCCACCAACAGCGTAGGAGGGTTCCCCTTTCTTTGCATCCTCACCAACATCTGTTGTTTCCTGAGTTGTTAATTTTAGCTATTCTGACTGCTGTGAGGTGGTATCTCACTGTGGTTTTGGTTTGTATTTCCCTGATGCCAAGTGATGTGGAGCATTTTTTTGTGTGTCTGTTGGCCATTTGTATGTGTTTGGAGAAATGTCTGTTCATGCCTTCTGCCCATTTCTTTTCTTTTTTTTTTTTAAGATTTTATTTGTTAGAGAGAAAATGAGAGAGAGAGAGAGAGAGCATGAGAAGGGGGAGGGTCAGAGGGAGAAGCAGATTCCCCACTGAGCAGGGAGCCCGATGTGGGACTCGATCCCAGGACTCCAGGATCATGACCTGAGCTGAAGGCAGTCACCCAGCCAACTGAGCCACCCAGGTGCCCCTGCCCATTTCTTGATTGGATTGTTTGTTCTTTGGATGTTGAATTTGATAAGTTCTTTATAGGTTTTGGATACCAGCCCTTTATCTGATAGACATTTGCAGATATCTTCTCACATTCTGTCTGTTGTCTTTCGGTTTTGTTGATTGTTTCCTTTGTTGTGCAAAAGCTTTTTATCTTGATGAAGTCCCAATAGTTCATTTTTGCCTTTGTTTCCCTTGCCTCTGGAAATGTGTTTAGCAAGAGGTTGCTGCCTATGTTCTCTAGGATTTTGATGGATTCCTATGTCCCATTCAGGTTTTTCATCCATTTTGAGTCTGTTTTTGTATATGGTGTAAAAAATGGTCCAGTTTCATTCTTGTGCGTGTGGCTGTCCAATTTTCCCAAAACCTTTGTTGAATAGATTGTCTTTTTTTTAAAAAGATTTTATTTATTTATTTTTGTGAGATGGAGAGAGAGAGCATGAGCGGGGGTGGGGGGGCGGGAGGGGCAGAGGGAGAAGCCAACTCCCCGCTGAGCAGGGAGCCCAATGCAGGACTCGATCCTAGGATCCTGGGATCATGACCTGAGCTGAAGGCAGACGCTTAATCGACTGAACCACCCAGGTACCCGAGACTGTCTTTTTTCCATTGGATAGTCTTTCTTGCTTTGTCAAAGATTAGTTGACCATAGAGTTGAGGGTCCCCTTCTGGGTTCTCTCTTCTGTTCCATTAATCTATGTGTCTGTTTTTGTGCCAGTACCATACTGGCTTGATGATTACAGCTTTGTAATAGAGCTGGAAGTCCGGAATTGTGATGCCACCAGCTTTGGCATAAACATCTCTTTTTTCACACTCTCTTTTGTTTTAAACAGGATTCAAATAAGATCCACTAGTTATAATTTGTTGATAGGTCTTATTTCTCTCTTTCTTAAGATTTTATTTATTTATTTGACAGAGAGAACGCGAGAGAGCACAAGCAGGGGAAGCAGGAGAGGGAGAGGGAGAAGCAGGCTCCCTGCTGAGCAGAGAGCCCGATGCGGGGCTCAATCCCAGGACTCTGGGATCATGACCCAAGCCAAAGGCAGATGCTCAACCAACTGAGCTACTCAGGTACCCCCTTATTTCTCTTTTAAACCACAAATCCCTTTATTTTTCTAAAATTTTTATTTGTTGAAGAATCTGGGTTTTTGACCTGTAGAAGTCTTCACAGAGTCTAGATTTTGCTAATTGCATCCCCCCAGTGTCATTTAATATCTTCTTATGTTCCCTGTATTTCCTGTAAAGTGATAAATTGGTAGTTAGATAGAGAAGTTTGCTCAGATTCAGATTTGATTCTTTAGCAAGAATATTTCATAAACAGAGTTGGATACAGGAGGCACATGATATCTGTTGGTTTCTTTTCCTGTGATGTTACCAGTAACTAATGATTATTGTTATGGTCCACTGACTAAATAGGGGATGTTCTAATTCTATCATTTCTTCTTCGTTCATTAGCTGAAATACTTCCATGAAGAGAAACTTTCTGTCATTCACAATTCGGTTACTCTGAGGTAGTATTTGTAAAGAAAGGCAAAATAAATGCTTGTTTCTTTTTCTTTTTTTCATTTTTTTTAACCAATTTTCATGCAAATGAATTGGTTCTCTTGCATTCTACAAAGCTAATCATTCAGAGTTAAAATTGTGTGTGTGTTTGAGTATAGTTGACACACAGTGTATGTTACATTAATACTGGGTGTGCAACATAGTGATTGGACAGGTCTGTACATTATGCAAGTGCAGCTTGTCTCCCTGATACATTGCTATTACAATAACATTGACTATATTCCTTATGCTGTACCTCTTATTCCTGTGACTTATTCATTTCATAACTGGAAGCCTGTGTCTTGTACTCCCCCTCACCTATTTTGCCCAACTCCCTACCCGCCTCCCCTCTGGCAACCATCAGTTCTCTGTATTTATAGATCTGATTCTGCTTTTTGCTTGTTTATTTGTTTTTTTTTAGATTCCATGTATGAGTTAAATCATATGGTATTTATCTTTCTCATTTTGACTTATTTCACTTGGCATAATACCCTCTAGGTCCATCCATGTTAGAAATGGCACGATTTTATCCTTTTTTATGACTGTGTAATATTCCATTGTATATATATTATGTATTTTTTATTTGAGTAATTTTATGAACTAATGGATTTTCAAATACTTGATGTATGCAAACACATTTCATTTTTAATGATTTTTTACAAGATTTTATTTTTATGTAATCTCTATACCCAATGTGGGCCTCAGACTTACAAGATCAAGAGTTGCATGCTCCATTGAGTGAGCCAGCCAGGTGCCTCTCACTGTTAATGATTTTGAAATGATCCCCTCTTTGGTCAATAGGAGACTCTTCAAGTTGGTGCCCTAGTTTTTTTTATACAACACCAGAATTATTATAGTTTCCTTGTTTCCTGATAGAAGTTGGTGCAGTCTCCCATTGTACATTTCCTGACCTTGCCGTTTCTCCAAAAAGTCCTGGTTCCTTTTAATGGAAAATGATATTTAGAGATCATAGTCTGGGTACTCATTATTATTGGGTAAGTCTTTCTTAATAGTACATTCTTTTTTCATTGATAAAAATAGTATGTTTTCATTGTATAAACAAAGATTTTGGAAGATACCAAAAATAACATAGAGACCATCACTATTTATATTTTGATGTACCATGTATGCCCAAATATAAATGAGGTTTTCTTTTAAAATTATTACTCAGAAAGGAAGGCATCACCTTATATGTGAATTCTTATAAAACCTCTTCATCATGGGATGACTTCTGTTTGGGGAAGGTATATCAGTCTGAAATGACTTTAACTACTGATAGTCTTGGATGCTTCTAGAAGTCATCTGATAGAATTGGTAGAAGGGAGGAAAGAAATGTAGCACTATAGAGTAATTAGGCCTGGGTGTATGACCTCAAATTACCAAGTATTAGATGTTGTTAAAGGTCAACTTTTTTTTTTTTTGGTAGAAAGTATAAGTATACATTCACAAGATGAATGGAAAAATTCAATATCCCTATGTTATAGAAATGGACACTTTCAATTAGGATAAAATTTCCAGTGCGGACATCATACAAAGGCTCAAATAATTATGTGCCTCATACAGAACGGATTTGATGGCAGTGAAGCCTCTAGAACTGTGGTCTTCAAACTAATTTACTTGTCAGGCCTCTAAAAGAATATTGGAAACAGTATACTTTCTCATAATTTAATATTGACATTTAAAAATTTTAATTATAAGTCTAATTGGTTACACATGATGCAATTCTAGTATATTATAAATATTGACATTTTCGAATAAAACTATTATTCCTTTAAATGCATTTAACAAAATCTAAATTCTATAGTGATTTGATAATTCTATCTTCCACTAAAAACTTATTTTAAAAATTTACATTGTTATACATTCACTATGAACTAATAATTACATTTGATTTTCCCCACAGAATTTTATCCTAATGTAACACATTTTATGCATGAAAGTATCATATTGACTTCTCTGTCATATTTCTTGGAAACCAATTTGTGTGTGTGTGTGTGTGTGAGAGAGAGAGAGAGTGTGTGTGAGTGTATTTGAAATGTTAAAAAATGTTCTCAGGACCATGAGGCTATATATGTTAGCAAACTGATTCCAGATAGAGTTACACATTGACCAAATCACAGATATTTGACACATTTTGGTAACTGCTTATCAAACTTAAAAGATTATATTGGAAAAGAATCTCTCAGTGAGATAGATGAGACTTATTCTCTTCAATTTATAATATATATTAAACAAATATTATATATTGCAAGAATGAGACAGGGTTTGGCATCAATTCTATTACTAGTTTTCATTTTTTATAGACTGAACCTCTGAGAAAACTTGTTCATGTAAGTAAGAAATTGGGGATAGAAAGTTTTGTTTTTTTTTTTAAAGATTTTATTTATTCATTTGAGACACAGAGATAGAGAGAGAGAGCATGAGCAGGGGGAGAGGCAGAGGGAGAGGGAGAAGCAGGCTTCCCGCTGAGCCAGGAACCTGATGTGGGGCTCGATCCCAGGACCCCGGGATCATGACCCAAGCCGAAGACAGACTCCCAACCATCTGAGCCACCCAGACGCCCCAGAAAGAGTTTTGTTTATAGCCATGTTTCTTAATTCTCTGAATTCTCTCCTAGTTAGATGCTAAAAGTCGCGTGGCAGTCTGTCATCAAAACTTTATTTAAATCATCTAGTGGCTGACAGATCTATTTGTCCCTCCTTCAATTTTGTTGAAAATGAAGGCTTGAAAACCACTGTACTTGCAAGAGAATTTGTTATCTAGCCATGAACGTCTTCCACTGTCTCAACACAATACCCATATTGTATTTGGAGTTGTCCCTTTGTGTGGCACCCTGGAGGACTTGACACCTTGGGGCAATATGCCATGGGAAATTTAGAAATGGGACATTGTTAAAGGGGATGTAGAAACAGAAAACCTGTTCCTCTATTATAGACATGCGTGCAGGAGCTCAGTTTTAGAAGAGTCCAGAAATTTGAGGATCTGGACACTGATTCTTTTAAAACTATCTGTCACCATGTGTCACTTGAAGAGCTTTTAGGGTACTCCTGGGTGTATACATAACCCAGCTTGAAGATGTATGCTCTAGAATCTAGCATAGATTCCAGAAGCTCACTGTGAGAAGACTCACAACATGGTTCTGGTGATCACAGGCATGTAAAGAATGTAAATAAAATTATTTTTGTGTAACGTGAAGTGGGAATAAAAACAGTATTTCTAAATTAGTATTTAGTTTATATTAAATGTGAGGTTAGGTAGGTATGTGTAAATCAGTCAATCAATCAAAAAGTGTAAGTAGTTATTTGGTTATTTCATCCATATCCATAAGGGCTCATATACTTAAGTTTGACAAAATCATTTTTGGGAGCAAGCTCCACATTGTGAAATAGAGACATTGCTTTTTATTTGAGCATATATAGTATATAGTTTAGATTTTTATGTATGTATGCAGATATGAATACTATATATATATAGTGAAGTTAGGGTCATTCAATACTTCTTGTTTTATATGTTATTTATCTTTAAATGTTTAAACTTTTAAGGAACTTTTAAACCTTTTATTATAGAAAAAAGTAGACATATATTAGGGAGAATAGTATAATGAACCCTCAGGTACCTGTCACCTAGGTTCAATAATTATCAATTCTTGGCTAACCTTTTTTTCAATATTCTACACTTAGATTTATGAAATCTTGTCATTTTCAATGACGTGGATGGAGCTAGAGTGTATTATGCTAAGTGAAATAAGTCAGAGAAAGACAAATACCATATGATTTCACTCATACGTGGAATTTAAGAAACAAAGCAGATGAACATATGGGAAGGAAAAAAAAAAGAGAGGGAACAAGCCATAAGAGACTCTTTAAAAAAAAAAAAAGATTTCATGTGTTTATTTGAGAGAGAGAGAGAGAGAGTGCCTGTGCACAAGCAGGGGGAGGGGCATAGGGAGAAGCAGACTCCCCGCTGAGCAGGGAGCCAGACTTCGGGCTTGATCCTAGGACCCCAGGGTCATGACCCAAGCCGAAGGCAGACGCTCAACCTCAACTGACTGAGCCACCCAGGCGCCCCCACCCCCATGAAAGACTCTTAAGGATAGAGAACAAACTGAGGGTTGCTGGAGGAGATGTGGGCAGGGGAATGGGTTAAATGGGTGATAGGGATTGAGGAGGGTCCTTGTTATGATGAGCACTGGGTGTTGTATATAAGTGATGAATCACTGAATTCTACTCCTGAAACTAATATTACAGTATATGTTAACTAACTAGAATTTAAATAAAGATTTGAAGCAAAAAAAAATGAAATCTGAGGCATCATATCATTTTTTCCATGAACATTTCAGTGTGAATCAATGAAAGAGGACTCTTTTTTTTTTTTTAAGATTTTATTTATTTGACAGAGAGAGGGAACACAAGCAGGGGGAGTGGGAGAGGGAGAAGCAGGCTTCCCGTGGAGCGGGGAGCCCTATGTGGGGCTCGATCCCAGGATCCCGGGATCATGACCTGAGCCGAAGGCAGACGCTTAACCAACTGAGCCACCCAGGTGCCCCGAAAGAGAAGGACTCTTAAATAAGTGCAACTATGATACCATTGTTGCACCTAAAAATCATAATTTCTTCATGTTGTCAAATATCTAGATAAATGTCAAGTTACCATGATTATCTCATACAATTTTTAAGACTATTCAAATCGGGAAAAAAATATTCAAATCGGGGGGCACCTGGGTGGCTCAGTTGGTTAAGCGTCTATTTATTTATTTATTTAAAGATTTTATTTATTTATTTGACAGAGACACAGTGAGAGAGGGAACACAATAGTGTTAGGAAATTCACACTGTTGTGAAACCATTGTCCAGAACTCTTTGAATCTTGCAAAATTGAAACTCTGTACCCATTAAACACTAACTCCCCATTCTCCCCTCCCTGCAGCCCCTGGTGTCCACTCTTCTACTTTCTGTTTTTGTGAATTTGACTACTATAGGTACTTCATACAAGTGGAATCATACAGTATTTGTCTTTTTGTCTTTTTTTTATTCAAGTATAATTCACATACAGTGTTCTGTCATTTCAGGTGTGATGTTTCAGGTGTACAATATAATGATCCAGCAATTCTGTACATTACTCAGTGCTCATCCGAAGTGTACTCTTCATCCCCTTCACCTATTTTACCATCCCCCCCATCCACAGTATTTGTCTTTTTGTGACTGGTTTATTTCACTTAACATAATCTCCTCAAGGTTGTAGCACTGTGTCAGAATTTCCTTCCTTTTTAAAGCCGAATAGTACTCCATTGTATGTATACACCACATTTGTTTATCCCTTCGTCCCTTGATGGATCCTTGGGTTGCTTTCCCCCTTTTGGCTATTGTGAATAAGGCTGCTGTGGAGTATACAAATATTTCTTTGAGGCCCTGCTTCCCGTAGCCAGTTTACTTTGTATTCGCTTTGACTGTACAGTATAAAAAAAGCTTAACTCATATAGTTGAATAGTTGCAAATGGTAATAAGTTGCAAATGGCAGTAGTTTGTAATAACTTGCCATAATGTCTTATGACTCATCTGAATGTCAAATAGAATCATGCAAGAGGAATTATGAGACATTTTAGTTTTAAAGTTAATCATTAGCAATAGCTAAAAAGCTCTTCTCTTTTTTCAACTGGTAAGTATACAATTTGGAGTCCGTGAAAGAGTTTCTAGCCAGTTAAAATCTGTGTCTTATAATGCAATTTATGATGTCATTTATGGGAATCTTTGACCTCTCACTGTTCTTTTTCTTTTTTTTTTTAAAGATTTTATTTATTTGACACAATGAGAGAGAGAGAGAGTACAGGCAGGGAGAGCGGGAGAGGGAGAAGCAGGCTCCCCGCTGAGCAGGGAGCCCGACGTGGGGCTCGATCCTAGGACCCCGGGATCATGACCTGAGCTAAAGGCTGATGCTTAACGGACTCAGCCACCCAGGCCCCTTTCAGTTTCTTTTCTTTCTTTATTTGAAGTTTTAAAACTTGGTAACAGTGTATTGCTAAAGTGATTGCCGGACATATGAAACATCCATTCAGCAAATTTATGGGACATCCATGCCAGGTCCATAATTCACAAATGAAGGAGAAAAATAGATATGATCCTTGGCCTTATGGAACTCACAGTTTGGTAGGGTTGATAAATAATAAATAAGTAAACAAACAACTAAATAATTACAAATAATGGGTTTTTATGATGGAAAAGAGCAGTGCTCTCTGAAAGAGAATAATGATGGCTGCTTTAGATTGGGTTGGCATGGAAGCCCTCTCTGAGGAGCTGGTGTTTAGGATGAGCCTTGATCAAACCTGCTATTTAATAATGTGGAAGAAGACAAATTATTCCAGACAATTCGAGGCAGTGGGAACGCCATGGGTATTTGTTCTGAGGCATGAAAGTGCTTGGTGTGCTTGAAACATTGGAAGACCCATGTGTCTGATGGGCAATATTAGCAGAGGCAAAGTGTATTAGTTTCCTGTCACTGCTGCAACAAATAACCACAAATGTGTTATTTCATAGGTTCTGGAGGTCGGACATCTGACATGGGTCTTATGGGGCTAAAATTAAGGTGGCAGCAGGGCTGAATTCCTTCTGCAGGCTCTAAGGGAGAACCAGTCCTTGCCTTCTCTACCTTCTACAGGCCACCTGCTTTCCTTTTCTCATGTCATCTCTCTCCATCTTCCAAGTGCATTCCTCGAACCTCTGACTCTATCATCACATCTCCTCCTCTGACTCTGACCCTCCTGCTTCCCCTTATAAGGACCCTTGTGATTGTATTGGGCCCACCAGCGTAATCCAGGCTCATCTCCCCATCTCAAGATCCTTTAACTTCATCACATCTATAAAGTCTTTTTTGCCATGTAAGTTAACATTCACATGTTCCAGAGAAATTTGAGGGACCATGATCCTGTCTCCATATTCAGGGAGTGGAGAAAAGAGAAACAAAGTGAGTGTATTATGTTCTATTTCAGGGATATTTTAGTTATTGGGGTTTGTACTCATTAAGTTTTTATTTTTAAAGATTTTATTTATTTATTTGACAGAGAGAAACACAGCGAGAGAGGGAGCACAAGCAGAGGGAGTAGGAGAGGGAGAAGCAGGCTTCCCGCTGAGCAGGGAGCCCGATGCGGGGCTCCATCCCAGGACCCTGAGATCATGACCTGAGCCGAAGGCAGACACTTAACAACTGAGCCACCCAGGCGCCCCCTCATTAAGTTTTAATATAAGGTGTTGTAGCAAAAAGACCCCACAATGTTGTGGTTTAAACAAGACCAGAAGTCTATTTTTCTATTATGTAAAATCCAAACGGAGGCAATCCAGGGCTGCAAGGGTGGTTCTGCTCTCCAAGGTCACTGAGAGCTCCAGGCACATTCTGTCTTATTGCTCTGCCAGCCCCAACATGCGGCTTCCTGGTCGTGGTGTAAGATGAGTCCGTACTGCAGCCAGTGGGAATATGGGAGAACTTTGTCACTTGATCATACCTGGTTGCAAGGGAGGCTGGGAAACGTAGTGTTTGGCCAGATGGTCATGGGTCCAGGTACAACTCAGGTCTCAGGTGTTCCATTATTAAAGGAGGGAAGGGAAAATCTAAATCTGTCTCTGCAGAAAATTTCTTCATTAAAAATATACTGATTTCTTGTTTCATCTGAAAAATTAGTACTCACACCTCGCCTTGAGACAGCTATTGGCCTTTAATACAAAAAAAGGAAATTGCTGCCCATATAATTACAAACATCTCTGAAAAGTCTGCAATTTAAAGTCTGCTCCTTAATAAAATTGACAGTTTGCATGGCATTTTTGAACCCGATTTTGAAAGATGCTGACATCTTATTAATGCTTAGAGCTAGTCTAGATAGAGTAAGAACTGTAGTTGAAACATTGTGGTACCAGCATTGATTGAAGCTCCTGTTTCTCCAGTTTCTTCCGTAAAGGACTCACTATTATAAAATTTCTTTTAATAAACTAAAACTTGTCAACATACTTAAAGCCTTATATTCCGGGACGCCTGGGTGGCTCAGTCAGTTAAGCGGCTGCCTTCGGCCTGGGTCATGATCCCAGGGTCCTGGGATCGAGTCCCGCATCAGACTCCTTGCTCAGCAGGGAGCCTGCTTCTCCCTCTCTCTCCCTCTGCTTGTGCTCTTTCTGTCAAATAAATAAAATCTTTTTTAAAAAAAAGACTTATATTCCCTTTTGTAAAAGATTTTATTTATTTGAGAGAGAGAAAACACAAGCAGGGAGGAGGGGCAGAGGGAGAAGCAGACTCCTTGCCGAGCAGGGAGCCTGACGCGGGGCCTCCATCCCAGGACCCTGGGATCATGACCTGAGCCAAAGGCAGATGCTTAACCGACTGAACCACCCAGGTGCCCCTTAAAGACTTGTATTCCTGTTTAATAAATGATAAGTGGTTTATATACTAAAAGTCTTCTTTGTAGTGACCCGGAAGAACATATATAAAAACAGGCAAAAAGGAGAAATACACAAATCCATACTCATATGCAGGTGAATTATGGACTTCATATAACATCAGCCCTTGAGCAGATAACCATTCATTCAGTAAATATCAATGGAGCATCTGTTATGTGTTAGGCACTGTTCTTGGTTTCTATTCTAGCTGTTGCAGGTAATGGTACAGATTGTATCTTTAGAGCAGTCTGCTTATCTACCATTCATTCTGTTGAGCACCTGCTCTGTATCAGGTACTTAGGACACATCAGTGAATAAAAGAGACAGATATCTCTTCCCTTCATGGAACTTCCATTTGTGTTGCAATATCAGTAAATCAGTGTTTACTGAACATTTTTTAAAAGTGTGAAATTTTTATTGAAATATGCCATACATAAAGTGTACAATTCATAATGGGAAAGCTTAATAAATTTTTATAAAGTGAACAAGCCAGTGTAACCAGAACCCCAGATCCTGTTTGTATAGCCTCAGTCTCTGTCTCCCGGGAGTAACCACTATCCTGACTTCTAACTCTATGGATTAGGTTTGCCTGCCTTTGAACTTTATCTGAATGGGATCATATAATACATGCTCTTCTCTGGCTGCATTCTTTTTCTCAAAGTTTTGTTCATCTGGGGGTGCCTAGGTGGCTCAGTCAGTTAAGCGTCTGCCTTCAGCTTAGGTCATGATCCAGGGTCCTGGGATCGAGTTCTGCATTGGGCTCCTTGCTCCCCCTGCTTGTACTTTTTCTTTCTCTGACAAATAAATAAATAAAATCTTTAAAAAAAAAGTTTTGTTCATGAGATTCATTGGGTTATTTTCTGTAGTCATAGTTCATTTATTCTCCTTACTGTATCATATTCCATTGTGTGAACATACCGCAATGTTCTTTTCCCTTCTCCTGTTGGTGTACATTTGGCGGTCTCCTATTTTTCACTATTATGCACAGTGCTGCTGTAAGCATTCTTGTGCATGCCTTTCAGTAGACATTTGTATGCATTTCAGGTGGGTATATAAGTAGGCATGGAATCACTGCCCCAGAAGGAGTGCTTATGCTCAGCTTTGGTAGATACTGACAGTTTTCTAAAATGTATGAACCAATTCATTCTCCCTCACCCCCAGGAGTGGTAGAGAGTTTTAGTAGCTCCACGCCCTTGGCAACACTTGGTATTGTCTGTCTCTTCCATTTTACCTATCCTGTGGTTGTGTAGCGATATGGCATTGCAGTTTTAATTATCATTACCCTGATGACTAAGTGGGGCCCCTTTCCCTATATTTGTAACACCTGTTTGAATATCCTCTTTGGTGAAGTACCTAATTAAGTCTTTTGTCCGTTTTTTAAACTACATTGTCTATTTCTTTCCAGTCAGCTTTTTTCTATGTGCCTTGTGGCATTTTGCTTTGAAAGATCCTATGTGTACTTATATAATCAGATTTAAATTTTGTTTGCATAATTTTTTCAATAACATTAAGTTGTTTAATTTATGCTGAAAGAAACAAGAGCCTTATTTTTATGCTCACTGTGTGTTGTTTCCAAATGATGTTGTAACTTGGCAAGGACCGCAGAACTATTTTGAAAAATTTCACTGCTTCAACTCTGCTGATGACTCGTGCACTGTTTTAACATGATAAAAGCTTAAAGCCTGTAACGAATTCAGCCACCATTTTATTCTGTCTTTAAATGACATTGTGAGGGCATTTTAAGTACATTATTTTCATTTTATGTACTGCCAATTGCTAGAGAAGGATTCATTTGATTCCCATATGTTATTTTTTGTTTTTTCATCTCCAGCCCAATCGATCTCATTTCTCCCATCACTGACTTTTTTGTTTAAAATGTCCTGTTTTTTTTTAAAGACTTTATTTATTTGAGAGAGAGAGAACGAGCGAGAGAGAGAGCACAGGCAGGGTGAAGGGCAGAGGGAGAAGCAGATTCCCTGCTGAGCAGGGAGCCCGATGTGGGATTCGATCCCAGAACTCCGGGATCATGACCTGAGCTGAAGGCAGATGCTTAACCAACTGAGCCACCCAGGTGCCCTAAAATGTACTGTTTTTAATCGTAATCCATTTCTGGCTAAAGGTTATAATTTGAATTCATCAGAAGAAATTGTAAATAATAATAGCTCACATACTGTCAATGATGCACCAGGTGCTATTTTGTGCTTTAAGTGTTTTAACTTACTTAACCCATATGAGATAGGTGCCGTTACCAGCTTCATTTTACAGATGATGAAATTGAGGCCCAGGAGAAGTAACTTGACAAAATCACAAAGTTGGTAAGTGATAAACTCAGGATTTGACCCCTGAGACCTAGTTCTCAATTTCTCCAGCCCCTTTAGCTGTCTCTGTTAGCTTGGTATGGCAGATTTCCCCCTACCAGCATGCTCATTGACATGCTGCACATTTTTTCCTTACTGATAGCTCACTTGGTGCTTGGAAACCCTACTCTGAGCAAACGTTTGACTTGTCTGGATTGCTGAGGTTGGCCAGGATGTTTCACGCGTCCCAGCTTCTGGGGTCCTAGTATTCACACGTCAGACACAGGGATGTGGCTCATTATTCTTACTCTTCCTCCACAAAGCTGGGCAGCACATTAGAATTCATCTGCTTTCTCCTTATATGGGTCAGAGTCTGGCCCTCTTGCACACAGTATTGGAGGCCAAGCCATCTCTTTTTCTCTTTTCTCACATTTGGATTCAGAACAGAGAGAGACCCTTTTTGGACCTTGAGCCTCAGCACTGCTTTCCACCCTAGATATGAGAGCTCTGTATTAGTATTTTGGGCGTAAACCCAGCTAATGACAAAGCTGTACTGTGACTTCCCATTTGCTGCTCTCCCTAACGTAAATCTCAATGGGATAGCAACAATGTTTTGGCCAATTCAAATGATGTGCTAGGGGTTATTAAATATGATTTCATTTAGAAAGTAGAGCCCCTGGGTGGCTCTTATCTTTGTTTGGGGAAACAAATTGGCACTTCTCTAGTGCTCTGAATATTAACATAGAATTGGGTATATGGAATTCTGTCTTGGACCTCATCCAAAGGATTCTAATTATCAAGGCATGCTAACGACCAGGTATGAGGTAGTTTTGCCTACAAGGTGCTCCTAGGGTCTGCACTCCTAAGCATACTATTAGAGTAAAGCTTTGCTTGTTTATTTCTATGTTTTTGTGGCTGTAAGTTTTTTTGAGAAATGGGCACTTCTTTCTTCTGTTATGATCAAGTGCTAAAAATTGGAAAATATCTATGTTCTCAAAGTAGGAGAAAGTAGAAGGGAAACTAAGTAGGAAAAAGAGTTTTTCTTTTTTAACTTCAATAAGTTGGGGAGTGTTTTCAACTTTTTGTTTCAGTTGTGGCACTAACGGCTCTGTTCAGAGCACTGCAAGTATGAGTTTGTCTCAATTATATTTAGTGGAAGTTATTAAGCAGAGATCTTGAGAGTCAGGCTCGCTGTCTGGAATTTGCTTCCTAACCTGCGGTGGTTTGCTAGCATTTTTTCTGAGCTTATTAGTCCCTTGGATTCACTCTGTGAGGCCACATTTCTTTTTTTTTTTGAATGTGTGCTTGGCAGAGGCCAGTATGCTTGGGCAATAAATAAAGCCCAATGTCAGTGGCTTAAGTCACGAGCCTGAAATCCTTATGATGAAAAACCAGGAGTTTATCGGGAGCCATTTGCTGCCTCTGGATCTATGAGTCATTCCAGCTCTGTGGAGGGTTCAACTTTCTTGAATGGTGGGAATGAGCTCAACAATGTGATAGA
The DNA here is from genome assembly GCF_964656455.1 of Halichoerus grypus. Taxonomy (NCBI): domain Eukaryota; kingdom Metazoa; phylum Chordata; class Mammalia; order Carnivora; family Phocidae; genus Halichoerus; species Halichoerus grypus. The sequence continues at coordinate 111,541,652 of NC_135727.1, read as the reverse complement.
ATAGTGGTATCTACTTCCCCCTCACCAAAGATACCTTTTTCTTCTTACTCTGTTCTGACTCTGTTTTGCCAGTAGATTTTGCATGGGGGAAGATTTTATGATTTACTTGCCAATCGATTCAGAAGTTTCCAATAGGTATTATGGTGAAAGAGAAAAACTGATTTTAAGATACACATTAAAAATTATTTGATGCCTTTCTGAGTAATTTTGCAGCAGTAGGACCTCCCTTGCTATACAGCCTTCTTTTATTCACAAGTCTTTATTAATTCACGAAAAGAGGTGAAAATTTAAGAGAACACATATATTTGGCAGGTCAGTTTTCTTTTCAGTATCGTACAATAAATTATTGTAACATGGATATCTCTGGGCCTCACTTACTAGTGGATACAGATGGAATTGTGTTAATGTTGGGAATCCAGATTTTCTAGTTCAGGAGGGACTTTCAGCCTCCATAAAGCCCCTTTCTCCCCAAAAGGATTTTTCTTTGTCTTTAGGAGGAAGCTTCCGTGCACTCAGGGATCATCATGCAGAGTTGCCGTATTGTTTCTTTCATGCTCCACATCCTCCCTATTGATGGCTTTTGCTCCTGACACTCCTTGATGATGCCTCTGGTTCCCACTGTGTTTTCTCTGGTGCCTCTTCTGGGAATGCCAAGGGGATTGTGCACAGGGCACTCATCCTGGGGAGGCATGGTGGTACTTAGGGAGCATGGGAGACCACAGAATTGCGTATGCTTCCCCCAAGTCATGCCTCATAGAATCTTTAGGTAAATGGTCTTTTTAGTTTTTCCCTGCACTTCTCTTATTTTTTTTAAAGTAATCTCTAAACCCAACATGGGGCTTGGACTCACTGCCCCTAGATCAAGAGTCACACTTCTACCAACTGAGCCAGCCAGGCATGCCCCTCTCTGCATTTCTCTTGGTTAGAATTCAGGCTCTGTCTTCTGGGGCCAGATGGAGAACTAGTACCAGGACATTCTTCATTTGTCCTCCCTCTTCTTATTCCTGCCTCTGGTAGTGGGCCATGTAACTACCCTGTCCTGTTATTCAAAAAGCATATCAACACACACATACAAAATAGACTCTTCTGGGGGGACTGTGCTGGTCTCTTAAGACATATAGTCTTAGAAGCACTTGGGTTGCTCAGTTGGGTAGACTTCTTGATTTCGGCTCAGGTCATGATCTCAGGGTTGTGAGATCGAGTCCTGCTTTGGGCTCCGTGCTCAGTGAGGAGTGTGCTTGAGAGTCTGTGCCTCTTCCTCTGCCCCTCTCCCCGCTCTTTCTCTCTCTCTCTCTCAAATGAATGAATAAATCTTAAAAAAAAAAAAAAAGACACATGGTTTCTGATCAGGGCCCATGCTCTAGTTAAGCAGCCTATATCAGAGCCCTTCTAGATCCCCCACATCAAAATGTTTATATCTTTAGAAGTTGATGAACATTGGGACAAGACGAAGAACTTCTATTATGTTCTCTATGAGCAGCCTGATTAGCCGCCTTGCCTGCCACTCTCATGGTTTTCCTGATTCTCCTTCTTTTGTTTTGCAAAAAAGTATTATTTTACATTGGTTTAGAATTTAGTAAAATTTACAAACTAGGTAAGATTGGTTCCAATTCTAAAGTCTATAATAACAATGCAGACATATAGAATTTAACAATTACATAGCATTTCCTCATCATGATTCAATTCCACCAGTGCTCATTGAGAGTGCCTTATGTCCCAGGCAGTGTCTCACTTTAACTTGTTTTTGTTTTTTCTTTCAAATTGAAGAACAGTTGACATACAGTAATATATTAGTTTCAGGCATACAATGCAGTGACTTGACATTTATATACGTTACGAAATCATCACTGTAAGTCTAGTTACCCTTTCACATCATATGTAGTTATTACAGATCTCATCGGTGATATTCTGAATGTGGCTGTCACAGTTTAGGTGATGCTGCCTTCCTTTTAGTGCCTACGGTGCAAGGCGGGATGGACAGAGGTGGCTCTCAAAGCTGGCTGTACATTAGAGTCACCTGGAGAGCTTGAAAAACCCACCAGGGCCCCGGCCCTTCCTCCTGCTGAGCTTCGTGTTTAGTTTGTCAGGGGCCCGATAAGGACAACGCATCAACTGAGTCTTGGTGCTGAAGAGACAGAGCATCTGAGGGAACCTTGAACTTTGACCCCAGGGACCACTTAATCTGTCGGAAATCAGCACACACATCCTGGGTTTGGCGTTGCCTCTTGATGTACTTAGGAAAAAAAATCTGAGAACAACAAAATAGCTGGCCCAGAATGAAACTACTGGTATCCAACTTAGCACACTTAATATGCACCATTTTATGGACACAACAGTTTTCCAGGTTTCATTCTCATTATCTTATTTCTCTCTCTAGTTTTCTTTTCTTTTTTTTCTTTTCCTGACAACTCATAAGAGTGGAATGAAGACGAGGTTGGGAGCATCCATATGCACAAGAATATTGACATTTTTCTTGGGTTTGTGTTAGTTTAAATTAAGAATGCACCTGCAGAAATGTCAGAAATAGGCCCCCTTCCAATTCAATATAAATAGGCCATTATTATAGTTGAATGCTATGGGAGTTTCCACACACAAAGTCAGTAATGATTTGAATAGGGAAAGGTGAGGCCTCTATGGGTAAAAATGCCCCTCCTAGTCCTGAGGGTAGTGAACGTTTTCCTAGAACGTGAGGTCAATGTACAATACGTGTGTACAGTAGGGGCTTGGGGTGTTCAGCATTGGAGCAGCTCTGTGGTTCTTCTTGAGATGTACGTGCATATGTTGACACGACAAGAGAAAGCATCACAGCATTAACTCCGATTGTGAGATAATTATGACTTATTCATAGCACTGCAGGCCGATTACAATAATGATTACATTTATGCAACCGTTTCCTCCCATCCTCCTTCCTGTCCCTGGGAAGCCTCAAGAACTTTACTCATTTATTTTCACAATGTACCCAGAGTTTAGTGGCATTCATTTCTTTAAACCACCAAGGCATGAACTGAAGGGGAAAAAAAAGGAAAAGGAAAAAAGAGTTACTCAAGTTCATGAAATGAGATGGACTTAAAATGGACCTAGGGATGCCTGGGTGGCTCAGTCAGTTAAGCGTCTGCCTTTGGCTTGTGTCATGATCCCGGGGTCCTGGGATGGAGTTCTGTACTGGGCTCCCTACTCAGCGGGGAGTCTGCTTCTCCCTTTGCCCCTAACCCCAGCTTGTGTGCACGCTCTCTCTCTCAAATAAATAAATAAAATCTTTTATTTTTATTTTATTTTTATTTTTTTATTTTTTTAAAGATTTTTTATTTATTCATTCGACAGAGAGACACAGCGAGAGAGGGAACACAAGCAGGGAAGCAGGAGAGGGAGAAGCAGGCTTCCCACAGAGCAGGGAGCCCGATGCGGGGCTCGATCCCAGGACCCTGGGATCATGACCTGAGCCGGAGGCAGACGCTTAACCGACTGAGCCACTCAGGCGCCCCAAATAAAATCTTTTAAAAAAATAAAATGGGCCTAAAAATCATTTGCTTTTATCTGCTTATTTTTTATTAGGTCATGAGAGAGCCTTAAATATTCACTTAGTGTAAGTTCTTAGCAGGCCTTCGTAGTTAGAGGAACAGAGAAAGGCTGAAAGGATGATGTGGGGCCAGTCATGGAGGAAAAATGAGGTGTTGTTAGACTTCTCTTTAGAAGTACTGGATCAATGAGAAGAGGTAGCATTGGGGAGCATGTTAATGCCTTCCTTTGGAAACTGCAAACAAATAGGGGGATAAACCTTTGCAAAGTTGTTCAGCAGTATTTACTAAAGTTGAGTATATCCCTACCATATAATCCAGAAATTCCACTCCTAGAAAAGTACCCAAGGGAAATGAGTGCACATGTTTGTCAAAAGACAAGCATTATAAGAATGTTTATAGCAGCCTTCTCATAATAGCCTCACATTGGAAACAACCTAAATGCTCATCAATAGAAGAATAGATGAATAATTTACAATATGTACATACAATGAAATACTACTCAGCCAAAAACAAATAAGAAAACAAACAGAACCCCCACTGATTCTCATGGATATTATGAAAGAGGCCAGTTACAAAACAGTATATACTGTATAAATCATTGAAATGAAGTTCAAGAACAGGCAAAACTAATACATGATGATAGAAGTCAGAATAATGGTTATTTTTAATTTAATTTTTATTTATTTATTAGAGAGGGAGAGAGAGACAGAGAGCAAGGGTGAGCGGGGTGGCGGGGGAGGAGCAGAGGGAGAGGGACAAGCAGACTCCCTGCCAAGCGGGGCTCAACTTCGGGCTTGACTCTGGGCTCAATCCCATGAACTTGATACCATGGCCTGAGTCAAAACCAAGAGTCAGCTGCTCAACCGACTGAGCCACCCAGACACCCCAGAATAGTGGTTATTTTTGAGAGTAGGTATTGACAGAAAGAGGTCGTGAGAGCCTTCTGGGTGCTGGAAATATTCTAGATCTTGGTCTGGTGGTGGTGACCCAGGTATGCACCTATGTCAAAATGTATTGAGCTGAAATTAGAGCATATTCTATAATTACTGTATGTATATTATCCTACAATGAAAATAAAACAAAGGCAAAAACCTTAAAAAAATACTGATAGGGACAGGCATTGATGTCAGAGCATCACAATAAAAAAGTCAAGAATTATATAACATAACTAGAAATTGTTTTCAGGTGTTGATAAATTACTAGCACTCGAAATGATCACCTGGTAGCAAAGTAAACCTATGTTCTTTCTTACCCTCTACCAATAAGATGGTCATTTTATTTTGTACTTATTATAAAGATACTTGTTGCAGACTGTTCTGGTTGACTACCTAAAAGCCATTCCCAACCTTGTATTCCTTGTAGATTTCTTATTTTAAATGTTGGAAAAACTAGTCTCATTTCCTCGGCCTCTCTTTCAAGTATTGCATCTTTCTTTTTTTTATTTATTTAAAGATTTTTATTTATTTGACAGAGAGCGAGAGCAAGCACAAGCAGGGGGGCAGCAGACAGAGGGAGGGGGAGAAGTAGGTTCCCTATGGAGCAAGGAGCCTGACTTGGGGCTCCATCCCAGGACCCTGGGATCACGACGCTTAACCAACTAAGCCACCCAGGCGCCCCTCAAGTATTGCATCTTTCAATGGGAAAACAGTCAAAGACTTTGCAGACATGGATGCTACAGTATCCATAACTGATCTAAATTCTTAAGCATTTTCAGCTTTCAATCATGTTATTTTAACTAGGGAGAAATGGGAAGTCCAGTACAACTCACTTGGGTTCCTCTTTGCCTCCACTTCAATTTTTTTTTTTTTTTGAGCTGGTAAGCAAGGAAGAAAGTGGGGAAAGGCTATGCAAAAGGCAAAACAGTTGTGTCTGCCAGAGATTTCTCTTGTTTTGTTGATCCAGACAATAATGGGCCAAATAGGAAGCACTTTACAAAGAGAGGTAACAATGATAGAATTTTGAACAAAGAAAACCACATTTCTCTATAGAGAATTAATGTAGTCTTGGAACACATCGCCTTAGAATTTGCCTAATTTTAAAGGATGGATAAAATATAAATAACTTAGATTTCTGGGATAATTGGATCATGCCCATTGGGCTGTTAAAAGAGAAGGGGCCCCACATTTCTTCTTTTATTTTCTTGGGGTAAGATAAACCAGGTGGGCTTCATGGTTCTTATCAATTTGTATAGGAAGAAGGCTTTGAACACAAAATCTGCTTATAAACAGAACAAGAAAGAAGTATTAATTGGAACATCGGACAAGATAGAAGAATTTGGGGTAAAAGTAAACATTTTTCTGAAATGAGAAAGGAAAATTGAAGTTCAGAAAGAGAAGAACAAATCCATAGTTAGGTGTTTATATTTAACTTGAAGCTGTACAGTATAGGGTCTCTGCTTATACTTAGCTATTATGCAGAAGTTAAATATTTATGCCATTTACTTTTTTACCCATCATCTATATACAGAAAAATTGAAAAATTGTGCTGTGAACACCCCCATGCCCATCACCTAGATTCTACAATGAACATTTCAGTATATTTGTTTTATTACATATCTATCTATTGATCCTGCCACCCATCCATCCATCCATCCATCCATCCATTTAACTTATTTTTTGGTGCATTTTATTTTTTAATTTTTTAAATGATTTATTTATTTATTCCAGAGAGAGAGAGAGAGAGAGTGGGGGTAGGGAGGGGTAGAGGGAGAAAATCTTCAGGCAGACTCCCCACTGAGCGTGGAGCCCAATGCAGGGCAGGACCCATGAGATCACAACCTGAACTGAACCAAGAGTCAAACACGCAACCAACTGAGCCACCCAGGCGTCCCTTGGTACATTTTATTTTATTTAAATGTTAGGTTTTTTTAAAAGATATTTTTTATTTGTTTATTTGACAGAGAGATAGAGAGCACAAGTAGGCAGAGCGGCAGGCAGAGGGAGAGGGAGAAGCAGGCTCTCTGCTGAGCAGGGAGCCTGATGTGGGGCTCTATCCCAGGACCCTGGGATCATGACCTGAGCCAAAGGCAGACGCTTAACTGACTGAACCACCCAGGTGCCCCTAAATGTTTTTTTTTTTTTTAAAGATTTTATTTATTTATTTGACAGAGGGAGAGACAGCGAGAGAGGGAACACAAGCAGGGGGAGTGGGAGAGGGAGAAGCAGGCTTCCCGCTGAGCAGGGAGCCCGATGTGGGGCTCCATCCCAGGATCCTGGGATCATGACCTGAGCCAAAGGCAGACGCTTAACAACTGAGCCACCCAGGCACCCGCCCTTGGTGCATTTTAAAGTAACTTGTGAACATCGGTGCACTTCTCTCATGAACACTTTGGCCATTTTTTTACTCTTATGGAAAAAGCAATTTGGGCAGAATTAAGTGCTATTTTTTCTTCCCTCAGTTGTTCCTGTTTTGTATATTGAACCATTACCATAGAAGTTATGATAATAATTAACATTTTTAAAAAAGATTTTATTTATTTATTTGACAGAGAGCGAGAGCGCACAAGCAGGGGGAGCGGCAGAGGGAGAGGGAGGAGCAGACTCCCCATGGAGCAGGGAGCCAGCTGCAGGGCTCCATCCCAGGACCCTGGGATCATGACCTGAGCTGAAGGCAGATGCTTAACCGACTGAGCCACCCAGGCACCCCAATAATTTTTAAAAAGATTTTACCTATTTATTTATTTGAGAAAGAGGAGACAGAGAGAGAGAGAATGGGAGGAGCAGAGGGAGAGGACAAGCAGATGCAGGGCTCGATTCCACAACACCAAAATCACTACCCATGCAGAAACCTAGAGCTGGATGCTTAACCGACTGAGCCACCCAGGCACCCCAACAATTAACATTTTTTGAGCACTGCCTAGGTACCAGGCACATAGTTCTATGCAACAATCCCATGAAGCAGGTACTATTATTATCCCCACTTAATAGATGATGAAGCTGAGATTCGGTGAGTTAAATACCTGCACAGTGTGTACAGCAGGGCGTGGTTGAGCTGGTACTTGAACCCTTGCACTTTGAGAACCTGGTCCCTGATCCACCGACCCAAGTACCCAGGATTGTAGGTCTAGTGCCCAGGAGGAAAGAGCCACTTGAAGGTTTCCAAACCTGGTAAGAGAGGACAAAGAGTGTATGTGCCTTGGACAGTGCACACCACTGTTTCCATCCATTTGTACACAAGAGGGAACTGTATGGTACAGGAAGGATTTTATCATTAGTGCATTTTTAAACTTTCTGTATTTTTTTTTTTTTTTTTTTGCTAATTCTCCCCTTGGTTTTTGACCAGTATAGCTAGTTCATAAGTATGTTTATCACCAGTTCTCAGGAAGGAAAATGACCAGGCATTAGTTTCTTTTTCTCTAGATTAATTCTGAAAAGCAGTTTTTATTGAAGTATGATGTACACACAGAAAAGTGCACTTAGGACAAACTGAACATGCCTGTGTGTGCTAGGAACAGAACCAGTATTCATTTCATACGCAGTGATGCCCAACTATTTATATGGACTTCAGCTAGTCTTACCTACTCCTTTGCTGTTCTAACATTTTAAGTGAAGACCTTTACTTCTTTCTGAACATTACTTACCTAATCAATGGCTGTTTGTTAAATGGATAAACCCTATAGCTGTAATATATATGGATTGACACTGCTTCAAATGAGAAATACACATTGGTATGAATATGTAAAAACTGAAACTTTCTAGATAGAACTAAACTCATATTTTTATTCAGTTTCTATTTTTTCTTTGTCCTCATTTTTTTCTTTTCTTGACATTCCCTATATTATGTAAAGCTGTTTTTTACCCTTTTATTTCTATATTTTGAAGAACGTTAATAAATAAAAGATGTGAAAACTAAACTGCTATTCAAATTCAATTGTTGCCAATTACACCAGGAACTAAACAGAACCTAGCAATTCACAGCTTCTTAGGGTGAAAGCAGCTCAACATTATTCAGTCTTATATAAAAGAAATAGAGAAACAAAAAAGAGAGAAAGGGGAGAAATTCAGAGATTGAGAAATATGATGACAGGTTCATATTATGAAGAACAGATGGACGTAAGGCTTTGAAAAGTCAGTGTCAAGACCTGGCAATCTGTGCTCCATTCCTAGTGTCATCAGTTGTCTATATTATTAGAGACTTCAGCCATTTCTTGCTCTTCATTCATTTCGTCGTTTTCCTTTGATCAACTGGTAACATACGGTGTCCTTACAATGCATACTTATTTCAATACTGACTATAACAGCTATAGATATTTCTCATGTACAGAGGAGGGTAAATAAAGGAATGGTAAGCCTCAGTGGTGGAGATTCTAGACTACCCCTAACAATAGAGTGTGTCAAGCGGCTTGAAGAAATAAAACTCTTGTCAGCTTTCCTTTCCATATAGGTTTAAAGAAGGAAAATGTGTAGCTGACAGTTCTGAAATGCCTGCCAGAGATCCTTCTGCAGTTACATAGGGGGAAGAAATAGAATGCTATCTTCTAACGAACTGACAGACATCTGGGTATTTTGCTGAGGGTACCTCTTTTTGGTTGTTTGTATGTTAGCAACAGAGATAGACAAATGTCCCATACCTTTATGAAGTCTTCTGGTTTGCAAGTTACAGAGCAGCCTGTTGATGCATTGGATTTGGAAGATGTATCGGTCACCTTTAGCTACAGTAACAAACAACCCCAATATTTTAGTAGCTAACAAAAATACTCCTTTATTTATTGTTCATGGATCTGCTGGTTGCCTTGGGTCCAGGATTTGGGCCTGATTCAGGTCTGCTCATCCACGGGACCTGGGCTGAAGAACAACAGGTATCTGAGATGAGCTTTTTGCATGGTGAATGACAGAAGTACAAAAGTTGCTAGTGAAAGTTTGCCATACCCATTAAGACTTCTGCTCATAACAGACACATGTCACTTCTAACCACATTCTATTGGTCAAAACAAGTCCCAAGGCTAGATCTAAAGTCATTTGGGTAGAGATGTTTACTTTGCAAACTCTGCTCTCTTGCAAAGCTAAATGGTAAAGGCTGTGGATTTATAATCCTTTTTACAGGGAGGGAGCGAAAAGTTGGGAACTATAATCCAAACTACCACAGAAGGCCTCCAGTAGAGAAAGGTCTTGGGGTTAGTGGAATGTGATTTGTACCTTCTCCCCACAGTTTCACCAATCTGAAGTGAGGTAAAGGACTTCATGAGTTTTAGTTTAAAAAGTATATTTAGGAACATTAAGATTTAGAATAGCTCGAATATAAGATGAATTACTCAAAGTAATTCAGGTAGTGGACCAGATGAATTACTCAAGCAACATGGACTACTACTTACTGCTTCTCCTCACCATGCTAGGTGTGTGTGAAGATATTAAACATCTAGGCAAGTGGGAAAAATGTAGGAGAGGGCATAGCAGTTTCTTCTGCGTCTTCTTAGCTGAAATTTGTGATTACAGTCGTGAGCACCCATCTTCCCACACTACCAGTATACCGTCATCACGAGCCCTGTATTTGGAAGGGATGTGTCTACCATTTAAGAGTTTGACAGAATGATGAGTCTGAGTGGGCCTCGCTGAATCATCCTTCTGTGGGCAATACACGGGCCTACCTGTATCTCACAACTCACAGTGGCACTTTGCCAGGCAAGAGAGAGAGGAGCTGAGCTCGTGTTTGTTGAGATGTGGCTTTCTTCTCCTTGCTTTGCCTAAATAAAAACACAAGTCCCCCTCCCCCCATCTCTCTCTCTCTCTTTTTTTCTTTTTTGCAAGAAAAGGTCTAGCATTTCTCTTTCTTACTGAGATGAAGAATCTTCCAAGAACTCGAGTTCTTCCAACATTGTGAGTAAACATCTTCTAGTGAGTTTGGTCAGGAGAGAGCCATGACAGCAGGTGACCAGAGGATCATTCTGTAAAGGAAATTGAAAAGCAAAATCAAGCCATAGGCTCACATGAGACTTGGAAATTTCCCTCTAATTCCTATTTGGAAAATACTCAGTAGGCCTAATGAGTGTATTTAAAGAAAGGTATTCCTGCCAGATTTTCAGAAACGGATTCACCGACCTAATTTCTATTTGGACCAGAATCAGAATCTAATCCCAGTCTGTAGACAAATAAGCCTAGAAGAGACCTATAATAGCCATCCATCCGTCCTTCTGTTCCTAAACAGGGCGGTCTCCCAGCCACCGTGCACCAAGGCTCTGGGGTCATCTGGATGTGCTGCTGGGCAGGGCACTGCACAGCTTGCCCTGGTACTGCTGCAAAGCAGGTTTCATGGCACTGCAAAAACCCAGCCGTGCTTTGTGTGAGGACACTATGTGGGTAAAGAAATGGGCTCTTACTGGATGCAGTGAGTTTTAGAGGCAGGTGCAGATGAACAGCCATCATCACACATACTGGGGCATTTCCTGTCTCGATCTTTTAACACCCCGTTTCAGCTGGGGTATTATATCTTCTAGCGTGAACTTCTTTTCAATTAGGGTTTTTAGTCTTATTTAGAATGAGGACTTCTTTAAGACTCATAAAAGCAATAAGTACCCCCCACCTGCTGCCAAATGCACATATTTATACATGCTTCAGACATTTAATTTCAGGGGCTCACAGAACCCTTGAAGTTATGGCCTCAGATTAAGAGTCCCTGCTTTATACCTTTCTTTTTAATAGCGTTTATTGGAGGCTGTTTGATGGATAGAAAGATATGGGTCAGTGAAGTGACACAGTGGTAAACAGTCGGGCTCCCATACTGCCACCATTATTTAGTAGCCCTGGGATTTTGCTGAGTTTCTTCATTTGTAAAATGGGGAGCATCATAGCACCCTTTCAGGGCTGTAGTGTGAGTAAAATGATGCCATTTCCTTGGCTTTTGAGTGAGTGTTCAAGAAATGGCAGTACTCTTGTTATTGCTATATTGACATTGTTTTTATATTGTGCTCCAACAAATGGAAAGCTCATTGGAACATCTCGGAACAGAAGTGTGAATCAAATGATACTTTTAAGGTTGCTGGCTTCGCTTAAGGTATCTAGTGCACTTATATTTATGCATAATTCTTGCTACTCTCCCTCACTGCATCCATCTCTAAACACTGCTAGTTAGGCATTTAGAACAAAGTGCCTAACACAGAGTAGATACTCAATAAAAATTAATCATTGTCATAATAATAATTGTTGTTACTATTACTTCTGCTGCTTCTTAAGTCATTCTTCTGTGGAACCTTACTTTCAGGGGAAAGAGGGTTTCAAGATGGTTTTTTCAGGGGTGGGGGTAACATCTCAAAGTCATTGTAATAAGGGGAACAAAAAACTAGATTTTTGCCCTTTCTCTTTTCTCAATAACTTATAAAAATTTACTACTTTGCCTTCCATTCATTTCACTCAATCTAGGCTGGACACACAGGTTCCCCAACCCCCATGTGACAAATGATTAAATTGGTTTATAATGGTTTCTGGAACAGCCCTTGGCAGAACAAGGAAATGTGTCAGCCCTCTGTTACTGGGTGGGGCTGGCTGTAGGTTCTCTAGTCGAAGAAATCTGTGTGTTCAGGTCTCTCTCCCCCTTTCATTGGCCACATTTGTCCTCAGGTCCCAATTTCTCTGGAAGGTATAGGTGACTAACAACAGATGAAATTGTAAGCATTCACTATGCTTGTATTTAAAAAATTTGGGGGGTGCCTGGGTGGCACAGTCAGTTAAGCATCCAATTCTTTTTTTTTTTTTAAAGATTTTATTTATTCATTTGAGACACACAGATACAGAGAGAGAGAGAGCATGAGCAGTGGGAGAGGCAGAGGGAGAGGGAGAAGCAGACTCTCGGCTGAGCCAGGAGCCTGATGTGGGGCTCGATCCCAGGACCCTGGGATCATGACCTGAGCTGAAGGCAGACGCTTAACCATCTGAGCCACCCAGGCGCCCCTAAGCATCCAATTCTTGATTTCAGCTCAGGTCGTGATCTCAGGATCATGAGATTGAGCCCTGCTCAGGCTCTATACTGAGCGTGGAGCCTGCTTAAGATTCTTTCTCTCCCTCTGTTTTCCCTCCCTGTTCTAAAGTAGCCCCAGAGTTACTAACATAGCAAGCTTTTTTCAAAGTGCCAGAGTGTGAGAGGGTCTGACTGAAGACACTGTACTGGTTGGTCATTGCTACATAGCAATTGCCCCAAAACACAGTGCCTTCAAACAATAGCCATGGGTTTTTTGTTTGCTTGTTTGTTGTTTTGTTTTTTTGTGTGTGTTTTTTTTGTTTTTGTTTTTGCTCAGGATTTTATAATCTGGGCTGGCCTTAGTTGGGTGGAAGGAAATGTAAATGTAGATAGAATGAAGGAGATAGACAATCATTATTGGGCAGACATCACAATAATTTCTTATAGGCTAGGATTATCAGTGGATGCTTAAGTCAGTGTACAGAGTGTGATGAAAAACAGGATATTTGCACGGTCTCGAAGTGTCTCCCCATAAGATATTTATTGATTACAAAAGAAAAAATGGCCATCTTTAGTGTGGAGAAAGTTGGCAGACATCCCCTTAACCAAGTGATCAAGGTTGACATTACCAATAATAAGACATTGGTTTCACTTACACCTGATATGATGCGCTGAGAAGAACATTTCACTTCTGTGGTATTCTTTTTTTTCTTTTTATTTGTCAGAGAGAGAGAGAAAGAGCATGAGAGGGGGGAGTGGCAGGCAGAGGCAGAGGGAGAAGCAGGCTCCCCGCTGAGCAAGGAGCCTGATGTGGTACTCGATCCCAGGACCCCGAGATCATGACCTGAGCCGAAGGCAGACACTTAACCGACTGAGCCACCCAGGCCTCCCACTTCTGTGGTATTCTTGCCAAAAATTTGTAACCTCAGTCTGATCATGAGTAGTGAAAAGAAGGGCCACATGCACCCCAATATTCATAGCAGCAATGTCCACAATAGCCAAACTGTGGAAAGAGCCGAGATGCCCTTCAACAGACCAATGGATAAAGAAGATGTGGTTCATATATACATTGGAAATTACTCAGCCATCAGAAAGGATGAATATCCAACTTTCGCATCAACATGGATGGGACTGGAGGAGATTATGCTAAGTGAAATAAGTCAAGCAGAGAAAGTCAATTATCATATAGTTTCACTTATTTGTGGAACATAAGGAGTAGCATGGAGGACATTAGGAGAAGAAAGGGAAAAATGAAGGGGTGGAAATCGGAGGGGGAGATGAACCATGAGAGACTATGGACTCCGAGAAACAAACTGAGGGTTTTAGAGGGGAGGGGGGTGGGGGATGGATTAGCCCAGTGATGGGTATTAAGGAGGGCACGTATTGCATGGCGCACTGGGTGTTATACACAAACGATCATGGATCACTACATCAAAAACTAATGATGTCCTGTATGGTGACTAACATAACATTATAAAATAAAATTAAAAGAAAATCAGACAAACTCAGCTCGAGGGACATTGTACAGAATACTTTATCAGTACTTTTCAAAAGTGTCAAGAGCATGAAATACAAGGAAAGGGTGAGGAACTGTCACAGAGTGGTGGAGACCAGGGAGACATGCTGACTAAATGCAACATGGTATCCTGGATCAGAAAAGGGACATTAGTGGACAAACTAGTGAAGTTCAAATAAAATATATCAATCAGTGTATTTCTTAGTTTTGATATATGAACTATGGTTATGCAAAATATTAGCATTAGGGGAAGCTGGGTGAAAGGTATGTGACAATCCTGTATTCTTTTTTTTTTTAAAGATTTTATTTATTTATATGAGAGAGAGAGCATGAGCAAGCAAGCAGGGGAGGGAGAAGGACAAGCAGACTCTGCGCAGAGTGCAGAGCCCTAGGTGGGGCTCAACCCCACGACATTGAGATCATGACCTGAACTGAAATCAAGTCAGTCGCTCAGCTGACTGAGCCACCCAGGCACCTCTCTCTCTCTCTTTATTTTAAGATTTATTTATTTATTTTAGATGGCAAGGGAGAGAGCTTGAGCAGGGGGAGGGGCAGAGGGAGAGGCAGACTCCCTGCTGAGCACAGAGCCCAATGCGGGGCTCCATCCCACAACCCTGAGATCATGATCTGAGCTGAAACCACGAGTCAGATGCTTAACTGATTGAGCCACCCAGGTGCCCCTGTACTATTTTAAAAAATTATTATTATTTTTTAATTATTTTTTAAGATTTTATTTATTTGACAGAGAGAGACACAGTGAGAGAGGGAACACAAGCAGGGGGAGTGGGAGAGGGAGAAGCAGGCTTCCCGCGGAGCAAGGAGCCTGATGCGGGGCTTGATCCCAGGACGCTGGGATCACGACCTGAGCCAAAGGCAGACGCTTAACCAACTGAGCCACCCAGGTGCCCCTTAAAAAATTATTATTGACATACAGTGTTATGTTAGTTTCGGGTGTACAACATAATGATTCAACAATTCTATACATTACTCAATTCTCACCACAATAAGTGTAGTCACCATACAATGTTATTACAGTATTATTAACTGTATTCCCTATTCTGTACTTTTCATCCCTGTGACTTATTTATTTTATAACTGGAGGTTTGTACCTCTTAATCTCCTTTATTTATTTTGCCTATCCGCCTACCCACCTACCCTCTGGAAACCACCAGTTTATTCTCTGTATTTAAGAGTCTGTTTTTTGGTCTGTTTGTTTTGTTTTTTACATTCCACATATTTCCAACAGGAAATTCTCTGTCCTGTTTTTGCAACATTACTGCAAGTTGTAAAACTATTTTAAAAGAAAACATTAAAAAGTGAGTTATATATGGAACATAAACTGTGTATAGGTGCTGAAGGAGGGACCCACTGGGAGTTTATTACAAATGGTCCAGGCAAGAAATGATGGTGGTTTGCAACAGGGTTATTGGAATAGAGAGTTGAGATACGAACAAGATTTGCTCATGGATTGGTTGTAAGGGGAAGAGAAAGAGGAGTTGAGGCCATATTGAGACCACTTAGAAGGTACTTCCTTGCCTCTCTGTTTCCCAGAGGACTAGGCCTCTTAGAAAAAATCAAACACTGACTCTAGGAATAGGGCACCTGTAAGTCAAGTGATCAGAGTAGAGGTGTGGGAAATAAAGAACTAGCAGGCTGAGGAGAGAGAGAGAACTGGCATTGGCGGAAAGGAGATGCCCAGAAGAGAGGGTATTTGCTATCATCTAAATCTGTTTTTCATCTCTGACTGACATTGCTCTCCCTCTTATAAAGACAAAGGACACAATACAGTAATATGAGGAAAACATGAGTTGAGAAAATAATTGCTGGTCAAACAGAAAGGGAATACCTGACGAACCATGGTGTCATCATTGGCCTGGAAAGAAAAAACAAAAAAGAAAAAGAGAAGGTTTGCTAGCCCCTGGCCTAGGCAGTGAGGGTTAGTTGTCTGTATGTGAGTGTGTTATGTATGCTGCCCAATATGTTGTCGGGCAAGTAAAACGTTAAGATAGAAGATGGAGGAGGCTAACACTGTAAGACCACTCTAATCCACAATTCACCTTTGTGAACAGCCTCATTCTGATGGACAAAGCCCCTCAGCTCCACTGGTGTCAACTTTGAAGTGTCTGTCCTTATTTCTAGGAAAATCTCTCTGTGAGGGAATGGAGACATCCATCCCACTGTTGAACCTGTCACACTGTATTTATTTTCTCCTTGTGCCTATTTTTGGCCCCCTTCTTATTTCTTTTCTGCAATTCCCCCCCCCTTCTTTGTTCATTCTTTGTCTTTCTCCCTTAGATACTCACCCGAGTTTGACAGCGTGATTACTTAATACTTACCTGCCAAATTAACTGACTTATTTTACCAACTGGGTGGATATACAATACCTTGACACTTGCTATTTGAGTATTTTCCTGCATTTTTTGTGTCCATGATGAATAAATAATGGTGCCAGCATTCAAATATTGGTATTGGTAATTGGCCTGTTTTGTATTAAAGTATGCATCACAGTATATAGGGTCTCTCTCACTGTTTGACTTTAGTTCATTGAAGATTAATAGGTTAATATTAAAATTAGTAATCTCCATTCCTGTTCACTTTCTAGACTCCCTTTTCGTTTCTCCAAGTTGGGATGTTTACAACAAAAGAGGAAAGGGCATTTAGTCAAATGAGTAATGAGAATAGCAAAGTAGTCCAGTTATTTGAAAATAGAACATATTACTGTAGTTGCCCAACATTTAGTTTTGAAATGGCCCCAAGTTTATTGTACCTACCAAGCACCATTGGCAACCATCTGGTGGTGCTATTTATTTTTATTACATTGGAGGGTTGAGTTATATTCCCCAATACAAAACACAATATCATCATTACAAACCACCAGACTCTCCCCTTCCTCCCTTCTTCACTTTTTTTGACTCATTCCTTCCTTCCCTTTTATTGCCACTCCTCACTCTCCCCTGCCCCCCACTGGCAATGATTCCAGTGTGTCTAATGTGTACATTCATATTGGTATATTTCAGAATATGTAGGTTAAATAAGAATGACCTTACACAATATGTAAGATTATATTGTGGGCGTGCTTTAAAGATTTACATCAATGGTTTTTCCAGAGAAGTCATTCTGTTTCTTAATATCTTTTTCATTTGGGACCACATCCTTAGTATCTATCCATGTTGTTCTGTGTTCTTCTACTTCGTTGCTCCTAAGTGCTGCATGATGTGCTAAAGTAAGCACACTTCACCTTCTCTTTATCCATTATGCCCTAGTGATAGACGCTTAGGTTGCTCCAACTTCCTTTACCACAAATAACACTCCTCATAAATGTCTCCTTTGGGGCTGTATGTGAATTTCTCTGGGATATATTCCCAGGAGTAGGATTGTTAGATCATAGGGTGAAATACTATGATTAAATTCTGCCAGATTGCTCCCCATAATGGTTGCACCAGTGTGTGTGTGTGTGTTTGTGTGTGTGTGTGTGTGTTCGCACGCACACGCACACACATTCTCAGAGCCTAAGGGTAAAATATTATGTATCAGTCATTATCTTTGAAAATCCATGAGGCCAGGTTGGGGACCATTGCTTGGGATGACAGGAAAGGTGGAATTATGTTAACTTTTCTTCTAGGATTGGGTCTGCATTCATATTGATAATAAAAATAACTACCATAAAGTGAGCACTTAATATGTGCCAGGGATTATGCTAGGTGCTTTACATTCTTTGTCTTTTCTAAAAATTTTTTATTTAAATTCAATTTAGTTAACCTATTGTGTATTATTAGTTACAGGAGTAGAATTTAGTGATTCATCAGTTGCATATAACACCCAGTGCTCATTCCATCACGTGCCCTCCTTAATGCCCATCACCCAGTTACCCCATCCCCCACCCACCTCCCCTCCAGCAACCTTCAGTTTGTTTCCTATAGTTAAGAGTCTCTTATGGTTTGCCTCCCTCTCTGTTTTCATCTTATTTTAATTTTCCTTCCCTGTCCCTATGTTCATCTGTTTTGTTTCTTAAATTCCACATATGAGTGAAATCATATGGTATTTGTCTTTCTCTGACTTATTTTGCTTAGCATAATACCCTCTAGTTCCATTCACATCATTGCAAATGGCAAGATTTCATTCTTTTTGATGGCTGAATAATATTCCAGTGTGTGTGTGTGTGTGTGTGTGTGTGTGTGTGTGTGTGTGTGTGTGTATCCCACATCCTCTTTATCCATTTATCTGTCGATGGACATCTGGGTTCTTTCCATACTTTGGCTATTGTGGACATTGCTGCTATAAACATTGGGGTGCACATGCCCCTTCATACATTCTTTGTCTTATTTATCCTTTACAATAATGGTATGAAGTAGATGTTGGTATTAACTTCTGTTTCAAGGATGTGAAAACCTGGACTTAGAGACTTTTAGTGACTTGCTTGAGCTGGTAAGTTTCAGATCTGGGATGGGACTCAGGTCTATCTAACTCCAAAGCCTGTATTTAACAATGCTACCATCTCTGTGTGCTGTAGGTTTTATTTATTTATTTAACGATTTATTTATTTATTTGAGAGAGAGAGTGGGGGGAGGGACAGAGGGAGAGAATTTCAAGCAGACTCTGCACTGAGTATGGAGCCTGTCGTGGGGCTCGATCTTACCACCCTGAGATCATGACCTGAGCCTAAACCAAGAGTAGGACGCTTAACCGACTGGGCCACCCAGGCGCCCCTTGTGCTGTAGGTTTTAGAACATCAGGTTAATGTTGGGGTCAGTAGAGAGAGAAGCTCTGGGATGGACTGTTGCAGCCTTGGGCACCAGTATTTAATATACCATAAGATAACACTTTTGTGTTCTGATTTATAGCTCAGTTGCTTTAATTCTGATGAGTGTGAACCACTTGCTCAGGTGCCAAAATCATGTATTCTGAAACAGCAAAACTGAGGCCAAGACCCCATGACTGACAATGAACAATGGAAGCTCTCTTAATTGACCTAGACTTAATTATGTTGTTGGAGGAACTGATGTTCTCCATTTTATCTATAAACCCTATTGACTGATGCCCACAGATGCTGAATATTATGCTTGCAGTGAGTAGGCTACTTTCCACGGTGCCTGAACGCTTCTGCTCCTACCAAATGAGCTCTGTCCTTAACAGAGACAGTTATTCCCCAAACTGTTTATGGCAATTGTAGTTAGTAGTATAAGTTATATAGTTTAATTAAATGTTAAATGAATGGATGAAATGTGAGTGTAATGTATCTATGAAAATTAGGTCGAATGTGTTCATAAGACTCCATATGTACTACTTGCTAAAAAGTTATTGACTAATTAGGTGTGGGGAGGCATCTGTGAAAGATGGGAAAAATAACTAAATTTCTCCAAGGATTCTCCACTCAGATTGCCTCGTAAGTGTCTTAGAGTTTTCAATACACTCTGAAGAAATGGAACCTGGCAATCATAGATGATCCATTATGAGTGTGGCTTATGCAAGAAAGACTAATACAACTCCCATTTAGCAGACCCATCTTCAAAGGCCTTGACCTTTTATCAAAATATTAGCAAATATTTGTGTCTGTGCATTTGTGTTTTCAGTTAAATCTAATGTATGATTGCATTATTTTTGTAACTCCCAGCTTTACCTGATTTATTTTGTTAAGCAGCCAACCATGTTTTCATATTGCTTTGGGCAAACTCCTTCCCTGAGAATCCCTGCTTGAAGAGGCCATCCGTCATCCTCTCTTCTCACATGTTAGCTGCATTACTACCAGGGTATATATTCTCTAATTAATAAAGATGTACACAAGGTCAAATAATTGTTAGCCAAGTTTAAAGGAATCCAAATACCCAAGTGCAATGTGGTACCATTGTCACACTGAGTACCCATTGTTACCAGCCACTTTTTAATCTGCCTGTGAATGTTCTTACTTTGCATTAAGGAGAACCTTTAGCATTTTCACACCCTGGAAGGCCTGAGCTTTCACAAGTCCTGTTGTAGTGTGTTGCCTCTGCCTGTTGAAGGTCTCAGAGGAACCTGTCATCAACGATTCTGATCTCAGCCCCTCATAACATAGGAGAAATGGCATTAAATGGCTCCCCATCGGTCCCTCATGGCTGTCCCTTTGAGACTGGGATTCTTAGCAGATCCCATACCCTTTGAAAATCAAATGACAACTTTGGGCCCTCTCCCCCTCAGCTGCAATGCACATGGAATTTTACATACACATTATTTGGTTGGGTTTTGGACTTCTTAAAGCCCATCCATGGATCCAGACTCATTATCTCAACTCTACTCGATGCTGCTTGGGAAGGTAGGAGGTGGGGGATATTGGCTCTGCCATTAACTAGTCAGGCCACCTTAGGCATAGGCCTCAGTTTCCTTATCTATAAAGAGGCTTATCATACATTAATCTCAACTGTCCCTTTCAGTTCTACCATATAAATCTGTTTGAGCTCTCCAGTCTTTTTTATGAAAAGGAACTTGGCATTAGCCTTAGAAAAGACCTGAAATCACTATTTCTTGGAGAACAAAGAAAAATCCTAACAACTACTTGTGGATAGTTGTCTAGAGACATTATCTTTTTTTTTTTTATTTCCCCAAACACATACTGAGGGCCCACTATGTGCCCAGCTCTGCTTAGTACTGGTAAGTCTCACCGATAGAGGTTCTGTCCTTGCCTCCCAGATGGGGTGGTTTCAGTGCACTTAGACATACATTTTCTGTTTGAGGAAGTGAGAAAAGACCATGTTATGTGAATTTCCCTGGGCCTGAAAAAAATCTGCTTAAACGCTCTCTATTCAGGCTTTTCCTGACAACTATGCTTCTAATTCAGCTCCCTCCTTCAGGAGAAAAGCTAAGGTATGGAGGAGCAGGCTTTGCCATTCTCCAACTCCCTGCTTGCCGGAGACCCAGCTTTTAATTCTTAAAGGAACCAGGCCTTTCTTCCCTGAAACCTTCCAAACCTCCTCAATACAGCACAGTTCGCAAGCCATCAGGCCATGTTTCCTCACACCCACGTTGCTTTCCTGACTCCTGAGCAGGAGGGAAAAAATCTGCAGGGTTGAACTGGTTTATGGCGGATACAATAGAGCATTGAGAAGTTCTCATTTTTATTTACTTATTTGATAATCTGCTACTTATTTTATTTTTGCTCCTTTGTTCAGTCTTTGTCTTTCTCCCTTTGATACTTACCGATTCTGACAGCATGATTACTTAATACTTACCTGCCAAATTAACTGACTTATTTTACCAACTGGGTGGATATACAATACCTTGACACTTGCTATTTGAGTATTTTAGTGAATTAAAAAAAAAAATGTCCCCAGTGATATCTTATCCAAAGGCAAAGCCCTAGGGCTCCTTTTATTAAAAAAAAAAAAAAAAGCCGCTTGTTGCTTTTGTATTTATAAACCATGTTTGGTTATAATACGTGTTCCACTATAAGATAGAGCCAACCAGTTTTCTCCTTCCACTTACAAAGGGTGAAAGATACACATATAAGCGTATGTTCCAATTTAATCTTGTGGACATTGTTCTGTCATCTCTCAACAAGAATATGGCTTTGTTCACAGAGATTTAGTCCCTGGATTGGGCCAATTGAGCTATTTTTTTGTTTGACTTTTTTTTTGTATACAGTCAGCAATGGATTAATAAAATATTTCCCAAGAGCCAAATAACTATCATTTTTTGTGAGTAGAAGTGGGATTAATGACATTATTTCTTTTTCTTATCTTTCTAGAAATTAATATACTGCCCATCTCCAACACACACATTTCTCCTATTGGTCAGTATGAAAGGGTACAGGAGAGAAAAGAGTAAATTAAGCACTCACATATGTATTTTCTCAAACACTCAACTGAACATTGGGTCTCAAGATAATTTTTTTAAAGTTTATTTAAGTAATGTCTACACCCAACGTGGGGCTCAGACTCATGACCCCGAGATCAAGAGTCCCATGCTCTACTCCGACTGAGCCAGCCAGGCACCCCTCAAAATAATTCTTAAAATCTTAGGGCTATAGGAGAGTGGCATGCTTTGTTCTACACTGTGATATAGATATTCTGTATAACATTCATAGCCTTTTCTGAGAGGACAGGAATTTGGTTTCAGGTTCAGAAAAATCATGTATAAGTTTCCCTGGGACTGAATAAAATCTGCTTATATGGTCTTAAGTAAAAATAAATAAAATCTTAAATAAAAAATAAATTCTGCTTACATGGAGCCTGCCTTGCCTTGTATGATACTTTGCAGCCATTTGTCTTGGGGATTATAGAAACAAGGAAGGAGAGAGAAACAAGAATGTAATAGGCTGAAGGAAGTCTGGAAATCAGGTTGTACGTTCTAAGAGGCAAGGATACTTTCTCTTTTATTTTTTTAATTTTAATTTTTTAAAAAGATTTTATTTACTTATTTGTCAGAGAGAGAGATGAGTGAGCAAGAGCGCACAAGCAGGGGGAGCAGCAGGCAGAGGGAGAAGCAGGCTCTGCGCTGAGCAGGGAGCCCGATGCGGGACTCAATCCCAGGACCCTGGGATCATGACCTGAGCCGAGGTCAGATGCTTAACCAACTGAGCCACCCAGGCATCCCGATACTTTCTCTTTTGATCCAGTGAAAACTAACTCTCAAGGTGAAATGAAAATAATGCTTGAATAACGCTTGATGATTGGTAGCCATCTTGTTGGCAATCCTGTGCCTCTGAATTTGATATGATTAGCCTGGCTTAAAGCACAGGGTATTTCACAAAGAGGTATAGTTTACTTTCCATGATGCCCAGAATCTATAGGCTTTGTCCTTACTCATTTCAGTTTCCTAGAAATATTTTCAGTCTCTACAACCTCTGCTGAACAGCAGTTCTCAGTGTGGTCCAGGGACCCAGGGTCTTCACAAGACCTCATGAGGGCATATACAAATAAAAACTATTTTCATAATAATATTAAGATGATATTTGCTTTTTTACTTCTCATTTTTTCTTGAGTGTAGAGTTGCAGTTTCTAGAAGCTGACATGATATCACAGCAGACTGCATGCAGAAGCAGATATATGAAACAGTTGTCTCCTATTAAGTCAGACAATAAAGAGACTTGCAGAAATATAAAACAATGCCATTTGTCTCATTGTTTTTTGTTTTGGCAAATATGGCTATTTTTCACAAAACATGTTATTTATATTAATGTGTAATGGGTCTATTGTTATTTTTACATGAATTAATATTTAAAAAAATTTTCTGTTGTCATTTCTAATATGGTAAATATCAATAGATATAACCCATATAAACAAAAGATCTCTGGAGTTTTCAATAATTTTTAAGAGTGTAAGGAGTCTAGGGGTGCCTGGGTGGCTTAGTTGGTCTTGATCTCGGGGTCATGGGTTTAGGTCCAGCGGTGGGCTCCACATTGGGCATGGAGCCTACTTAAAAATAAAAGAGTGTAAGGGGTCTTGAAACTAACAAGTTTGAGAATTGCTGCTTCATAAACATATGTGGCCCATTGTTGAAAAGAGAAACACTGTAAAAGGTCAGAAATCAATTAATGTGGAGCTCAAGGGTTTTTTTTCCTAATGTAGCAATAGCACATCTAAATTTCAGTGGTATCAATTGTGTGCCTAACAAAGACTTATTGGTGTGATGTTACACATTTTCTGTCATACAAGTCTGCTTGGATTTAGCAACTCAGGGCTAATTGCCATTGCCCTTTGTAATTTGATCATTGTTGTATAGGTGAGCGCTTCTTCATTAGCCGCTTAAATAGACTATTTAACCATTGCTACACAGGTGAAGTTAGTGGCATTTACCATGTGCTCTGCTTTCCCATAGTTTGTTGGTTGTGGAAGATAAACAGTATTTGGTGAATTGTGTAGTGCAATTATCTATGATCATCTGAAATTTATAACTACCGTGTGTTTGTTAATTAACCTAAAAAGGTGGTAGTTTAAAAAAATAATTGTTAATGGTGTTGATGAAACTGCAAAAATTTGACATTTGTGCTGGCTCTCCATAATTCTTTATAATTATGTTTCCTTTACCCCAGTCTTATATATTTTTGTTCTTCCTATTCTTCAGAGAGGACTATATCCCATCATGAATAATTTAAATGGGAATGTGGAACATTTAGAGAGAAATTTTATAGAAGAAAAGCTTAAATTAATTGAGACTGTTTAGCCTGCAGAAGAGGACTTACCAGCAGTCTCTTAAGCACAGAGAGCCTTATTTTACAGAGGATAGAAACCAGCTGTCTTTCAACTTCAGGAGCCTGGAATACAAGGACACGGTCTTACAGTGTAATCAGAGGGATTTAGTGAAGATACACTGAACATGTTTCCTCACAGTGGAGGCTGGTAGACTCTCGAGTGGGTTCCTGAAGGCAGCTGTGGACTTTCTTTCTCTGGAGTCGTAGGAATTCAAAACCGTTTTCATGTTGATCAGCTGTAGGCAGAAGTAAGGCGACTGCTTCTTATTGAGGCTTTGGCACCTCGACATTTAAAATTTGTCATTGGAACATCTGGATGTGGGTGGGCAGAAGGGCCTTCGTAAAATCATATCTGAATATTATCATGAAGAAGAGAAAAGAGAGGGAAGAGTCTGTAAATGCATAGAATTCAGCACCGGGGTGGTTGCTACCTGTCTGCCTGCTTTCTCTCTTCCGCCTGATTTTCTTCTCCAGGCTCATTCTCATCTTGAGGCCTATTCCTTTGCTGGAATGCTTTTTTGCTCGCTCTTTGCATGCCTACTTCCTTCTCATTATTCGGTCTCAGCTCAGGTATACCCCATTTTTATTTTCCTTATAGTACTCACAACTGCCTGGAATTACTTTCTTTACCTTCAGGATAGATCCAGAACCCGGCCACTTTTCACTCCTCTACTCTTAACCTCCCTGGTCTGAGCCACCATCATCTGTCCCCAGGATGGCCCTGGTAGCCTCTGCGCTGGTGTCCTTGCTCCACCCTCGCTGTACTCTCACCAGCCAGGGGAATCCTTTAAAACAGGAGTCAGAGAGGAAGCCTAAGTATTTGAAAAAGGCCTACAGGGCCCTCATGATCTGGCCCACTGTGACCGTTCTGACTTATCTCCTGTCTTTCTCCCTCTCATTTATTTTATTCCCACAACATTGGTCTCCCTGCTGTTCATAGATCAAGCCAGACCTGCTCTTGCCACCCTCAGTGGCTCGGCACTGGCCAATTCCTTTTTAATGTCATCTGTCATATTATTGCTTCTTACCTATACCCAGAAAATGTGGTACACAAGGCAGGGGTTTTTTTTTTTTTTCTATTTTATTTATTGCAGTCTCCGCATGCCTACAACAGTGTCTGGCACGTGGTAGATCCTTGTTATGGGCTGAATGGCGTCCTTCGAAAAGCTGTGTTGAAGGCTGACCCTCAGTAGCTGTAAATGTGACCTTGTTTGGAAATAAGGTCTTTGCAGATGTAATCAAGTTAAGATGAGGTTATAGGGTGAGCCCTAATCCAATAGGAGTGGTGTCCTTATAAAAGGAGGAAAATGCCCTGTGACCACAGAAGCAGCTGTATCCACAACCAGAAACGAGGAAGAGGCAAGGAAGTCTCTTAGCCAGAGTCCCGGAGGGAACATGGCCCTGCTGATACCTTGATTTTAGACTTCTGGTTTCCGGAACTGTGGGGAATAAGTTTCTGTTGTTTTAAGCCACTCTGTGGTGCTTTCTTACAGCAGCCCCAGGAAGTGAATACAATACTCGAGAAGTATTTATTTGAGTAAATGTGCCTGTCATTTACCTACTTATGCTCCATCTCTTCCACAGGAATGAAAACTCCTTGAAGATAGAGTCTGTGTCTTATTTTCCATTGTACCTTTGGTATCTAGAACAATGAATGCCTGACACAAAGAGGTGTTCCACAGTGTTCTCGAGAAGCAGTGTAGAGTGGTGGTAAAGCGTGGGGCTCTGGTGTCAGGCCACCTGGGTTCGGGTTCCAGCTCTGCCATTTACCAGCCCTGTGCCTTTGGGCACTGCTTCTGTACCTTGTCCTTTCATGTGTGGGATGGATTTGCGTACACAGAGCCCTTAGAACAGTGCCCGAGTTGTTAAGCACGTGACATCTGTCATCTATTGTTCTTATTAGCTAGCTTATCTGGCATGATGAGACTAAGATTAGACATGAAAAGCCTCATGAACGGCAGACTTAGGAGGCCAAGAACTCACTGTGGGACCTTGGGCAGGTGCTGTGCCTCCCTGGACTTCTGTCTTCCCATCTGCAGGGGAAGGTGTTGGGTTAGCGCTCCTAAGTAATTTTCAGCTACAGCCTTTTGCGAGTCCAAGTGGGGTATTGCCTGCACAATGGGTACAATTGATGCTGCCTTCCAAGAGTAGACCGAGGATGTAGTGCCCAACTGTTGGGCACATCAGAGACTGAGTGCTGGTGGGCCTTCACATGAGGAGAGGAAATGCAGAGAAAGGGAAAACCCGGCCTTCCCTGATACCCCACCCTTTCAGGCAGCCCTCCAGGGCATTCTAGTGTACTCGATGGAAATCCAGGTGGCAGAGTCTGGGGCATCTCTGCAAGCTCACTGGGGCCATTTTGTGCTGAAAATTAGAATCTTGTCAGTCCCTTTTTCTCCTATTGATGTGGACCCAACTTAATAAAGAGCCTTATTTCTCATTATCTTGGAACAACTCCTGTTACTGCTTTTACTTGCCAGTGTGCCTGGCCTGTTATTATTGTTGTTATTATTACACTTGCAAGACAGGTGCAGTAAATAGGTGCCAATGAGATTATGAATCACACACAAGTCTTGTCAACGGTAGAACAAAAGTAAAATACAGCACCTGTCACTTCACTTCAGGCTCAGACTACTTACATGTCAGGCTGAAATATTAACTGAGCTGGTTAGTAATTGGTTAGTTACCACTCAACTCATTCAAACAGTCAAATCTTTTTGTATGTGTGCGTAGACACCATCTCAGCATTCTAGATTGTAACTAATCCTCCCACTGGAGCCATTGTCATCACTAGATTTTGTGCTGAAGACTTATGAACGAGTGATAAGTTCTTCTGTCATGAGGTCAGGGAAGGAGAGAGAGGCCCATTAGGCCACATTGCTTCTCTCAGAAGGGGGCCACATAAGTGGCATCAGCAATGGGAAGGGGAGCAGAAAGAGCATAGCCCTAGAGTGCGGAGGCCTGGGTGTGAAGCCCTGCCACTTCCCATGTGATCTTGGATGAGTCGCTTGCGTTCACCCAGCTGTAAAAATAGGTGATAGAGAAACCTGCTTTATCCACCTTACAGAGTTGTTACAATCACAGACACAGCAGTATATGTGCAAATGCTTTATAAAGTGTCACACATTACGCAAAAGTTCGTTATTATGGCTTATGGGTTACTGAATGAACATACTGCAAGAAAAAGTGTTTATAGTGTTTTTTTCTAGTGTAATGTAATCAAAGCATTTAAAACCAACAATGTATTTAAGAATTTTGTGACTTTACGGCCATTTAGTGGCTCCTGGGCAACTTCAGGTGCAATTGGGCATTTGGAAAATTTGTGAAACTCTTAGTGAAGTAAAAAATGATAGCTGTCACCAGTTCCCTCTCTTGCTGACACAGAATTATATAACTGTGCCTTTTGTCAGGTGAGTTCGCCGTTTTTTCCCACTGGAGTAGGTATAGTTTTCTACCCTATTGATGTTGGTTTGGCCATGGACTCGCTTTGGCCAATGGAATGTTAGTGAATGAAATGCCTTGGTGTCCTTCAAATGCCTTTGTTGATTGGGCTTTCCCTCTTGTGCTTTTGCCATTAGAATAACATATCTCAAATGGTTGCTGGTCCAAATGGAATCCGGAGACATGTGGAGCTGCCCCGGGCTCTCCCTGCAGCCTGAAGTCCGTCTGTGGCTGTGGAGACACCCCAGGTGACCCTCAGAGCCGTGAATTAGACAAAGAAATCTTTGTTGTGAGCCACTGACATTTTGGTTTGTTATGCAGTATTTTTGCAGCAGAAACCTGACTAATACATAGCAAAATAGTGTATACTTATAGGATGAGTAAAGGTATCACTCTGCAGTTACCTTCATTGGTTTCATTTTCAGCCCATCAACCTGGACCGTACAGTGTTGCTTTTATTGTTGTGGATTTTAATACATGCTCCCTCTCTCCCTCTTGTTTTTTTTTAAAGATTTTATTTTTTTATTTGTTTGAGAGAGAGAGAGGGGGGAGAGAGAGAGAGCGAGGTAGGGGTGGGGGTGGGGGGACAAGCAGACTCCCCGTTGAGTGCAGAGCCTGATGCGGGGCTCAATTCTAGAACCCTGAGATCATGACCTGAGCTGAAACCAAGAGTCAGAGGCTTAATTGACTGAGCCACCCAGGTGCCCCTCCCTCTTTTTTTTAACAATAAAGTCATGGTCATGGAGGATGCTGTCACCTTGATTGATCCACTGATGACATACTGGCCTTCACAGCCACCATCTTTCTTCTTTCCTCCTCATTCCCTTAGGAGGTCTCATGCTCTTTCCAGTTTTAGCAGGCTAACTGCTTGTTGGCTCTGCAGGCATTCAGAGTACCCCTATTCTGGACCTTTCCCCTATCAGCCCTCAAAACAGTTTTCTTCTGAACACTTTCTGAAGCATTGATAATAATTTTGTATTAGTGACTTTTGTTTTCATTTTGCATCTCATAGTATGTTCTTAATTGCAAAGAACACTTAGTCCTGGTCAAGGGTGCTCTGACAGAAAGAGGAAAATAACTCAAGGCAGAGCCTAAATTTTGGCTCCATTTATCTAATTCAATGCCAGAGAAAGGATGATTATAGTTAGGTTGTGCCGGTTATCTATTGCTGAGTAACAATTTACTCCAAATCTTTAGTGACTTGAAAAAATCATTTTATTTTGCCCACAGTTTTGTGGATTAGTAGTTCAGGAAGGGCTTGGCCGGGTGGTTCATCTCTGATCCACATAGCATTAGTTGGGTGCCTGAGGTATGTAGTCCACTTCAGAGATGGCTGCTTCATTCACGTGTTGGGCACCTGGGCTAGGATGGCCGTTGATGTTGACTGTTAGCTGGAAGCTGAGCTGGAGCTGTCTTCTAAGTGCCTACACGTGGTCACCCTACGCGGGTTGGATTCCCAAAGACAGTGTCCCAGGAGTGAGTACTCCAAGAGACAGGGAAGTAGAACCTACCAGACTTTTAATGCTGGGGTCAGGAAATGGGTATCATGTCACTTCTACTGTATTTTATTGGTCAAAGCAATCACAGAACATTCGCACGTTCAAGAGGAGGTGACATAGAAACTCCCCATGAGAGAAGTAGTAAAGAATTTGTGGCCATCTTTTGTCTATACTTATGTGGCTAATTTTTTCTCAGAAGGCTTTGAGAAATAAATGTGATGTAGGTTGAGGGCTTGGGACTGGCAAATTTTTTGCCGAGATTTTACACATCACTCATTTTTTGCTTTCGTCCACTGAGAGCTTGGTGAACTGATAGTAAACTCTAACCCTTGTCAGATAAATTCAAGTTATATGCTAATTACTTCACAATCTACCACAGTCTTTTAAAAGTGTAAATAATGGAATGGTAATAACAATAACAGTAGTTTTCTGTGGACCTCATTTAGTTCTAAATGCATTTTCTGTTATTTTCTGTTATCGATTCATCAACGCCACAAGGTCAGTTCTTTTATCAACCCTGTTTTCATAGGGTTGGGAGGCACAGAGAGCTTACATAGTCACGTAGCCAGTAAATGACAGCACTGGGATTTGAACTGCATTCTGTGTAGTTCCACTAGCTAAAGGGAAATCATCTGGTTGACCTTTACATTCCTCCTTTCACGCGGAGGAAAATCAGCAGGCGTATGAATTTGCTGCTATTAAATACTATTATGTGCATAAATTATACAAATATGTTTGTATTAGAGCTTGAAGCCAGAAGTGGAAAAATGGAAACA
The DNA here is from genome assembly GCF_964656455.1 of Halichoerus grypus. Classification (NCBI taxonomy): domain Eukaryota; kingdom Metazoa; phylum Chordata; class Mammalia; order Carnivora; family Phocidae; genus Halichoerus; species Halichoerus grypus. The sequence continues at coordinate 111,511,857 of NC_135727.1, read as the reverse complement.
TGTTCTTTCCTCTATAGGTGATCTTTAGAGAGGCTATTTCAGGAAAACATTTTCATATTTTCGTCCTCCCAACCCTGTCCTTCCCTAGTCAACTTGTTTTGTCTAAAGTTAATAATGCATTTATTGACTTGAAGCTTGTTTTTATCAATTCCATCTTTCTGTCAGATGTAATTGTTTATTCTAAAAGAGTGGTGTCTGTGTGTGTGTGTGTATGTGTGTGTGCGCACGCATAAAAATCCTATTGCTGTTGTGGAAAAAAAAAACCCAGGAGTTTCAATAGACAAATTTAATATAGCCCCTCTTCTGAAATCCCATTTTCTGAATTGTTTCTGAAGAGTCTTTAACTTATATGCTGATAGAATTTGTGTTAGTTCGTATTTATTAACTAACACTGCAGTTTCCTCTCCCCTTGCCGTTGGGAAATTTTAGCATTTCAGGACTGCTGGCCACCTTTGCTGAGGCCCCAGAGCACTTTTTCATGATTCACAAAGAAAGCTGGTGTGTGGCCAGAATGGGCAGCGACAGGTGGAAAGCTCAAAGGTTACCCTTTGTACAGGTTCCCACCACAAGTGTACACTCTCCACTTTTGTTATGTTAACCTCTTAATTACCCATAGACAGCCACGGGTGGTGACAGAAATTCACTAATGTAGAAGGCTGCTGCACAGCCAGTTGAAGTCCATGGATAGGCTCTGGATAATTTTCTGGTCTGGGAGTAAACCCTGAAATAGACTTCAGAGGATTTCAGAAATTCTGAAATAACCCAAAGGTTGGGGATCATTTCTTAGGGCACAGCTGCATGCAATGCTCATTAAACAGACAGGTTTGTATAACCTTCCTAGATGATCAAGAATAATATTTGGATTGTCCTGGTCCTTGGGTAATATGTTCTTGTTTTTTTTTTTTTTAAGATTTTATTTATTTATTTGACAGAGAGAGCAAGAGAGCACAAGCGGGGGAACAGCAGAGGGAAAGGGAGAAACAGGCTTCTCGATGAGCAGGGTGCCTGATGCGGGGCTCGATCCCAGGACCCTGGGATCATGACCTGAGCTGAAGGCAGACGCTTAACCGACTGAGCCACCCAGGTGCCCCTAATATGTTCTTGTTTTAAGAGTGGGATTTACTCCCAGGTATTTTTGTGTGTATGTGGAAGGGTTGAGATTTATTAATTAGCAAAGAATTAAGCCTAGCTGGTGATCAAGTCTTGGTCTTAAGACAACATTCTGGGGGCGCCTGGGTGGCTCAGTCGTTAGGCGTCTGCCTTTGGCTCAGGTCATGATCCCAGGGTCCTGGGATCGAGCTGGGCTCTCTGCTCAGCGGAAAGCCTGCTTCGCCCTCTCCCACTCCCCCTGCTTGTGTTCCGTCTCTTGCTGTGTCTCTCTCTGTCAAATAAATAAATAAAATCTTAAAAAAAAGACAACATTCTGGTCATGAGCATGTTTTTTTTCCTTAGAGTCCATTCCATATTGAATTTATTATTTGATGTAGGAATCTGAAATAAATGACCTTTATTAAAGCTGACTAATTGCAAATGCTACCCAGAGCTACCCAATATAGACATTTTTCAAATGACCAATTTTCTTAAATTATTACTTTGCTGAGGAGGACTGTATTGCATTCTTTATAAACATTATCTCTAAATTTTAAAAAAGTCTTATAACAATCTATCTTCATCTCACTGATGAGGAAACTAAAGTTCAGAGGGATTTAGTAACTTGCCTAAGGTCATAAAACAAATAAAAGCCAGAGTTTTTCCCATTGCATACTGCTACTTGTTTTTCTGTCTACATTACTCAATTTTTATTTTATTTCATTTCAGTAAATTTCAGAAGAGGCTTTAGCAAGAGTTCATTTAGCATGTACTCTAAGAAAACATCCCTATACTACTTTTGGGGTGTGTTTAACTGTGCTGGTTTGCTGGAAGATTGACTCTCCTTACACCACAGATGTTACTTCTGTGAACATAAGTGAATGAGTGCTGATGATTGGCAGTATACCTACTTGATTTGTAGTTTCCTTATAGGATCCTATACCAAATAGGAAGGGAACAAAGTAAATTTTGTTTCATATGTTTAGTTATCTATCCAGCAGCTGTCCAATAGGTGAAGGGACAGATTAACACAAGATCTCAGCCCTTGATATGACTATAGACACGTAGTAGACCACTCCAATATGGTATAATAAGGACTATGACAGAGGTGCCAAACCCCAAGAGGAGAGATAAGGAAGGAACTAACTTTCTTTGGAGGATTCATGGAAGACTTCTCAAGGGAGGTGGCATTTGAAATGGGTCTTTAAACATGAAGAGTTAGTTGGATGGAGAAGGGGAAGAGCATTCAAATGCAAAGTATATCAAAGGGCATGGAGTGTTTGGGGAGCCATGAGTGGCTTGGTGTGGGTGAAGTGCAGAATATGTATGTGACTCGAGAGAGAAGAGTTTGGGGAAGTTGGGGAGGTGAGATGAAACCAGGCAGTGGATGGCCCTTCTGAGCAATGGGGGGCGTGGCACAGAAGGATGGAATAATATAATTAGGTTTGTATTTCATGAAGTTAACTCCATATTCTGGTTGCATTTGAGGAAGGGGGGACTGGAGAAAAGGGGATAGCTGGAAGATGGATACTGATAAGAGCAGTAGCAGGGCATGAGTGAGGAAGAGAGAGTCTCTAGAGACCATTGGGAGAGACTAGTCACTGTATTTGAAAATGAATTGTTTAGTGTGGTTGAAGGAAAGTGTGGAGTGGACCTTGAGTTTCAGGTTTCTATTTTAGGCTAAGTGGGGCCATTAACTGAGATAAGGAATTCTGGAAAAAGAAGTAAATTCAGAGAGGGGTATGAAAAAATTAGTTTTGGAATGTTGGGTTTGAAGGATCTGTGAAATGTAGAGGTGGAATTGACCAGTGGAATGTTAGAAATTTGGGTCTGGAGCTCAGGAGAAAATAGGGGTTAGAAATAGAGATTTAGGGTTTATCTACATATAGGGGACACTTAAAGGTTTAGAAGCAAGGGGCTCATGTAGAAGGACAGAGGGAAAAGGGAAGGAGTGGACAGAGATGAGAAGGGAACCAAGAGAGACTCCTGCACAGAAAGCAGAGAACGAGTCCAAAAAGACCGAATGGTTAGCAAAGACAAATGATGCAGGGAGGCTAAAGAGACAAGATTGATAAGAAAAACCTGAGGATTTATCACTTAGGAGGTAATAAGTGATAAGTCCGCTTACAAGCTGGTTTCCAAACAATATGTAGAACACACATCCAAACAATATTCTCTAATGCCATTTTTATAGTACAGTGCATTAAAAACGCTGAAGGGACAGATTTCTCTCTTTTTTAAGATTTTATTTATTTATTTGAGAGAGAGAGAGAGAGAGAGAGCCCATGAGCTGGGGGAGGGGCAGAGGGAGAGGGACAAGCAGACTCCAAACCCAGGATGGAGCCTGATGCTGGGCTTGATCCCAGGACCCTGAGATCACAACCCCAGCCGAAATTAAGAGTCTGAAGCCCAATTGACTGAGCCACCCATGTGCCCCAGAAGGGACAGATTTCTTTTTTAAAAGATTTTATTTATGGGGCGCCTGGGTGGCTCACTCGGTTAAGCGGCTGCCTTAGGCTTGGGTCATGATCCCAGGAGGCTGGGATCTTCAAAAGATTTTATGTATTTATTTGAGAGAGAGAGCGAGCATGATTGGGAGGGAGGGGCAGAGGGAGAGGGAGAAGCAGACTCCCTGCCAAGCGTGGGGAAGTTAAAAAGTTATTGAGGACCCCAAAGAGCTTTTATGTTATGTGGGTTAATATTTACCATATTACATATTAACACAGAACTTTAAAAATATGTGTTGACTCATTTAAAATAATTGTAAGCCCATTATTTCTTTTTTTTAATTAACATAAAATGTATTATTTGTTTCAGGGGTACAAGTCTGTGATTCATCAGTCTTACACAATTCACAGCGCTCACCATAGCACATACCCTCCCCAGTGTCCATCACCCAGCCTCCCCACCCCTCCCACCCCCACCACTCCAACAACCCTCAGTCTGTTTCCTGAGATTAAGAGTCTCTTATGGTTTGTCTCCCTCTCTGGTTTCATTTTGTTTCATTTTTCCCTCTCTTCCCCTATGATCCTCTGTCTTGTTGCTCAAATTCCTCATATCAGTGAGATCATATGATACTTACCTTTCTCTGATTGACTTATTTCGCTTAGCATAATACCCTCTAGTTCCATCCACGTCATTGCAAATGGCAAGATTTTGGGTTTTTTGATGGCTGCAAATACTCCGTTGTATATATATACCACGTCCTCTTTATCCATTCATCTGTTGATGGACGTCTTGGCTCTTTCCATAGTTTGGCTATTGTGGACATTGCTGCTATAAACATTGGGGTACATGGGCCCCTTCGGATCACTACATTTGTATCTTTGGGGTAAATACCCAGTAGTGCAATTGCTGGGTCGTAGGGTAGCTCTATTTTCAACTTTCTGAGGAACCTCTGTACTGTTTTCCAGCGTGGCTGCACCAGCTTGCATTCCCACCAACAGTGTAGGAGGGTTCCCCTTTCTCCGCATCCTCGCCAACATCTGTCGTTTCCTGACTTGTTAATTTTACTCATTCTGACTGGTGTGAGGTGGTATCTCATTGAGGTTTTGGTTTGTATTTCCCTGATGCTGAGTGATTTTGAGCACTTTTTCATGTGTCTGGTGGCCATTTGGATGTCTTCTTTGCAGAAATGTCTGTTCATGTCTTCTGCCCATTTCTTGATTGGATTATTTGTTCTTTGGGTGTTGAGTTTGATAAGTTCTTTATAGATTTTGGATACTAGCCCTTTATCTGATATGTCATTTGCAAATATCTTCTCCCATTCTGTTGGTTGTCTTTTGGTTTTGTTGACTATTTCCTTTGCTGTGCAAAAGCTTTTTATCTTGATGAAGTCCCAATAGTTCATTTTTGCCCTTGCTTCCCTTGCCTTTGGCGATGTTTCTAGGAAGAATTGCTGTGGCTGAGGTCAAAGAGGTTGTTGCCTGTGTTCTCCTCTAGGGTTTTGATGGATTCCTGTCTCACATTTAGGTCTTTCATCCATTTTGAGTCTATTTTTGTGTGTGGTATAAGGAAATGGTCCAGTTTCATTCTTCTGCATGTGGCTGTCCAATTTTCCCAACACCATTTGTTGAAGAGACTGTCTTTTTTCCATTGGACATTCTTTCTTGCTTTGTCGAAGATTAGTTAACCATAGAGTTGAGGGTCCATTTCTGGACTCTCTATTCTGTTCCATTGATCTGTGCGTCTGTTTTTGTGCCAGTACCGTACTGTCTTGATGATGACAGCTTTGTAGTAGAGCTTGAAGTCCGGAATTGTGATGCCACCAGCTTTGCTTTTCTTTTTCAACATTCCTCTGGCTATTCGGGGTCTTTTCTGGTTCCATACAAATTTTAGGGTTATGTGTTCCATTTCTTTGAAAAAAGTTGATGGTATTTTGATAGGGACTGCATTAAATGTGTAGATTGCTCTAGGTAGCATAGACATCTTCACAATATTTGTTCTTCCAATCCATGAGCATGGAATGTTTTTCCATTTCTTTGTGCCTTCCTCAATTTCTTTCATGAGTATTCTATAGTTTTCTGACTACAGATTCTTTGCCTCTTTGGTTAGATTTATTCCTACATATCTTATGGTTTTGGGTGCAATTGTAAATGGGATCAACTCTTTAATTTCTCTTTCTTCTGTCTTGTTGTTGATGTATAGAAATGCAACTGATTTCTGTGCTTTGATTTTATATCCTGCCACTTCACTGAATTCCTGTATGAGTTCTATCAGTTTTGGGGTGGAGTCTTGGGTTTTCCACATAAAGTATCATATCATCTGTAAAGAGTGAGAGTTTGACTTCTTCTTTGCCGATTTGGATGCCTTTTATTTCTTTTTGTTGTCTGATTGCTGAGGCTAGGACTTCTAATACTATGTTGAATAGCAGTGGTGATAGTGGACATCCCTGCCGTGTTCCTGACCTTAGGGGAAATGCTCTCAGTTTTTCCCCATTGAGAATGATATTCGCTGTGGGTTTTTCATAGATGGGTTTTATGATATTGAGGTATGTACCCTCTATCCCTACACTCTGAAGAGTTTTAATCAAGAAACGATGCTGTACTTTGTCAAATACTTTTTCTGCATCTATTGAGAGGGTCATATGGTTCTTGTTCTTTCTTTTATTAATGTATCACATTGATTGATTTGCAGATGTTGAACCAGCCTTGCAGCCCAGGAATAAATCCCACTTGGTCGTGGTGAATAATCCTTTTAATGTACTGTTGGATCCTATTGGCTAGTATTTTGGTGAGAATTTTTGCATCCATGTTCATCAGGGATATTGGTCTGTTTTTCTCCTTTTTGATGGGGTCTTTGTCTGGTTTTGGGATCAAGGTAATGGTGGCCTCATAAAACGAGTTTGGAAGTTTTCCTTCCATTTCTATTTTTTGGAACAGTTTCAGAAGAATAGGTATTAATTCTTTAAATGTTTGGTAGAATTCCCCTGGGAAGCCATCTGGCCCTGGGCTCTTGTTTGTTGGGAGATTTTTGATGACTGCTTTAATTTCCTTACTGGTTATGGGTCTGTTCAGGTTTTCTATTTCTTCCTGGTTCAGTTTTGGTAGTTTATACGTCTCTAGGAATCATCCATTTCTTCCAGATTGTCTAATTTGCAGGCATCTAGTTGCTCATAATATGTTCTTAAAATTGTTTGTATTTCTTTGGTGTTGGTTGTGATCTCTCCTCTTTCATTCATGATTTTATTTATTTGGGTCATTTTTCTTTTTGCTAAGTCTGGCCAGGGGTTTATCAATCTTATTAATTCTTTCAAAGAACCAGCTCCTAGTTTTGTTGATCTGTTCTACTGTTCTTTTGGTTTCTATTTCGTGGATTTCTGCTCTGATCTTTATTATTTCTCTTCTCCTGCTGGGTTTAGGCTTTATTTGCTGTTCTTCAGCTCCTTTAGCTGTAGGGTTAGGTTGTGTATTTGAGACCTTGTTTCTTGAAAAAGGCTTGTGTTGCTATATACTTTCCTCTTAGGACCACCTTTGCTGTATCCGAAAGATTTTGAGCAGTTGTGTTTTCATTTTCATTTGTTTCCACGAATTTTTAAAATTCTTCTTTAATTTCCTGGTTGACCCATTCATTCTTTAGTAGGATGCTCTTTAGCCTCCATGTATTTGAGTTCTTTCCAACTTTCCTCTTGTGATTGAGTCCAAGTTTCAAAGCATTGTGGTCTGAAAATATGCAGGGAATGATTCCAATCTTTTGGTACCAGTTGAGACCTGATTCGTGACCCAGGATGTGATCTATTCTGGAGAATGTTCCATGTGCACTAGAGAATGTGTATTCTGTTGCTTTCGGTTGGAATGTTCTGAATATATCTGTGAAGTCCATCTGGTCCACTGTGTCATTTAAAGCCTTTATTTCCCTGTTGATCTTTTGCTTAGATGATCTGCCCATTTCAGTGAGGGGGGTGTTAAAGTCTCCTACAATTACTGTATTATTGTTGATATGTTTCTTTGATTTTGTTATGAATTGGCTTATATAATTGGCTGCTCCCATGTTAGGGGCATAGATATTTACAATTGTTAGATCTCCTTGTTGGATGGACCCTTTAAATAAGATATAGTGTCTTTCCTCATCTCTTATTGTAGTCTTTAGTTTAAAATCTAACTTGTCTGCTGTAAGTATTGCCACCCAGCTTTCTTTTGATGTCCATTAGCATGGTAAATGGTTTTCCACCCCCTCACTTTCAATCTGTTGGTGTCTTTGGGTCTAAAATGAGTCTCTTGCAGACAGCATATTGGTGGGTCTTGTTTTTTTATCCAATCTGATGTCCTGTGTCTTTTGATTGGGGCATTTAGCCCATTTACATTCAGGGTAACTATTGAAAGATATGAATTTAGTGCCATTGTATTGCCTGTAAGGTGACTGTTACTGTATGTTATCTCTGTTCCTTTCTGGTCTATGTTACTTTTAGACTCTGTCTTTGCTTAGAGGACCCCTTTCAATATTTCTTGTCGGGCTGGTTTGTTGTTTGCAAATTCTTTTAATTTTTGTTTGTCCTGGAAGCTTTTTATCTCTCTTCTATTTTCTTTTTTTTAAAGATTTTATTTATTTATTTGACAGAGACACAGCGAGAGAGGGAACACAAGCATGGGGGGTGGGAGAGGGAGAAGCAGGCTTCCCGCAGAGCAGGGAGCCCTATGTGGGGCTCGATTCCAGGACATCACGACCTGAGCCGAAGGCAGATGCTTAACGACTGAGCCACCTAGGCCCCTCTCCTTTTATTTTCAATGACAGACTAGCTGGATGTAGTATTCTTGGCTGCATATTTTTATCATTTAGTGCCCTGAATATATCATGCCAGTCCTTTCTGGCCTGCCAGGTCTCTGTGGATAGGTCTGCTGCCAATCTAATGTTTCTACCACTGTAGGTTACAGACCTCTTGTCCCGAGCTGCTTTCAGGATTTTCTCTTTGTCTCTGAGACTTGTAAGTTTTATTATTAGATGTCAGGGTGTTGACCTATTTTTATTGATTTTGAGGGGGGTTCTCTTTGCCTCCTGGATTTTGATCCCTGTTTCCTTCCCCAAATTAGGGAAGTTCTCTGCTATAATTTGCTCCAATATACCTTCTGCACCTCTCTTTCTTCTTCTTCTGGGATCCCAATTATTCTAATGTTGTTTCGCTTTATGGTATCACTTATCTCTCAAATTCTCCCTTCCTGACCCAGTAGTTGTTTATCTCTCTTTTTCTCAGCTTCTTTATTCTCCATCATTTGGTCTTCTATATCACTAATTCTTTCTTCTGCCTCATTTATCCTAGCAGTTAGCGCCTCCATTTTGGATTGCACCTCATTAATAACCTTTTTGATTTCAACTTGGTTTTTAGTTCTTTTATTTCTCCAGAAAGGGATTCTCTAGTGTCTTCTATGCTTTTTTCAAGCCCAGCTAGTATCTTTATAATCGTCATTCTGAACTCTAGTTCTGACATCTTACTAATGTCTGTATTGATTATGACCCTGGCAGTCAGTACTGCCTCTTGTTATTTATTTTTTTTTGAAGATTTTATTTATTTGACACAGAGAGAGAGATAGAGAGCACAAGCAGGGGGAGCAGCAGGCGGGGGGGGGGGAGAAGCAGGCTCTCCGCTGACCTGGGATTGTGACCTGAGCCGAAGGCAGCCGCTTAACTGACTGAGCCACCCAGGCGCCCCTTGTTATTTTTTTTGAGGTGAGTTTTTCCATCTTGTCATTTTATCCAGAGGAGAATAGATGAATGAGAGAACAAAATGCTAAAAGGGTAACAACGACCCCAGAAAAATATACACTAAACAAATCAGGAGAGACCCAAAACTGGGGGGGTGGGGGGAAGAAAGGGGAAAAAAAAGAATATGATCAGGCTGGTGAATAGAACAGAGCCACACACTAGATTCCAGGTGTATTTTGGTCTTTTAGAAGAAATTGCCTCCCAAAATTTTAAAGAAAGAAAAACATATATATATATACACACACACACACACAAATAAGGGTAAATATGACGAGGGGATGGAATATGACTGTAAAGATGAAAATTAAAAAAGATTTTAAAAAAGGAATTGATAAGAAGTTGGTTGAAAAAAGAATGAAAGAAAATTAAAAAAAAAGAATGTGATCAGGTGGGAGACTAGGACAACGTCATACACTATTTAGGGTATATTTTGGTATGTTAGAAGAGACTGTATCCCAAAATTTTAAAGGAAAAAAAACTTATATATACACAAAAAATAAGGCTAAATACAATGAAGGGATAGAATATGACTGTAAAAATGAAAATTAAAAAAGATTTTAAAAAAGGAATTGATAAGATGTTGGTTGAAAAAGGAAAGAATAAAAATTCAACTAAAAAATACAAAAAGAAAAGAAAGAAAATTTAAAAAATTAACTTTGAAAGACTAAAGAGTCATGAGGAAAAAAGCCATGAATTCTATGTGCCGTATTCCTCTACTGCTGGAGTTCTGCTATTCTCATTGATCGGTAAACTTGGTCTTGGCTGGCTGTTCTTGCTGATATTCTGGGGGAGGGGCCTGTCACAGTGGTTCTCAGCTGTCTTTGCTGGAGGCGGAATTGCACTGCCCTTGCCGTTCCGGGCTAAGTAATCTGCTCGGGTTTGCTCTTGGGAGCTTTTGTTCCCTGCAAGCCTTCCATACAGCTTCCGAGGATGAGACTGAAAATGGCGGCCTCCCGATGTCTGCCCCGGAGGAGCCGAGAACTCGGGGCCTCACTCCTCAGTGAGCCCCCAGAGAAAAGCAGTTGATCACTCCCGTCTCCCCGGTCTCCGGCCGCACTCCATGCTTACCCGGCCTGTGACCGAGCGTTTCTATCTCTGGCACACGACCCTGTGTGGAGTCTCCAAACCCAGCAGACCCCTGTGGTGCGTTTCTGCGCCGCTCCTCCCAGGGAGGAAGGGGAGTCTCCCTGGATCTGCCACTTGTTGGGTCCCTGCTGGAAGAGTAGTGGCCCGACTGTGCCGTGGATCACGGTTTATGGCAACCCCGAGCTGAGAGCCCACTCCTTGGCTCTGTCTCTGCAGCTGGCTTCCCTGCTCCAATACCTGGGAGCTCTGCTGCACTCAGGCACCCCCGGTCTTTCTGTGACCCCGAGGGTCCTGAGACCACACTGTCCCAGTGAGGCTTCCACCCCCACCCCCCCACCCCCGCTTAGCCATTGGAGCAACGTCGCTCAGCAGAGCCGACTTGTAAAAGTTCCGATTTTGTGCTCCGCTGCTCTATCACTTGCCGGTAGCCGGCTGACGGAGGCCCCCTCCCCCGCCGTCTATCTTCCCGAATATCGCCTCGGATTCACTTCTCTGCACGTCCTACCTTCCAGAAAGTGGTCGCTTTTCTGCTCAGAGAGTTGCAGCTATTCTTTTCTTCGATCTCCTGTTGAGTTTTTGTGTGTATGTGGAAGGGTTGAGATTTATTAATTAGCAAAGAATTAAGCCTAGCTGGTGATCAAGTCTTGGTCTTAAGACAACATTCTGGGGGCGCCTGGGTGGCTCAGTCATTAGGCGTCTGCCTTTGGCTCAGGTCATGATCCAAAGTCAGTTCTTTTATCAACCCTGTTTTCATATGAGAAAACTGAGTTTTGGTGTTCTGAATAGTTTGATAACTATCTAGCTGAATTCCTGGTACCAGATGAAATGTAGGGCTCCTACTCCTCTGCCATCTTGCTCCTTCCAAGCCTATTATTTCTTAACATATCTTATTTTATGAAAAATAACTTTTTCAAAACAAAAACATTTAGTGAAAAGAGCAGCATTGTTTTTCATTTTTGCACATCTCTCTCTTTGACTTAGTAAAAAACCAGATTCTTCTGCATCCAGTCTATTGTAATATGTTGGCATGGTTGAAGTAAATAAGAGGTCTTATACAGATATGTAGTTGGTAAAAGGAAGACCCTTGGGGACCCACTCAAAGGGCCTGAGATGCCTCCCACAAGGGTTCTTGGACCACATTTTGAGAACCACACTGATTGGTAGTATGGGAGGACATTTGAACACGCCATAACTGGAGCAGACGGAGCCAGGAGAGAGAGAAAATTCTGGAGAGGGAGGTATAATTGAAGGAATGTACCAGTGTGGACAGAGTGTTCACCTTCTTAAGGAGAGGAGGTAGGTAGGATAGAGTTGTAAAGAGTGATGTAGCTATAAGTAAGTTTTGAGGAGTGGAAGCAGTTGATAGATTTCACCTCTATTACTTTCAGTTTTCTCTGAAACCGGATTGAGGGGCTGCAGAATGGAATGGGGACTTACGGAGTGCTGTGAAGGTTATTTCTATAGCTTGTCTATATATGCATTTTGCAAGATGAGATGCTGGCTGTACATTTCTAGGGGAATGCAGGGAATATCTTGAGCTGGATGTTAACCCCAGGAGCCTCTTCTGCCTCACTTTAGTCCAAATCAACCAAAATAAACATCAAGGAAACCTTTGGTTAAAAAGGAAATCAACCAAAGTGTCCTGGGCCTAAGATGTGTGAGCACAATAGGGTGGGGACATTTCTTTTTCACTTGGTTTTATAAGGTGATGTTTATTAGCTAGTTCTATTTATGTGTATATACGACATATATTTGAGTACTGAACTTTGGGTATTTTTAGCATTAATTAGCAGTGCTACTTGGAAGACAAGCTCTCCAAAGTCCCATTATTAAGGCCTCCATTCCTAGGGTGGGCATGCCTGCGAGTAGGTCTCTACTGTACTAGATTTTAAATATATCGAGGTTGGGAGAGCTTGTATGTCCATGTGCATGTGTTCATAGGAGGCAGATTCACTGCTTTGTTAGCAACACTTTATTTTTAGTGTCTTCAGTGTTCAAGTCTTTCTCGAAATGTTCAGTAAGATTAGAACAACAAAGTAGAAATAGAAGAGAAAATTAAACTAGCAGTGCCTGGGGTCCAGAAGAAAATTCAGTTTGAGAAATACAAGTATAATATTTTTTACAGTTTTTTTTACTTTGTATGATTAAAACAAAGTGATTTAATCAAAGCCTTTTATGGGGGAATGTCTCAAAACTAAGAACTATTCTCATCAATCTGAAATATTATAGACCTTTTGCTCCCATAAATGTCCCCCAAGGATGAGAGCTTACTTAAGTACATTTTGGCATCTTTTCACTTTTCCATGGAGAAGTGTAGGTTTGGTATGAAAAGTTCCTGACTCATAGGATGATTCTTAGGATAAGCCCTTAATTTAGAAAAAGCCTTTAATTCACTTACCAAATGCCAAGAAAGTTTACCATATCTCAGTGAAATCTTGGATCTGGAAGGAAGCTTCCTGGACATCTGGTTTGTCTTCATTTTGTAGCTTAAAAAACAAAACCCCAAGAAGTTAGGGGAGTTTCTCAAGTCCACATTAGTGGCTTATTGCAGAGATGTTTTTCCTTCCAATCCTGTAAACTTTTCATTACACCAGAGATCTAAACTTCTCATGGTTACAAAACTGCAACAAGGTTTTAGAGTCTTATGGGGCACAAAGTTACAGCACCATATATGCATTTGAAGAGTCTCTCTCTTTAAGTCTCAGTTTAATTGTTTCATTTAGGTCTCTCTGTGTGGTTCTTATCTCTTTTGGGATATCTTCTGCTCACTAATCTATTTGCAGTGTATTTTATTCTCTGTCTTTTGGGCTCTGTCTTTCCCTCTGTATCTCTTTTTCTCTATGCATGAATGTACAGTTCCCTCTGTTTCTCTGTCAGTGTCTCTCTCCCCTTGGGTATCTCATTCATCTTTCTCTTTCTCCCTTCTTAGTCTTCTTTCTTAACTACTGCTAAAGGGTTCTACAGGAGAGTTCTCTGCTCTCCCTTTTTATTTTTCATGTTCTTTTCATCTTCTTAGCTTTTTATCTTCCATTAGAGGTATTGATCTGTAGTTTTCCTTTTTTTTTGGTATTGTTTTTGTCTAATTTTGGTATTAGGGTGATACTAGCCTCCTATAATGAATTGGGAGTGTTCCTTTGTTTTTTGTTTTCTGGATGAGATTTGTAGAATTGGCGCTATTTCTCCTTTAAAAATTTGGTAGAATTCTCCAGTAAAATCATCTGGCTATGGAGATTTATTTTTTGAGAGTTGTAAAATTATGAATTTAATTTCTTTGATAGTTATAGGGCTATTTAGTTTATCTATTTCATCTTGGTTTAATTTTGGTATTTTGTGGTTTTCAAGGTATAGATCTATTTTTCCTAAGTTTTCAAATTTATGAGTGTAAATTTGTTCATCATATTCTCTTATTATCTTTTTTTTTAAAAGATTTTATTTATTTGACAGAGAGAGACACAGCAAGAGAGGGAACGCAAGCAGGGGGAGTGGGAGAGGGAGAGGCAGGCTTCCTGCTGAGCAGGGAGCCTGATACGGGGCTCAATCCCAAGACCCTGGGATCATGACCTGAGCCGAAGGCAGACGCTTAATGACTGAGCCACCCAGGTGCTCCTCTTACTATCTTTTTAACAGCTCCAGGATCTTTACTAATGTTCCATTTCATTCCTGACATTGGTAATGCGCTGTGTGTTTTATTTTTTTCAGTCTTCCAAAGATTTATCATTTCTGTTGAATTTTTTGAAGAATCAGCTTCTAAAATTGATTTCCTCTATTTTTCTATTTTCAGGTTCATTGATTTCTTATCTTATCCTCTGTTTGCTTTGAGTTAATAATGGAAATGATTGTTTTGAGACCTTTTCTCTTTTGTACTGTAAGCATTTGGTGCTACAAACTTCCCTCTCAGCACTTCTTTTGCTGCTTTTCTACATTTTTGTTATGTTTTCATTTTCTTTCAGTTTTATATGTAATTTATTTCATTTTTGACATCCTCTCTGATCCTTTGGAAATTAACCAGTACACTTCTAAATAATTATTTTCTTTCTGTTTGGAGAAGTTCTTTTAGCCATTCTTTAAGGGTAGGTTTATTACTGACACATTCTTTTAGTTTCTCTTCATCTGAGAATGTCTTTATTCCCTCTTCATTCCTGAAGAATAGTTTCATCACATATAGAATTTACAGTTGACATTTCTTTTCTCCCAGCACTTGAAAAATGTTAGGCCACTTCCTTTTGGCCTCTCTGGATTCAGATGAGAAATCTGTTACCATTTGAATTGATTTTCTCCTATAGATTGTTTCTCATTGGCTGATTTCAATATTATTTGTCTTTAGTTTTTGTAAGTGTAATAATGATGTGTCTTGGCGTAGATTTATTTGTGTCTATCTAATTAGAGGTTTGTTGAGCAATCTGTAGGTTTATGTCTTTTTTTTTTTTTTTAAAGATTTCATTTATTTATTTGAGAGAGAGAGAGACACAGCGCAAGAGGGAACATAAGCAGTGGGAGTGGGAGAGGGAGAAGCAGGCTTCCCGCCAAGCAGGGAGCCTGATGTGGGGCTTGATCCCAGGACCCTGGGACCATGACCTGAGCTGAAGGGAGATGCTTAATGACTGAGCCACCCAGGCGCCCCCATTTGGTTCTTTTTTAAATAACTTCTATTTTGCTGAGATTTTCTACTTTTCATTTGTTTCAAGAGAATATATAATAGCTTATTGAAGTATATTTATCATGGCTGCTTTAAAATAGTTGTCAGGTAACTCCAACAGCTAATTTGCCTTGGTGTTGACATCATTTGATTGTCTTCCTTCATCCAAGTTGTGATTTACCTGGTCCTTTATGTGATGGGTGATTTTTGGTTGTATTTTGGACATTTTGGCTATTTTAGGAAACTCTGGGTCCTATTAATTTATTTTAGCAAGCACTCTCCCTGTTTTGATTTATCATACAGATTGTTTAGTGTAGGACTTCTCTACTTTTAGAAGCTCTCTACATATTAAAGATACATTCATTGGGAGTATTACATTTCAAAACTTAGAATGGATAATTTTGTTACAAAATACAAATTATTAAAATTGACTTTAAAGGAAATGTCAAACATGAATAAATCCATACTCATTAAAGAGATTTACTCAGTAGTCAAAAATTTGCCTGTAAAATCTCCCCCAACAGCCCACCCTTCACACCAAAAAAACCCACAAACACCAGGGCTAGATGTTTTTACAAATGAGGTTTACCAAAATTTAGAGGAACCTAAGTCTTATCTTATAAAAACTTTAAAAAAATTTTTACTGAAGTATAAGTGACATAGAATATTATATTAGTCTCAGTTGTACAACATAGTAGCTCAACCTTTCACAATGTATACATTGTGAAATGGTCACCTCAGTAAGTCTGGTTACCATTTGTCACCATACAAAGTAAATACAATATAATTGACTATGTTCCCTATACGGTATGTTACATCCCCATGACTTATTTATTTTATAAATGAAAGTT
Source organism: Halichoerus grypus (assembly GCF_964656455.1). Classification (NCBI taxonomy): domain Eukaryota; kingdom Metazoa; phylum Chordata; class Mammalia; order Carnivora; family Phocidae; genus Halichoerus; species Halichoerus grypus. Next base: position 111,495,999 of record NC_135727.1, on the reverse strand, counting down.
TGTACTTATTGATTCTCTTCACCCATTTTGTACCCCCCCCACCTCCCTCCCCTCTGACCATTTTTTAATTGGATTGTTTGTGTTTTTGTTATTGAGTTATGTGAGTTCTTCATAATTTGGATATTCACCCCTTATCAGATATATGATTTGCAATCTGTTTTCTGTATCTGTGGGTCTGGGTTTTGTTTTGTTTTATTTGTTTTTTAGATTCCACATATAAGTGAAATCATGTGGTATTTGTCTTTATTTCACTTAGCATAATACCCGCAAGGTCCATTCGTGTTGTCTCAAATGGCAAGATATGGCTATATTTTATTATTTTTTATGGCTGAGTAGTATTCCATTGTGGGTATATGTGTGTGTGTGTGTGTGTGTGTGTGTGTGTGTGTATACACACATGTCTTTATCCATTCATCTATTGATAGACACATAGGTTGTTTATCTTGGCTATTGTAAATAATGCTACAATGAACATAGGGGTGCATATATATTTTCAAATTAGTATTTTTGTTGTCTTCAGATAGATACCCAGAAGTGGAATTGCTACATCATATGGTAGTTCTATTTTTAATTTTTTGAGGAACCTGCACACTGACGTCTATAATGGCTGCACCAGTTTATATTCCTGCCAGTGGTGTATGAAGGTTTCTTTTTCTCCACATTCTTGCCATTTGTTAATTTTTTGTCTTTTTGTTGCTAGACATTTTCACAGGTGTAAGGTGATATCTCATTGTGTTTTTTTTTTAATATTTTATTTAATTATTTGTAAGAGAGAGAGAGAGTGCACAAGCAGGGGGAATGGCAGGCAGAGGGAGAAGCAGGTTCCCTGCTGGGCAAGGAGCCCGATGTGGGACTCAATCCCAGGACCCTGGGACCATGACCTGAGCTGAAGGCAGACGCTTAACTGACTGAGCCACCCAGGTTTCCCTCTCTTGTGGTTTTGATTTGCATTTCCCTGATGATGAGTGATGTTGAGCATCTTTTCATGTGCCTGTTGGCTATCTGTATGTCTTCTTTGGAAAAGTATTCAGTTTCTCTGCCCATTTTTTTAATTGGATTGTTTGTGTTTTTGTTATTGAGTTGTGTAAGTTCTTCATAATTTGGATATTAATCCCTTATCACATATATGAGTTGCAAATATCTTGTCCCATTCAGTAGGTTGCTTTTTTTATTTTATTGATAGTTTCCTTCACTGTACAGAATCTTTTTACTTTGATGTAGTGTTACTTGTTTATTTTTGCTTTTGTTGTCCTTGCCTTTTGACTTAGATGCAAAAAAGTATTGCTAAGACCAATGTCGGGGAGGTTGTTTTCTCCTCATCTGTGTTTTCTTCTAGGAATGTTATGGTTTCAGGTCTTATGTTCAAATCTTTCATCCATTTTGAGGTAATTTTTGTATAGGGTGTAAGATAGTGGCCCAGTTTCATTCTTTTGCATGTAGTTGTACAGTTTTCTCAACACAAATTTAGTGAAGAGGTTGTCCTTTCCCCAGTGTATATGCTTGCCTCTTTTGTTATAAATTAATTGACAATATATGTGTGGATTTATTTCTGGGCTCTCTGTTCTGTTCCATTGATCTGTGTGCCTCCTTTTATGCCAATATCATACTATTCTGAATACTGTCACTGGTAGTATAGTTTGAAATCTGGGAGCATGATATCTCTGACTTTGTTCTTTTTTTTACGATTTTATTTATTTATTTGTCAGAGAGAGAGTGAGTGAGAGAGAGAGAGAGAGAGCAAGAGCAAGCACGAACAGGAGGAGGGGAAGAGGAAGAAGCAGGCTCCCTGCTCGAGCCTGATGTGGGACTCGATCCCAGGACCCTGGGATCATGACCTGAGCCGAAGGCAGGGGCTTAACCGACTGAGCCACCCAGGCGTCCCAGACTTTGTTCTTCTTTCTCAAGATTGCTTAGGCGATTTGGGGTCTTTTGTGGTTCCATATAAATTTTAGAATTATTCTAGTTCTATGAAAAATGCCATTGGAGTTTTGATAGAGATTGTATTGAATCTATAGATTGCTTTGGGTGACACGGACATTTTAACAGTATTAATTCTTCCATTCCATGAGCACAGACTACCTTTCCTTTCATTTGTGTCTACTTCAGTTTCTTTCATCAGTGTCTTACAGAGTATAGGTTGTTCATCTCCTTGGTTAATTTATTCCTATGTGTTTTATGCTTTTTGATGCAATTGTAAATGGGATTGTTTTCTTGATTTTTCTCTTTTGTTATTAGTGTATAGAAATATAACAGATTTTTGGTGTTGATTTTGTATCCTGCAATTTTACTAAATTCATTTATTCTAACAGTTTTTTGGTGGAGTCTTTAGGGTTTTCTGTAGATAGTATCATGTCATCTGCAAATAGTGACAATTTTATCTCTTCCTTTCCAATTTGGATACCTCTACTTTCTTTTCATTTTCTTTCTTTTCTTTTCTTTTTTTTTTTTTGGAATAATTGCTGTGGCTAGGATTTCCAATACTTTGTTGAACTGAAGTAGGGAGACTGGGTATTTTGTTTTGATTCTGATCTTAGAGGAAAAGATTTCAGCTTTTCAGCATTGTATATTACCATATATCACCAGCATATTAGTTGAGACTTTGTCATATATGGCCTTTATTATGTAGGTATATTCCTTCTCTATCCAGTTTGTGGTAGTTTTTTTTTTTTTAATCATAAATGGCTGTTGAATTTTTGTCAAATGCTTATTCTGTATCAATTGAGATGATCATATGATTTTGACGTTTCATTTTGTTAATGTGATGTATCACATTGATGGATTTGTGGATGTTGAGCCACTCTTGCATCCCTGGAATAAATGCTACTTGATCATGGTGTATGATCCTTTTAATACATTGTTGAATTTGGTTTGCTAATATTTTGTTAAGGATTTTTGCTTCTGTGTTCATCAGAGATATTGGGCTGTAATTTTCTTTTTATGTGGTGTCTATCTGGTTCATTCACTTTCAGTCTCTGTGTGTGCCTTTACTTTTGAAGTGAATCTCTTGTAGGCAGTATATGGATGAGTTTTGTTTTTTTAATTCATTCAGCTACTCTGTCTCTTTTGAATGGTGAATTTAGTCCTTTTACATTTAAAGTATTGATCGGTATGTACTTATTGCCATTTTTGTTAAATGTTTTCTGGCTGTTTTTGAGTTCCTCTCTGTTTCTTTCTTCTTCTCTTTCGTTCTTCCCTTGTGGTATGATGTCTTTCTTTATAATATGTTTAATAACCTTTAATATTTTCTTATCTGTATTTACTGTAAGTGTTTGCTTTGCTACTGTGAGGTTCACATATAAAATCTTATGTATACAGTGGTCTATTTTAGGTTGATAGCAATTTAAATTTGAACACATTCTAAAACTCTACATTTTTACTCCCCCCCCAACAATGTTCTATGCTTTTGATGTCACATTTTACCTTTACTTATTTTATGTGTCCATTAACTAATTATTGTAGTTTTAGTTAATTTTACTCCCTTTTTTGTCTTTTAACCTTCACACTAGCTTTGTAAGTGATTTATCCACTACTTCTATTAAATATTCATCTTTTCTGGTGAGATTTTTACATTTGTATGTTTTCTTGTTGTTAATAGTGCCATTTCTATTCAGCTTATAGAAATCCCTTTAACATTTCTTATAAGGCTGGTTTAGTGGTGATGAATTCTTTTAGTTTTGCTTATCTGGAAAATTCTTTATCTCTTTTTCAACTCTGGATGATAACTTAGCCAGGTAGATATTATTGTTTGAAGTTTTTTTTCCTTTCTTGAATATGTCATGCTACTGTCTTCTGGCCTGCAAAATTTCTGCTGAAAAATTAATTGATAATCTTATGGAGGTTCTCTTGTATGTAACAAGTTGATTTTCTCTTGCTGCTTTTAAGCTTCTTGCTTTATCTTTAACTTTTGACATTTTAATTACAATGTGTCTTTTATGTAGATCTCCTTGGGTTCATTTTCTTTCTTTTTTTTTTTTTAAAGATTTTATTTATTTATTTGAGAGAGAGAGTGAGAGAGAGAAAGAGCACAAGAGGGGGGAGCGGGAAAGGGAGAAGCAGATTCCCTGCTGAGCAGGGAGCCCGATGTGGGACTCGATCCCGGGACTCCAGGATCATGACCTGAGCCGAAGGCAGTCGCTTAACCAACTGAGCCACCCAGGTGCCCTCCTTGGGTTCATTTTCTTGGGAACTCCTAGGGCTTCCCAGACCTGGATGTTTCCTTCTCCAAGTTATACAAGTTTTCAGCCATTTTTTCCTTCAATAAGTTTTTTGTCCCTTTCTCTCTCTCCTCTCAGGGAGCTCTATAATGTGAATGTTATTCTACTTGATGTTGTCCCATAGCTATCTTGTTATCTTCATGTTTTAAAATTCTTTTTTATGGGCGCCTGGGTGGCTCAGTCACTTAAGTGTCTGCCTTCAGCTCAGATGTGATCTCAGGGTCCTGGGGTCAAGCCTGGCATCGGGCTCCCTGCTCAGTGGTGAGTCTGCTTGTCCCTCCCCCTCTGCCCCTCCCCCTGCTCGTACTCTCTCTCTCTCTCTCACTTTGCTTTCTCTCTCTCAAATAAATAAATAAAATCTTTTAAAAAATTCTTTTTTATTTTTGTTGCTCTGTCTGGGTGACTTCCGTTGCTTTGTCTTCCAGCTTACTGATATATTCTTTTGTTTCCTTCAGTCTGCTGTTGAACTCCTTCTAGTGTATTTTTCAGTTTAGTTATTATATTCTTCAGTTCTATGATTGTTGTTTGGTGCTCTCTTAACTTTTCTTTCTCTTTTTTGAAGTTCTCCCTCTGTTCATCCATATTTATCCCAAGTTGGTGAGCACCTTTATAATCATTACTTTGAATTATTTATTAGGTAGATTTCTTATTTCCATATTTTTAAGGTATTTTTCTGAGGTTTTGTCTTTTCTCTCTCATTTGGGACAATTTCTCTTTCCTCATTTTGCTTGACTCTCTGTTTTTTCCTGTGTATTAAGTGAAATAGCTACCTCTTTCAGTGTTGAAGGAATGGCCTTGTGGAGGTGATGAACCCTCTCATTCATCCTTGTCCTAATTCCTGGTCTTTTCTGAACCTTTGTGACTGTCTAAACCACTGGATTTATTTTTGGTCTGTTCCCATTGTTGATGGTGTGCCAAGACCTGTCAGTGATCCAAGGGAAGGAATCTCATTTAGCACCTATTTTCAGGCTGATTGGAAGTCTGACTGTTAAGCAGGGGCTTTTAAGGTATGCAAATATATGTAGTCTTGTGGGCCTGCAGTTGTAAACTCTCCTGGCCTCCAGATTGGGAGCAACAGGGACAAAGATTGGGGCTCTAGATGAGTGTATAAGCTCCTATTTGGGAGGTTTCTTTGTGCTGTAGTGAGGCCAAAGGAGTGCACAAGAATGGTGTTTCCCAACTTTCATTCCCTGGGAGTGCCTCCTTAGTCTTTAGGTGTGTGGGAAACCTGAAACCTGTCTCTTAGGCTGAAGCTCTGGGATAAGTAAGTTTTCACAGAAGAATAGGGATGTGTTTCTGTCTGCTCTCTGTGCAGTGTCCTGTGGGTGTTGGCCTGCTAAGAAGTGTCTTTCTGGTTATTAGAGTAACCTAGAGCTCAGGAACACCACCAGGGCCACGTGAACAAGGGTCATCCCTTGTGCGGTTTGCATACACCTGCTAGCTTTACGAGGCACGTGGAAAGTGTAGAGGGCTATCCTTTCTGAAAGCTCACTGGCTTCAGAAAGCCCATGGTAAAATGTCTCAAGTGCATGTGCCCACCGGCTTCAGTGATGCTGTGGGAGAGTGCCCTGGCTGTGGGTGTGCACTGGCCTCGAGTTAGGGGCAGGACAATGCTGTGCCCGCTCATGCTTTTCAGCCTCAGCCAGGGTGTGGGGGAGTGTTGCAACCACCCATGCTTGCTGACTTAGGCAAAGGAGTGAGAGAATGCCATGACCATTTGTGGGCCTACCCCAGCCAGGGAGAGGGGTATTGCTGTGACTGCCTGTGTTCTCTGGCCTCAGCAAGGCAGTGGAACGGTGCTAAGACTGATTGTCCTGCCCATCCCAGCAAGGCAGTGGGAGGGTGCTGTGTCTGAGCAAGCCCATCTGTACCAGCAGGGTAGGTAGAGAGGACACAAATGATGTCTCCCAGCATGCTTGTCTCTGGAGAGAGTCCCAACTGTCCCCTGGCCCTCCTGCAGATGCCATTGACTAGCAAATGAGTCTCCTTTACATATAGTCAGGTGCTTTTCAAATTGGTACTTTTGTACTGAATCCTGGGTTGAGTGAATCCACACACAAGCCCTTTAAAAGGAGAATCTCAGTTTCCTCTAGTACTTTGGGTTCCTTGGACATTGGTCCTTCTGGTTTTCTAACCAGGTATTTTTGGGAGCTCATCTCTCCAGGGCAGATCTCAAGTGTTAGGATGCCTAATGTGGGGCACCAACCCCTTGCTTCTCTGGGGAAAGTGCCTGTTTGGCGAAATTCTTCTCTATTGTGTATTGCCATGCTGGGGGTAGGGTTTTTTTGCCAAGACCTTGTCTCTGCCTCTGTTACCCATCTTGAGGTGGTCCTTTCATCCTTTGTTGTGGAGAAACAGTTCATCTAGTTTTCAGACTTTTTTCAAAGGGAAATGATTCATATGTAGCTGTAGATTTGGTGTGTCTGTGGGAGGAGGTGAGTTCAGGATCTTACTATACCACCATCTTGGACCCCTCTATACAAACAGTTTTAGAGATTATGCATATTGAGAAAATTCCCCAATTCATTTTATGTGGTTAGTAAGAAAGACAGAAAGGAGTCTCAGTATGAAGTAAAGCACAGGGTTATATTTTGCCCCTGTTTCTCAGGTTATACATTAATTTCAACTCCCATGTCTGCTTGTAATAGCAACTGAAATTACAGTGCTTGAAAACGCAGACATCCTCAGATGCCTGAAGTCATGCCTCTAGCCTCTTCTGTTTTAGACAACTGGAGATATAGCTGGTGCTTGGACTGACCAGTGAATAATTATATAGCTGCCTTCCAGGCCTGCAGAAACACTAAAGCTCACATAAACAAAGAAACCCTATGGCTTCTTCATGACCAGGGTATAAATAACTATGTGTTTCCTTGCCAGCAGACTATTAGCTTCTATTTTATTATACTTGGGTACTCCTATCTTCAATTAATGCTGTGACAATATATTTGCTATTGTGCCATTCTATGCATTTGACCAAAATAAACAAGTCTTTTCCTGTATGAGACCCAGGTGGTTGGGATAGTTATTTTTGGTTTCAACAAATCCATTAAGAGGAAATATATTCTGTAGAATACATGAAGAAGAATCGAATGGGAATTTTAGCATTGAATAATAAAAAAGAAACGAAGTAAGAAAACTCAGCAGAATGGAGAGGACAGAGGAAAGAGTCAGCGAACTTAAAGATAGAACCATAGAAATTACCCAGTCTGAACAACAGAGAGAAGATAGACTAAAAAAATTGAGACGAGGCTCAGAGACCTGTGGGGTTGTAACAAAAGCGGTAACATTTGGGTGGTGGAAGTCCCAGAAGGAAAGGAGAGAGAAGACGAAGCTGCCAAGGTATTTAAAAAGAAAAAAAAAAAAACAAACAAAACAATGGTTGAAAATTCCCTAAATTTGGCAAAAGACACAAACCTACAAATTCTAAAAGCTTAGAGAATCCCAAATAGGACCAGCACAAAGAAATCTAAACCAAAACACATCATAATCAAACTTCAAAAAGCTTAAGACCAAGAAAATATTGTGAAAGCAGGCAGAGAGAAGTGACACATTATCTGTAGGGAAAAAATAATTTGAATGACAGGGGTTTCTCATCAGAAATCATGGAGGCTAGGAAAAAAATGGCACAACATTTTTAAGGGCCAAAAGAAGAGAATTGTCAACCACAAATTCTATATTCAGTGAAGCTGTACTTCAGGAGTAAAGGAAATAAAGACATTCTCAGATTAAGAAAAACTAAAAGAATTTGTACCTAGTGGACTTACCCTTAAAAAATGTCTAAAGGAAGTTCTTGCCTACAACGGAAATGCATCGTGAAGCATCAGGAAGGAAGAAAGAACAAAGGAAAGAGTAAAAATATGAGTACATACAATAGAATTTCTCCTCTTGAGAGTCTTCTAAATTTTATTTGACAGGTGAAGCAAAAAATACATGTTTCAATGTGGTTCTCAATGTATGTAGAGGAAATACTTTAAGATAATTATAAATGGAGGAGGACCAAGGTACCTAAAGGGAGGTAAGGTTTCTACATTTCAGTCGAACTGGTAAAATTTCAACACCAACAGATTGTGAAAAGTTATGAATGTATAATATAACACCTAGAGCAACCACTAAAAGTTTATTTATGTGTGAAACAATTTTCATGGACCTCAAGGACATTGTGCTGAGTGAAAAAGCCAATCTTAAAAGGTCACACACTGTATTATTCCATTTATATAACATTTTCAAAATGGCACACTTAAGATGATGGAGAACACTAAATTAGTGGCTGCCAAGGGCTGGGGTAGTGGGTGGGTGGATATGACTCCAAAGAGGTAGCATGATGGAATCTTTGTGGTGATGGAATAGTTTTGTATCTTGATTGCAGTGGTGGTTGCACATATCTACACATGAAAAGGAGGCAGAGAATTATATAGACACAATATGTTAATAATAATAAAAAAATACACATTGAACCAATGTCAATTTCCTGTTTTTTTTTTTTTTAAAGATTTATTTATTTATTTGAGAGAGCGAGAATGAGAGAGTACATGAGAGGGAGGAGGGTCAGAGGGGAAAGCAGGCTCCTCACTGAGCAGGGAGCCCGATGCGGGACTCGATCCCAGGACTACAGGATCATGACCTGAGCCGAAGGCAGTTGCTTAACCAACTGAGCCACCCAGGCGCCCTCAATTTCCTGTTTTTAAAAAAGATTTATTTGTTTATTTGAGAGAGAGAGAGCGTGCATGTATGTGTGGGGAGGGGCAAAGGGAGAGAATCTTCAAGCAGACTCCTTGCTGAGTGTGGAGCCCATTGTGGGGCTTGATCCCACGACCCATGAGATGATGATCTGAGACAAAACCAAGAGTCGATGCTCAACCAACTGAGCCACCCAGGTGCCCCTATTTCCTGGTTTTAATATTGTACTCTGGTTATATAAGATGTAGCCACTGGGAGAAACTGGGTATAGGGGACATGGGATATACTGCTCCTTACTATCTTGGCAACTGCCTGAAAATTGTGATTATTTCAAAATGAGCACATCTTAAACAGAGAAAAACCTCACAGTTATTTGCTGAAAATCTTTCATTTTTAATTTAATTTAAATTTAATAAGTATTTTTTTTCAAAATGGAATGCTATTTTTAGTTTTCTCCATGATTGTGAAATTTGACTGTCCCATAGGAATTTTAGGTGGCAGTAGCAAATTAAAGCAGGAATTTTCTCTCTTAAATGTTATTTTACCCTTTGAGGCACCAGGGGCTTGAGTTGGGACCATTGGTGCCAGTATTTATAGAAGAAGATACGACTGTCTCACCCTCAGCTCACTCCACTATAACAGGACTGCGCTGTGGGGTTATTTTTCAGTAGGAATGCTAAAAGTCATTCAAATTCTTCATTATGCATGCCTAACCCAAAGACCTAGTTTTATGAGTTGGTTGGCTGCGGTCAGAGGTAGATTAGTGGCTGTGGAATGGAATTCTTACTCTCTAAGGCTAGATAGCCTAGATTATTCCCCTCTTTATAACCTTGACTAACTGAACTTGGATTAACTGCAAGTTTTCGCTTGTGACTATCATATTTTCCCCTAATTAATCAAATTTTCCGGAAGCTCTATCTGTACAACGAACTAGACTAGATCTCTCTGCAGAGGTGGGAATAGAAATTACGCTGGGAGTCTTGATTGTGCTACTGATTTGCATAGTGTTAATGATTTGTATGTTAATGGGATGGGGAGGCCAAAGGATTGCCATGTCGGTATAACCTGTTTCCTATTTTCAGTTCTGGATCCATGCAGGGTCCACTTCATTCTCTTTTTTTGGCGGGGCGGGGGGAAGTTGGTTCTCTTTAGTTCCTTTTTGTTTACACTTTATTTTATGGCCAGAATTTAATATCAACTAACATTTATTTGGAATATGGCTTTGAGCTCACTGCAGCTGTATTAGCTGTTTTACACATACCATTTCATTACTCCGAACAGCAATTTTTTATTTTAAGTAATAATTTAGCATTTCAGTATTTCATCATGTTGGAATAATGTTTAAATGCCAAATTAAATATTAAGAATTTGATGAATGCTGTCAAATGCATTCTGTACGACACATGGGACACTTACATTAGTTTGATACAATAGAATTATTAAATACACCTTGAAAGACTTAATATCATTTCAGTGCATACAATGAAGGAAATTGAGGGACCATAATCAAGAAGCTCATCTGTTGAAAAAAATTATACAAGATAGAGTAAACCTGACATAGAAAATTTTTATCCTACCATTTACTTACTTTATTTCCCCAGTGTTTATCTTTGAAGAAGTTTCTATTTCAAGTATTATTACAGATGTAAAAATAAATATGAGATGAACGATAGTGTATCCCAAGGCCTGTGTGGTGGCTAAATGATAGTGAAACCACTACAGTTCATCACGGTAAAGCAAACACACTTGGAAATGTATTATTGTTATTATTATCATTATGACAGTGTTGAGAGGGGCTCAATTAATCAATCAAGGGTGTAGCCATCTGATAGAAAGATGGGATTTGTAATAAGAGGTTTACTATTGGGTGGCAGATGTGGCAGACAGCCCAGACAACAAGCTTGGAATGGTGAACCATGCATCCCCCTGGCAACATTTGTGGCACCGGAAGTAGTATCCATATGCACATATTTACTTAGAGGAGTAGAAAAAGGGAGAAAAAGAAGAGTACATGTGTGAATGGGATTATAAAGCAGTGGACTCCCAAATTATGAGCCAGCTTTCAAAATGCACCCACAATTTGAAATCTGGTTTTGTCTCCTTACGAATGCTAATAATGTAACATGTACTGCTTGTATTGTAACATATACAATGGTAATAGTGTAAGTATAGATACATCTTTAGTTAATAAAGTGGCTCTTATATAGTGTGGCAAGCAGCCTCCAAGATGGTTCTCAATGATCTCTGTCTGCCTCCTGGTATCTGCACTCTTGGGTAATTCCCTCCCTTGGAGTGTGGGCTGGATTTACTGACTTTCTTATAATGAATAGAGTATGGCAGAAGTGATGGGATGCCACTTCTGATAATAGATTATAAAAAGACTGTGACTTACATCTCAGAGTGCTTTCTCTTGGACTGCTTGTTCTGGGATATATTAGTCCTTTTGGGCTGCCATAACAAAATACCACAGACTGGGTGGCTTAAACAACAGAAATTTATTTTCTCACAATTCTGGATGCTGGAAGTCCAAGATCAAGGTGCTTGTTGATTTTGTTCTTGGTGAGGAACCATTTCTTGGCTTATAAATGGCCGCCATCTTGTATGTGCTCACATGTACTCTTTGTGTGCGTGTGGCGGGGTGGAGAGCAAGCAAGTGTGTGATGTCTCTTCTTATAACACTAATCCTGTTGGGTGAGGGCTCCACTCTTATGACCTCATGTATCCTTAATTCCTTAAAAGTGCCATCTCCAATTCCAGCCACACTGGGGGTTAGGGCTTCAACTTTCAAGGGAGCACAAACATTCAGTCTACAGTGTGGGAGAAGCCAACTGCCGTATTATGAGGCAAGCCTGTGGAGAGGCACGTTAGTGAGCTTGGAAGGAGATCTTCTGTGGCCTGCAAATGCCATGTGAGTGCTCTTTGCTATGGCTTCTCCCTCACTGAGCCCAGAGACATCTGAAGGCCCCCCCCCTTCCACACTTTGCAGCATCACAAGAGACTGAATCAACACTATCCAGCTAAGCCGCTCCTGGATTCTTGAACCATAGAAACTATGAAATAATAAATGTTTGTTGTTTTCAGCTGCTAAGTTTGAGATAATTTGTTGTGTAGCTAATACACATAATCTTATTCAATATCTGACTCTTCAATTCCTGTGTCAGAAGCTTCAGAAGTAGGATCTATCATTAATAGAGAGTCATTTTCAGCAGGGAGGGGAAAAGTGGAGCATGTGAAAAGGGACTAACAACTCTCTATTTATGATCTTCTTCCCAGAAATGATATATATAATCTGTGAATATCCTGATGAGTATAATGATTTTATCTGACTCAGGGAATTACGTGTTTTATGCGAGCTACCTCTAGGACCTTTGCTTCTGCAAACGCATCCTGAATAGAATTATGGAGGTTCTTTGTTACTACAGGATTTCACAGATGCATTTGTCATTGAGCATAATTTTAAAAAGGATCACCACATGCTCTACGGGGTGAGCGTTTGATAGCCAGCTGGAGGTAAGAGTTGGCAAATGAACCATTTACAATTACAGTGCTGCCCAGAAACCCTCAGCTTTCCCAAATGCCCAATGTAAGGATCCCTTTGCTTCTAGCCTCTTAAGACTGGAGTAGCCTGCGCTCCATTGGCATGCTGGAGTAGTTACATTCGTAGCCAATTAGCAGGGTGGCACACACTCCGCCAAGAAGCCCCAGTCTCTATAGACCCGGTATAGAGAGTGAAATTAGCTGAGACAAATACCTGTTAATCCCCCGTTCTTGGCCGGCGTGGAGCGCCTACTGTGCAGTGCTAATAGTTCTGGGAAATCCCAATTCCCAGTGTCAAGAGTTGAACAGACTAAGTCTGTTAAATGAAGAAATTTACAGCGCATTAGCTTTGATCAAGAAATTCTAGGTGCAAGTCTCTTAAGCAAATGAAAGCTGCTTGGGAATACAGGTCACCCTTTCTGGGAAGCTGTTTTTCAGGGAGTTTATCTTCACTCTCTTTCCCATGCCAGAGCCAGGGGCAGAAAAGTGGCAGTTTGAGTGGCTGGACCTGGGGGCAGTGGAAAATAGTCTTATTTGAACAAGGGGGGACAACTGACTGACTATAGCAGAATTTTGTCCATGGGAGCTTGTGTATGGTTTTCGAAAATGCGAAATTTATCACCAAAAAATCGCAGGAGCCCTTACAGCTTCCCAGGAAGGCTCCTTTATACTTACATGTGTAAGCTGCGCCCTCTGCTGGCTGGATCAAGCCATGTCCCTGTCCTTCCTCCCCGCCCCCCCTTCCTGGGAAAACTGTGTTGTATTTTCCCATCTAAATTATGTTTTCAGTTGCATTCTATCAGCCTGATGTTGCCTGTGCAAAGAATGAGGCAAGCAGAATTGAGATCGTGGCTTGCACCATACTGTCAGTCACTCGAAGCTCTGCAGAGCTGTTCTCAGACAAGGACGAAGGATTCAGAATTCTTGGGAACAAATTATAAATATTCAAATTCTGATCCCTGGGCTAAGTTTGCAGACATCCAGGTTCATTTGTCTTTGCAGCATATCTTTTAATCTTTGTTCCACTGTGGAAGGCAGAAGAATTTTTCCTTAGTGTCTGGAAATGTTTTTAATTCAGACATGCTTTTGATTCTTGGTTATGTGAAATATAAGGGAGTTTGGCAGTTGCCCTCAGCCCTGGGTAAGTCAGTGGAGAGAAGATGAATAGAATCACCATGAAAGAGGAGGGTGGGCTGATGAGACAGTGAAGGGAAGAACAGATGATCTTATGCTCAAGTGCTGCTTCGCCTTGAGGCTAGGAAGAGAGATGATTTACATTTTGACATGTCAGTGAAAGAAAACCAAAAGAAGTTGTGCAACTAACAATTTGTTAAGAGCTTCTCAGGCGTAAAGCACTATCCAGTCTTTTTTTTTTTTCCAAAAGAGGAAGAAAGAAGTATCCATTCCAGGGAAGGCAGAGGAGAAAATACAGCCCAGTTCCTTGAGATGAGTTAAGCTTGCCATAAGGACTGGAGGTGGTAGATGGTGCTGTAGAATTTCATTTCTGGAAAGGCACATTCACAGTGTAGTCCAGAATGTTTGTGAAAATGAGCGTTACATCATCCTAATCCCTCTAGACATTGATGTGCATTGTTTACTCCTCTCTCTTCACCCCATGCACAGAGGTTGGCATTGTTTGGTGTACTTTGGCAGGACTAAGACTCATGACAAATAACACAGGTGCTTTTATAAACTAGGATTAAGTCACAGTTAGCAGAGATGTACAACTGAGCTGTTTGGATAACCCTCTCCCTCCTCCAGTCGGCTTTAGTTGATGAAAGTATTCCCTAATAACTGTGGTCACTGTATGCTCATTCTGTTGATCCCAATTCATAAAAATCAAATCTACAGCAGAGAGGTTTCTATTGATGTCAGGCCTTGGAAAACTTGCTTTCAGGCCAAGTCCATGTGTGGGGTATGTTAAGCCCTTACAACAATGGATTCCAGCTACTCATGTTTACCAAGAGCTAGGGATCAGGACCTATGCTGTTATTCTGCAATAGAATATTATGGCGACTGCATGGGGACACTCCACGGACATGTTTAATCTGCAGTTTGTATGCAGTATAACATTGCTGAAACCTTTTAGCTGCTCTAAGCCCCAAGTAATACACAATCAAGCATTTCACTTGCCATTTTTATTTTAAAGATTGTGTTTTGGAAATTTTTCCTGTATTTGCAGTATATTTAAGTTAACAATTGTTTGATAATCTAATCCTTATAATTTGAGACTGGTCCTTACCATACCAAAGTGTTTACCAGTAACTCACCAGAATAATGGTTCAAAGCATGGATTTTGGAGTCAAGCAGACTCGATTTGACTTTAATGGATGCATGATCTTAGACAAGTTATTTCACATTTCTGGACCTCGGTTTTCTTTAATTACAAAATGGGGATAATTATAGTACCTACTCATGAGTTGTAAGGACTTAGCTGAATTACGCATACAAAGTTTATCCCAATTCTTGGCCCATGTAACTTCTAAACATGTTAGCTGTGTAACTGTACATCAAATAGACAAGAATCTTGGGATGAACTCAGTACCGGCGTTTTGTTTGTTTGTTTCCCATTGTCCCTTTACATTTGTTTTGTGGACAGCATTCTTCTCCAGCCACTGTTTAAAAATTCATTTAAGTCCCAAGATTTCCTGTCTACTCATAGGAAAAAAGCAAGTTCTAAGATGACTTTAATTTGCAAACCCAATCTCAAATCAGTTAAACTTATCCAGTCTCAAATATTCCAAGCCTGATAGTGAAATTTCTCTTTGTTCCCGGCTTCTCTTCCCCAGCCTGTGTGCACCGCCTAGGGTTTCTGACCCCTTAGGAATCAGAGCATGGGAAGACAGGAAGGGAAAGAGGAGCAAAAGCATTCTCATTTGCTGGCCCTGTTTCAGGGTGGCTTTGCAAAACTCTGGTCAAATGTTTGAAGTTGATTGTCTCAGAGCATTTTTGTGGGTTCTGCAGAGACCCTCTGCTGGGCCTCTGTTGATCTGGGCCATGTTCCTCCTTCAGCCAGCTGCCCTCACCCCCTCTCAGTCTCTGCCCTGGTGATGCACCCCCCAGCCTCTTAGTCCTGCGTGCTCCGCACCCCAGCAGGATGCCCTCTTGGGCAGGGTCCACATCTGGGTCCAGGGATTTATACAAATTTGACCTGTCACTGAAGGAAGGGGAGTGTAGTTACTTCCTGGATGCAGCCCTTTAGCTGATGTCTCCAGCCTCACTGGCTTTCTAAAGTATGAGTCAACCACCCATTTACTGTGTGCCATCTTCTGAACACATATTAAGCTCTCCAAGTGGTACCTGGGGAGCCCATGTTACCCGGCTTGGAGACAGGAGGTAGTGCCGCCACCTCATCCCGTCCCCTCAGGGGGCACAATGGTGAGACTCAGAATTCAGCCCTTTCCAGAACCTCAGAAATTATTCTCCTCCCCACTTCTTTTAATTTCCAACAGTTTCCTTTTATATCCTTGATGTGGATGAAATATCTAACTAGCCACTCATTCTCTTTTCATGAAATTTCCATGTGGTGCTCTGTCATACAAGTCATTTGTTACCGGATGTCCTAGTAGCTCAGTCAAAACTCCCAATTAAACATCCTCCTATAGTTTTGTTATCTGTATGGAAGACATTTGATTTAATTTGTGTTTTTCTCTCATCTAGTCCCCAATGTGACCAAGTAGTATATGTTTAAAGGTAAAAATGCATTTTTTTTTTTAAATTTATTTATTTATTTACTTATTTGAAAGAGAGAGAGAGAGAGACAGAGCACAAACGGGAGGGGCAGAGGGAGAAGCAGACACCCCGCTGAGCAGAGAGCCCGATGTGGGGCTTGATATGGGGCTTGATCCCGGGGACTCCAGGATCATGACCTGAGCTGAAGGCAGACACTTAACTGACTGAGCCACCCAGGTGCCCCAAATATAACCCTTTTCTGAGAAACTTAATCATCTAATTAATTTTTCTAAATGCTATTGACTAGCCAGTTATTTTTAGTGTTAACCACAGAGAAAATGATGCTTAACGAAACTGTATTGATTTGATAAATTTTCAATATATAGTTCAAAGAGTTTTATAAGATTTAAGTGTTTCAGAAATAATGGAATTATGCACAGATTGAATCTAAAAGTAGTCTTATAGTAACGAAAAGAGAAGACATTGTAAATGTCTTAATCTAGGTTAGGGTATTGGCTACATGGAACAATGGAATCTGATGCTGTTTTAAAATGATATAGCAGGGGGTGCCTGGGTGACTCAGATGGTTAGGCGTCTGCCTTTGGCTCAGGTCATGATCCCAGGGTCCTGGGATCGAGCCCCGCATTACTCTCCCTGCTCAGTGGGGAGCCTGCTTCTCCCTCTCCCTCTGCCTCTCTCCCTGCTCGTGTTCTCTCTCTCTCTCTCTCTCTTTCTCTCTCTCTGTATCTGTGTGTCTCAAATGAATAAATAAAATCTTAAAAAAAATGATATAGCAGATACTTAATGCCCTGAGAAAGATGTTCAGTGTTCATAATGCTTTGTAAATAAAAAATGAAAGATAAAAAAGTATGCACAATATAATCTTGTTTTGGTGAAAACATATGCATATCTACACACAGGAAAAAAGACCATAAAGATATCACCAAAATGTAAATGGTGCTATTATACAAATATTCCTGTGTATATATTATGCTTCAATAAAAAATTTAAAAAATATACATGGACCTGATACCTTAGTAATGAGATTATAGGTAATTTCGGTGTCTTCTTTCTGACTATATTTTCTAAATTTCTTAAGCACATTTTTTTTCATGATATATAAATGTTATTTAAAAATAATACCTGGGTAATTCCACGATGTCCTGGTATAGGGTATTTAGGCAGACAGGGCTTGGTGAACCAAGGAATGTCATTACAAAGGCTTGGGTCTTGCTGTGGGCCACTCTGGGCCTGTGGTTGGACTTTAACCCTTAAGGGAAGGCTCAGGTCTTTCACAACCACCATTCTAGAGTCGAATCTTCTTAGTGGTAGTGCCTGGCCCTCAATTATGAAGCTTGTTGTTGGCTTTCCAGAGCTGTGTGGAAAACAGAAGCTGCTCTGAGCATGTGCAGTAGTTCACAAGTCAATTCTTCATCATTGATTCTCAGCTTAAGTGAGGCAAAGATTGAGAGACAGCCAACAATTTAGCCAATTTTTTGTTACTTGCCCAAGCCTGATTCTCTGGCTCATGGATGCCAAAAATGGCATAATTCAGCATCTAGAGGAGCTAGGAGGGAGAGACTAAGAGAGATTTGGTGGCAGAGGGAATCTGGTGTGGGCCAGGCCTTTGGACACTTATTATGCTATGCTGCTCGTTTCCCAAAGCCCTGCGAGTTCACTTTCCACAGTCCTGGAAAGAGAGGGAGAGCCTCAAGGGTGGTGTCAAAGGGGGATTTAGGCCATGCTTAGAATCTAGGGATTTATAGAATAGGGGGCCCTTTGAGGGATTTTAAGCTAGGGAGTGACACGTTAGCATTTCCTTTTTAAAGATTTTATTTATTTATTTGAGAGAGAGAGAGAGGAGCTCAAGCAGACTCTGCACTGAGTGTGGAGACATGGTGCTCTCCCACCACCCTGAGATCATGACCTGAGCCGAAATCAAGAGTCGGCTGCTTAACCTACTTAGCCACCCAGGCGCTCCTCATGTTTGCTTCTTAGATTGTCATTCTGAGTTTAGGGGAAAAGGTGAAGGCATGAAGATACACTAGGAGGTTGTGGTCAGTCCTCACTCAGATTTGAGTGGTAGGAGTAGAGATGGAGAGCAAGGGGCAGAGGTAGGTGATACTTAGATCTTTTTTAAAAGTTTTATTTATTCATTTTAGAGGAGGGGAGGGGAAGACAGAGAGGGAGACAAACAGACTCCCTGCTGAGTGTGGAGAGTCTGTTGCTGGGCTTGATCCCATGACCCTGAGATTATGACCTGAGTTGAAACCAAGAGCCGGACACTCAACTGACTGAGCCATCCAAACACCCAGGGTAAATGATACTTAGAAGATATTGACAGGGCTTGGTGATTGGGTGTGGGACCTGAAGGAAGACGGTGGATATAGGAAGACTTCCTGGTGAATTCTGTGAACAGGAGCCACATTACCTGGAGTCATGTAAATCATGGTGTGAGTTTCATCTGAGTCTTTGAAAATAGGGAATGGCTGGCTCAGTCGGTAGAGCATGTGACTCTTGATCTCAGGGTCATGAATTCAAGCCCCACGTTGGGCATGGAGCCTACTTAGAAAAATAGGGAATGGCTGCCATTTAGCAGACGTTGGGTAAATATTTCTTGACTCTGTGAATGAATTTTAGTCTAATAAAGGAGTGTAGCTAGGCTGTTCATATAAATATGTTGCATAGCATAATTGTAACTTAGCTATAAAACCGAAAGGACTATTTTTAAAAACCAATCTCCTTTTCGTTGCAGTGGGTTTTGTGTGCTGCCTTAGCTGGTCCACGTAGGAGGGTCTCTAAGAGTTGGGGTAGTGATCCCAGTGGGTGGATGACAGGGAAACATAGTGAAAGAGCTTGTCGAAGTGATCACTTTCTTGGATCACATTTAGTTCTGTTTCTCTGCAGCCACATTCTGTCCGCAGTATCACTGTGAAAATGTAAGAGTCTTGCTAAAAGTGGCTTTGTGTGTGTGGACAGTGGAATAGAGAAACAGAAGACATTTCTAGGATGCCATTTGAACCATGTAAATGAGCACTTGCCCATGTACCTGGAATTTATTTATTTATTTTTAAAGATTTTATTTATTTATTTGACAGAGAGAGACACAGCAAGAGAGGGAACACAAGCAGGAGGAATGGGAGAGGGAGAAGCAGGTTTTTCGTGGAGCAGGGAGCCCGATGCGGGGCTCGATCCCAGGACCCTGGGATCATGCACCGAGCCAAAGGCAGACGCTTAACGACTGAGCCACCCAGGTGCCCCTTCCTGGAATTTAAAAAAGATTCTTTACTCCTTTCTGCTGAGTTTCATGGGAATAATGGTTTGCAAGGTACATGAGTGAATGGTTTGCATCCATAGCTCCAAGTGGGAATCTGAGGTCACTGTCGTTAAGTATGTGCTTTGGAGCCAGAATGATCTAGTTTGATTGTATACATTTATCAGGATCACCAGGTAGCTATCAAATCAGCAGGAATGATGACTTTTTCTATATGTTCTCTATCCCAGCAAATGTGTGTTGGCCTGAAGGAATGTGACTGCTCTTGACTAAGTGATGGTGGATTAGCTTAGAGCAGCTGGAGAAGAATAAGTCCAGTGTTTTGAGGACTACTGACTTTCTACAGGGAGCTACAAACATGTGTGGGGTTCAATTAAAACATTAATCTGGCTGTAAGCTCTGTTACTGAATATAAGAGGAAACAAATTGACAAGGTCGCTCATTTTTGAACAAAGCAGCTGGCCCATGATGATATTATTTTGGTGTATCTGGAATTATAATAGCAAAGTCCAACAATAAATAGAAAAATGAATGGCAGTGAGAATCCAACAGAGACTAAGAATAGGAGTCAGAATATGCACCATTGTATTCACAGTATCATTAAAATATGAATAAACAGCAGCAACTTTTTATTATACAGTAAAAGAACCTCCTACAGGGCACTGAAAATTGAGTGGTGTGTGTTTAATAAATTAAAATCAACAAGAAATGGCTATTTACCAGGATGCAGGAAGGACTCAGAGAATAATGGGGGCTTAGCCAGGGACATAAATGAAACTGATTTATTATTAGGTAGGGTTTTAAAGGTTTAAAACATGTTAATTATATGGCAAAAGTTGGGAGGGAAGGAGAGGGAATGGTGAGAGATGAGTCTATAGAGTTCAGCTGGTGCTCAGTTGTGAAGGGCCACGTTTTAGTAAGTTAAGGTGTTTGGGCTTTATCTTGAAGGGATCTGTTCTGGGATTTTAAGCAGGGGATGAAAAGATCAGTTAACTTTGGCTGTATAACAAACTACCCCAAAACTTAGTGTGGCTAAAGACAGTAGTCTTTTATTATTTATCATGAGTCTGTGGATAGGCTGGGCTATTCTTTTGGTCTAGGCCAGCTCAGCTGAGGCTGGATGGTGTAGGAAGGCCTCATATATCAGGGACTTTAGGTGAGATGGCTGGGATTCCTCTCTACAGGGTCCCTCGTCCTCTACTAGGTTATCCTAGGCTGTTATCATGATGGCTAAAGGGTTCCCAGCAGCAAAAGAGGGCAAGCATCAATGTATGAGCACTTTTGAAGTCTCTACTTGTGGTGTGTTTATTAATTGTGTCCTGTTTATTAATGTCCCAGTGGCGAAAGCAAGTCACATGGTCAAGTTCAGATTCAAAGAGTAGAGAAATAAATTTTCTACTTCATAGGAGGAGTTATACATAGTGTGGTCAGTTTTTTCCTGATCTGTCACAATTAAATTTGCATCATGGAAAATGGACTGGAATATGGCAGGCCCTCAGCAAGAAGAGGTAGATGTCAGTTGCAATAATCTAAAAGAGCAGCAGTAACGGATAGTGGCACCAGAGATAGAGAGATGTAGACAATTCAAGAAATATTTAGGACAAGAATCAACGGACCTTGATGATTAAGGGTGTGTGTATGTGTGTGTGTGTGTTCAGAATCAAGGATTCTGTTCTTGTTTTCAGCTTGAGCTTCTTTTTATTTTTTTCTAAGTAGGCTCCATGCCCAGTGTGGGGCTTGAACTCACGACCTCATGACCTTGTGACTGAGAGTTGTATGCTCTGCTGACTGAGCCATCCAGACACCCCTCAGCTTGAGCTTCTGAGTGAAATTAGATTCATAAAATCTTTCTGTGGGGATTCTTTATTGATGTATTTATATATTTGTAGCTGAATTAGACTAGCCTAAAAGGTGTAATCTCTACATGACCCAACAGCTGAATTAGACTAGCGTAAAAGGTGTAATCTCTACATGTAAACATGAGAAAGAACTAGAAGTACAGATCTTCCTACGTAGAGAAGATGCGGACAGCTTTCACCTATTCACACAAACATGATTTTCTAATCATTAATAAAAGTTCTCTGGACATCGCTTGTACATCTGCTGTGGACTGAAGGAGTGGGTCATTATGTAGACAACCGGTTCAACTAGTCACATATTTATGGGATACCCTCAGTACCCAAGTTACTAAGCTAAGTCCTTAGGGCAGTTTGAAGAGTCATCAGCCCTGACTTGATTCCATTTGTGTTGGAGAATGAGCCATATTTACAGTACCTAGAAAAAGCTTTGTCACAATTCAGAGCTGTAGGTAAGTGTTGAGTCATTGAGAATGATAGTAAGGTTTTCAGAAGCCCTGAGGAGGAAGCAGGATTCAGAAATCAAGCTGTTTGGGAAGTAGTCAAATGGGTAGAGTGTATACTCTGGAAGGTGGTTCAATTTTAAGTCAGTTTCTTAGAAGAAGTTGATGTGTTTGGACTGGAGTACTTTTACAACTGAGTTGTGGAAAAACGGACCACAATAGGTTTATTTCTATGTAGAATGCTTTATTGCTAGCCCACCTGCTTTTAGTAAAACTCTTATGCTATGTAAAGTTTTATTTAGTAGTCTTAAAATGTTTTTCCTTATAATACTTGTTTGTTATAGAGAAAATGTAGTGCCACCCCCCTTTTTTTTAAAACAAATTTATACAAAATGATATGGAGGACTGAAGCAACTATCTGGGTAATTCAGCTTCCTACAATTTAGGTTAAAAATGTAGATATGCTTTTATATAAAATATCCACATAACTAAGGCACATATATAGTTTTTTAATTTGATTTTTCTAGATAGTTGTCATAAGATTAGCATTGGGTCAAAGCTTTCTTTGTTTTTTGTAAGTTTATTTATTTTAGTGATCTCTATACCCAACGTGGGGCTCAAACTCAAGATCCCGAGATTCAGAGTCGCATGCTCCTCTGAGCCAGCCAGGTGCCCCTGGGTTAGAGCTTTCAACATGGCCTTGGTTGTCTTTCTCATTTTCCATTGTATTAATGTAGACATTTTCCATATTGAAAAGAAGTTTGGAGTATCTCCTTTAGCCATTTTAAAAATGCTTTAGTATTTGCATCTGATAATTAGGTAACTCTTGTTTCACTATTTAAAGACAAAGTCTCTATAATATTTAGACCATTCTTGCAACTGCTGATGGTGATAATAAAATAGTGATTGCTTACACTTTGTATAAATTTCCTCATTCACTCTTTACAACAACCCTGTAATGTAAGCAGAAGATTGAAGTGTGGAACAGAGTGGTTAAGACACTTCTCCAAGGCTACATAGCTGATAAGTGGCAAAACCAAGACTGGAGTTGGTGGAAGATTGGATTATTGTTCAAAAATACTCATTCTCACCCACAACTCCGAGGCATGAGTATACTTGCCTATCCCTCTGATGTTGGGTTTGGCTCTGTGACTTGCTCTGGTCTCATGTTTGGTGGAGTGTACTTTACCACTTGTTGCCTTTGGCCATAGACTTGAATTGGCCAGTGGATATTAGCGGAAATGATGTAAGCAGAGGCTTGAAATGTGCTCATGTGATTGAGTTCATTCTCTTGCATTTCTGCCATTGTCATCAGAAGAACATGCCCTAGTTAACCCACTGATCCAAAGAGAAAGAGACATGTTGAGCAGATCTTTATCCAGCCAACACTGTGAATCCAAGCCCAGCTGAGCTCAGCCTAAATCAGTAGAGCCACCCCAGCTCTGCTGTAGCGAGTGATGGGTGAGTAGAATAAGTGATTATTGTTTTAAGCCACTGAGTTTGGTGCAATTTGTTATGCAGCAAGAGCTAACCAATAAAGAACCTAAGCAGTTTAAATCTAAGAACCTGCACTATTAATCACTATTAATGCATTGAATTTGAAATTATTCCTAAACTGACATTTCTAAAACAACTAAATCGAGAAGTGCCAGTAGTCTCAAAGGATCACTTCTGTAACAGTATGTGATAGATATGATTATAGAAGTATTCTTGGAAGTTATATGTCTTCATATCCTTTTCTCTCATTTATTTAAAAAATTAAAATACAGATATTTGGTTTTGCTTAATGTCCTGTTTATATAGCTTCCAGCTTATACGTACATTTCTTAGTCCTCAGCTTCCAGATGTAATCCACTTATGAGTTAGGGAACATGTCTGCCATTCTGAAACAGTATCTGAGATGGATAAGTGAACACATTTTGAATGACACAAATGGTTCCCATCCACAGAAAAGCAATGACAGGGAAGGAAATGGAAAACTGGATCCTTACAATAAAAATAACTAACAATGTGAAGAGGTTTGTTCTGCACTGATGGTCCAGAGATGTAAAATTTAGATAGAGATGTGGACAATAGCTATCTGAGCAGTGACAGACTTTGTTTTTCACCTTTTAAGATGTTGATCTTATGCATTTAAAAAAGGGCTGAGCAAAGTGGAAAGCAGGTCAAGGTCTTGGTTTGAGCTCGCCTATGTTCAATCCCTGAAGCTTTAGGGCATAAAATAGCCTGGGAGACTTAATAGTTTAGAAACACAGAGTGACTGTCAAGCCTTCTCCTGTGGACCGTACATTTTTTTGTGTGTGGTGTTTTCTAAAATATATTCTGTGAGTTGGGATTTTTTGGGGTATATAGGTTTTGCAAATGCACGATCACTCAAAGAGTTAATACATTTTTTTTTTTTTAAATTTCAGGAATTCTCCTAGACTTTAATGTACTGAGATGCATTATGACTCTTCTGGAGAGGGGTGGAACATGCAGCATTTCCTAGGCTATTTGTTCTCAAACACTGTTCAAGGAGTAAAATGATATAGGGCTAAAATGATACAGAACATACATTGGGGAATTTTGTTCTAATATACTTCTCTAATGAATCCTGTTCCTTCAGGGACGCTGGCCTACCATATTCTCATAACATCCAGTGAAATAGCAGACAATGAGCTTTATTGGCCAGATTCTTCTTGATGTAGAAGGAGAGCCTGCCTATATAAATCTGCATGGTGGTGAGTGAGATGTGGGTTCTGGCAGCTGACTGCATGGAATCAAATTCTGGCTTTACCATTACTAATGGCATACGCTCGGGTGTGTATGCCTCGGTCTTCTCATCTGTAAATACGAATGATAATTAAAGTACCCAATCTCATAAATTTGTTGTGAGGATTTAATGAGATAATAAGTGGGGAGCAGTTAGTGTCATACTTACCATATGGGAGATGCTCAGTAAATATTATCTTAAATTATCATTATTATATATCTTATAAGGGACTTGTATTCAGAACAAATAAAAAAATCTTGGAACTCAATAATAAAAAGACATAATCCAACTACCCGATTAAAAGAAGGACAAAGGATTTGAATAGATATTTCTCCAAAGAAGGTGTACAGGTGGCTAATAAGCACATGATAAGATCTCAATATCATTAGTTATCAGGAAAATGCCAGTCAAAACCACAGTGAGATACCACTTCACTCTCGCTAGGATGGCTAAAATAAAATAAAATAAAATAAGAAATGATAATAACAAATGCTTGAGAGGATGTGGAGACATTGGAACCCTCATACATTGCTGGTGGGAATGTAAAATGTTGGTACAGCTTCTTTGGAAAACAGTTTGGCAGTTCCTAAAAAGTTAAACATAGAATTACTTTATGAGTCAGCAATTCCACTTCTAGGCATATACCCAAGAAAAATAAAGGCATGCATTCACACAAAAACTTGCACATGCAATGTCATACGGCATTATTCATAATAGCCCAAAAGTGAAAACAGCCCAGATGTCCATCAACTGATGAATGGATAAAGGAAATGTGGTCTCTCCATTCAATGGAATATGATTCAGCCATAAAAAGGAATGTGGTACTGATGCATGCTACAACATGGATGAACCTTGAAAACATTCTAAGTGAAAGAAGCCAGTCACAAAATAGGCCACATATTGTGTGATTCCATTTATATGAAATTCCCAAAACAACCAGATCTAGAGAGACAGAAAATAGATGAGCAGTTGCCTAGGATTGGTTGGGGATGGGGTTTGAAGGGAAGTGACTGCTAACAGGTTTTGTTTTAGGTGATAAAGATGTTCTAAAGTTAAATTGCGGTAATAGTTGTATAAACTCGTGAATATAGCAAACACATTGAATTACACACTCTGAATGGGTGACTTGCATGGCATGTGAATTATATCTCAGTAAAGCTGTTAAAAATTATAATTCTTGGGGTGCCTGGGTGGCTTAGTCGTTAAGTGTCTGCTTTCAGCTCAGGTCATGATCCTGGGGTCCTGGGATCAAGCCCTGCATCGGGCTACCTGCTTGGCGGGAGGCCTGCTTCTCCCTCTCCCACTCCCCCTGCTTGTGTTCCCTCTCTCGCTGTGTCTTTCTTTGTCAAGTAAATAAATAAAATCTTTAAAAAAAATTATAATTCTTACTACTAAGCAGAATGGCTGGCACTTGGTTGTAGGACTTCCCAATTTACAGAAATGTCTAGGATCTTTTGGATCCCTCCCATAGCTGCTAATTGTGCTATGGAACTAAGACTTTCCAGTGAGGTCTGAAATATGAGTTGGAATGGCTGGGAAGTTGATCCCCCTCACTATGATTTTGGTAGAGCTTTGTGCTGAGGCCTCTGTCTGATTACAGTCTGGGTGTCTGGTTGCTAAAGCGACGAGGAAAGATGCAGATGAGGCCAAATTCACAGCCCATGGAGATGACCAGGTGTCGCACTCCCTGACCAGAGAATTCCTTTTCATGTGCACACTGGCCTTGGAGGGATTTGTCTCGTAGAGTCCACAGCTGGGAAGTGATTCTCTCCTTCAGTTTGGTTATAAGGTCCGCTCCCCTTTATGCTTTTGGAAGTGAGCTCATTTTATCTGTTTTATAAAACAGAATGTAAAATTACTTCTTTTCAACCAGCTAGCTGCATAGCTGGGCAAAGTATGGTTTTAGATTTCACATTCAGGATTAGATTGAGAATTTTTTCATTTTCTTTATGATTCTCTCTCCTCTCTTCTCTCCCCCACCCCCTCCCTTTCTCCCTATTCCTGCCCCCACTCAAATACATTCTTTTATACTGAACTGTCTAAGGGATTGTTGTAGACATCATGACTTTTATCCCTAAATACATCATCCTAAGAACAAGGAGATTCTCCTGAGTAAGCACAGTGTAACTATGACCCCCAGGAAGTGTGACATTCACAAAACACTATTACTAGTATACAGACCATATTCAAATTTTCCGAATTAGATTGGGAACATTTCCTTTTTGTTTTGATGGCTTTTCTAGAACCTCCAAGTCTTATTTAGATGGGCTGTCTTTGTGCTTATACAATAATATTATCACTTTTTATTCACCTGCTCTTACTCTGCTAGGCTCTGAGTTCACAGATTTGTTCATAGTTGAGATTCATCACAGACTTCAGTACCACCCACTCCTCTGCTCTCATTGCCACATGGTATGCCACCCATAGTAGATGCTTAATAAATGCACGAGGAATTGAATACTGCCAGTCAGGGTCCATGTTAAGAGATATACATTAATATTTCTGAGTGTCTACTTTTTTTTTTTTAAAGATTTTATTTATTTATTTGACAGAGAGAGAGATAGTGAGAGCAGGAACACAAGCAGGGGGAGTGGGAGAGGGAGAAGCAGGCTTCCTGCCGAGCAGGGAGCCCGATGTGGGGCTCGATCCCAGGACCCTGGGATCATGACCTGAGCCAAAGGCAGACGCTTAACGACTGAGCCACCCAGGCGCCCTGAGTGTCTACTTTTTAAAGAATATTTTATTTGTTTATTTTAGAGAGCACAAGCAGGAAAGGAGTAGAGGGGGAGGGAGAGGAGAGAGGGGAATGAATCTCAAGCAGACTCCATGCTGAGTGCAGAGCCTGATGCAGGGCTCAGTCTCACAACCCTGAGATCATGACCTGAGCCAAAACCAAGAATTGGACGCTTTACCAACTGAGCCACCCCAGCGCCCCTGAGTGTCTACTTTTAAAACTCACTGTGAGCTGCCATTGATTGTCCTTGTTTTTTTGCCATTAGTTTTTTATATGCTGCATCTTTCTACTATACTCATATTATGTTTGGTGTAATTTTTGACAGCTCATGAAGTACTGGGGGTAGAAAGGGAATAAGAGTGATGACTTAAGTGAAAGAGAATGAGATGCTAGTTCCATTCAGAGGAAGTTGGTACTTTTGAGCTGTGTTGGGGACAAAACCAAAAGGTCACCAGTACTTTTGAGCAGCTCAGGTTGCAGTTCCCCACCCCTCTTTCCATGTGTTTTTTTTTTTTTAAATGTTATGATACCAGAATGGTTTTGGGATCGGATCAAACTAGAAGCAAAACATCCCAAAGCCCTTAAACTTTAGTCCTGGTTGGCAGGAAGAGTTGCCATGGGTAATCAGGGTGGTTGTCAGTTTATCCGTTCTGCCTTGTTAGAAAGCCTGCAGGACTGTGACATTTTAAAGGCCTGTCAAGTTTACTAGATCCAAGAGCCATAGTTTTGTCATTTAAATTATGCTTTAAGGACAAAGGTGATGAAGGAGTTCAAGACAAAGAAAAACTTCTCTCAGCTTCATTCGGGAGCACATAAATATCTCATGTAACTCACTTTGACAGGATACTCAAGAGTAAAGTTAAGGAAAAGAATGGATATGAGTTCAGAAACTCTGAGGTATCAGAGTCCAGGTCAGTAGAAACTAAAATCCAGTGTTTTCAAGATATTGGCTAAAGCTTGAAGTAGAGTCAGGCTTATTTACTTACTTCAGTGACCATGCTTGACACAATTTATTCATCTTCTTCATGTGGTTATGATGTGATAGAGATTGTTTCCTATTTATAAATGGAGAA
Organism: Halichoerus grypus; assembly: GCF_964656455.1. Lineage (NCBI taxonomy): Eukaryota > Metazoa > Chordata > Mammalia > Carnivora > Phocidae > Halichoerus > Halichoerus grypus. The sequence continues at coordinate 111,467,767 of NC_135727.1, read as the reverse complement.
CTTACAGTATAGGAGTTGCTAAGTAGATACTCAAAAATGAGAACTGAGAAGACCTTTCAATGTACTGTGGAGAAGCCACACTTTTATCAGCATTTCCTTGGCTTTTTCAGATCTTGAAGCAAGAAACATAATGAATATAGGGTAAACATTGCTGATCGCTAGGCATCTGAAGCAGAGGAGTCTCCATTGACTTATGTTCAATGTAGGTCACTTAGGTAAATCCTGATCATAGTACTGAGCAAGTGTGATATTCCTCTTTTTCATCCCAGGGACTTCTACAGAGATGTCTGAAAATAGAGGAGATAAGAGTCTTTTGGCCTCAAGAAGGGTATTTGAGCTGCCATAAATCTATCAGCAGAGGAACGTTACTAGACACAGGTGAAATGATGACATTGGCACTCCTGTGTTTTCATCCTCCTTCTGTTTGGAGCTTTCTGCTTATTCTGCAAGCTAGGTGCCCAGAAGCTCCACTGTGGCAGCTTACCTTGATCTGGTCTTGGGCAGTTCTCTTGGTACCTGGGAAATTGCTTGGCTTTATTGCCACATTCAACACTTGTCCATTTTTCCAGTCTAAGAGCCTGGCTTTGTGACTGGTTAAATAACACAGTGAATGAATTTGCTCTTTGGTGTAAGTGACTAATTTGGTATGATGTATTACCTTTCAAGATCATTTTAAATACTTAAAAAAAGGATTTATTTTGTTTATGTTTTGAGAGAGAGCACAAGCAGGAGGGGAAGAGGGAGCGGGAGAGACAATCCCAAGCAGACTCTGAGCTGAGCGCGGTGTTGATCTCACAATCCTGAGATCACAACCTGAGCTGAAACCAAGAGTCGGATGCTCAGCTGACTGTGCCAGCCAGGCGCCCCCAAGATCATCTTAACCTTTTAATTTTTACCCTAGAATTTTAATTTATTTTATTTTTTTACCCTAGAATTTTTAAAAAATATTTTATTTATTTATTTGAGAGAGAGAGCGCAAGCGAGTGAGTGTGAGCAGGGGAGGAGCAGAGGGAGAGGGAGGGGAAAGAATCCCAAACAGACTCCACCCCAAGTGTGGAGCCAGACATGGGGCTCGATCCCATGACCCAGAGATCATGACCCAAGCTGAAACCAAGAGTTGGCTGCTCAACCGACTGAGCCACCCAGGCGCACCTTTAAATGGAATTTTAAAAACAGGTACAAAAGTAGACACACTGTTGTAAGGGACTTATCTTCAATAATTATCAATACCTGGCTAATCTTACTTACTAGAGAGCCCTACGTACCTCCCACCCCTGATTATTTTGACAAAAATCCCAAATAACCTACAATTTTGTCTATAAAAATTTTAAGGGAGGAAATTTATTAAAAATTTATTTAAAAATTTATTTTTAAAGGATAAAGAGTTATAAATACATAGCCACCATACCATCATCATACCTAAAAAAATTGACAGTAATTCCTTAATATTATCAAGTATCTAGTCATTCATTTTTTTAAAGATTTTATTTATCTATTTGAGAGAGAGAGAGAGAGCATGAGAGGGGGGAGGGTCAGAGGGAGAAGCAGACTCCCCGCTGAGCAGGGAGCCTGATGTGGGACTCAATCCTCCGACTCCAGGATCATGACCTGAGCCAAAGGCAGTTGCTTAACCAACTGAGCCACCCAGGCGCCCTCTAGTCATTCATTCATCTGATTGTCCTATAGCTTTAAAAAGTAGTTTATATACTTCGTTTGCATTTGGATTTAATTAAGGTTCAAACATTTAAATTGACTGTATGTCTCTTAAATCTCTTTTAATGTCCTGGTTTTCCCTCCTCTCTCAGTCTCTTCACCTGCATCCTTTACCCTTGCTCCTTTGTTGAAGAAGGTGGTTATTAGTTCTGTTACTTATCTGGATTTGTTGATGGAACCCTTGTAGTGTAATTTAACATGCTTTTCTGTCCTCTGAATTTCCAGTAAAGTGGTAGATTTGGAGGCTCCATGAGATTTATATTTGACTTTGGGGGGCATGACAACCTCATAGGTGGTTTTGCATGTTTTTTCCTTTGATAAAGGTTTAAGCTGTACTGCGCGTATTTTGATATATTGTGTCTTCATTGAAACTATTTTCAAGGCATTTTTCCAATTTTCCTTTCCTCTAATCTCCTTATTTTTTGAGTTTTCCTAGTTCGGATCTATGTGGCTTTTTTGTAGCTTCTGTCATTTTCTACAAATTTTAAGATTGTGTTGAAATATCAGGTTACATTTTTTAATCAGTTCTGTGGGCCCGACTTACTGGATTGCCTTCTTTGTAGGCATGCTCTTCTGTTCCTTCTTCCTTTTGTCAAAATAACTCTGTAGAGAGTCAACTGAGAATGAGTTTTCTTTTACTTTTAGAAGGGAAGGATAGACCAGGTAGCTTTTCTGGTCTCACAGATTTACAGATCTTTTTTCTCAGGCTTTTTCAAAGTGATAGAGAATATGACCTCACTCTTGCTGGGATCTTCCTACTCTGTGCCCTTCCTCCACTTCTATCTGACCTCATTATCAAACGTGTTTATATTATTTTGGTCTTGCTCAGTCTAGATTTTCTTCTCAGCATTTTATCCTCCTTGTGGGCTTTCATTTTGGGAGGGAGATTTGGCTTGTTAGTCTTAAAGTGTAGAGGGCCTAGACTGCTCCAGCCCCATCATATATGATTGGATCAAGATCCCCTTGGTGAAGGCACTTGTTCACAAATTAAATCAAGCAGGATCCCAGTTTTGGTGGTTGTCACCATGCTGGCCTGCTGTAAATACTTGCTGATTTGGGAGTTCCCTATACTAAGGGACATCAGAAGCCCAGTTGCCTTCCTTCTGCATCCTCCTACCCAGATGTTTAAAGTCCATGGGTTCTGCAGCTGTTGGAGTTTGCAGCACTTATTTACTGTTGCCCCGCCTTCACTTATGTGGCTCTTCTCACACCTGCCCGAAAGTCCACCTAAAATGCAAAATGCTTTCTTTTTCTCCCATGCATGCATATGGGATGGAGACCACACTTGATAGCACAGTTTCCTGGGCCCCCTTAATTTGTCTGTTTCCTCTCCCTCCTCCCTTGCCATTTTTGGTCGCACACCACCACTGTCCCGGATGGAGTTCTTACTCATGTCAGGTCGTTTCCTGCTTCTGGGGCTTTGCTCCTTTCGTTCCTTTGGACTAGAATATCTTTCCCATTTCTTTGCCTCACTTATCCCTTCTGATCAGTTAATGGTTTCCCTCCTCCCAGAGGAAACTTCCCAGAGCCACTCCTCTACGTGGCCTGAGTTAGTTACTTCTCCTTTATGCTCCCATTAGGCCCCATGCACATATCTTTCATTGTACTCATCCCAGCATAATTAGCAATTTAAGTGCTTTTCATCTCCCCATCACCTAGCTTAGCTCGTGACTTGCCTAAATTGGAGTTTGTCCTACATTTGGTTTCCTGGTACTTTGCTAAGAATGATTCCCTGTAAATGGGTATAGAATAGATGCATGAATAAACAAATAAATGAATTACTAGTTGGATACTTTAGGTGAAGTGTGAGAAGCACACATAAAAAGGATGGGTTTCGTGGATGGAGCTAGGAAGTATGATGCTAAGTGAAATAAGTCAGTCGGAGGAAGACAAATACCATATGATTTCACTCATATGTAGAATTTAAGAAACAAAACAAACCATCATAGGGGAAAAAAAAGAGAGAGGAAAACCAAGAAACAAACTCTTTTTTAAAAAATTTTATTTTATTATGTTATGTTAGTCACCATTCATTACATCATTAGTTTTTGATGTAGTGTTCCATGATTCATTGTTTGCATATAACACCCAGTGCTCCATTCAATATGTGCCCTCTTTAATACCCATCACTGGGCTAACCCATCCCCCCACCCCCCTCCCCTCTAGAACCCTCAGTTTGTTTCTCAGAGTCCATAGTCTCTCAAGGTTTGTCTACCCCTCCGATTTCCCCCTTCATTTTTCCCTTCCTACTGTCTTCTTTTTTTTTTTTTAAATATAATGTATTATTTGTTTTAGGTACCAGTCTGTGATTCATCAGTCTTACACAATTCACAGCACTCACCATAGCACATACCCTCCCCAATGTCTATCACCCAGCCACCCCATCCCTCCCACCCCCCACCATTCCAGCAACCCTCAGTTTGTTTTCTGAGATTAAGAATTCCTCATATCAGTGAGATCATATGATACTTTTCTTTCTCTGATTGACTTATTTCACTTAGCATAATACCCTCTAGTTCCATCCACATCGTTGAAAATGGCAAGATTTCAGGGTTTTTTTTTTTTTTTGATGGCTTCATAATATTCCATTGTATATATATACCACATCTTCTTTATCCATTCATCTGTTGATGGACATCTAGGCTCTTTCCATAGTTTGGCTATTGTGGACATTGCTGCTATAAACATTGGGGTGCACGTACCCCTTCGGATCACTACATTTGTATCTTTGGGGTAAATACCCAGTAGTGCAATTGCTGGGTCGTAGGGTAGCTCTATTTTCAGCTTTTTGAGGAAGCTCCATACTGTTTTCCAGAGTGGCTGCACCAGCTTGCATTCCCACCAACAGTGTAGGAGGGTTCCCCTTTCTCTGCATCCTCGCCAACATCTGTCGTTTCCTGACTTGTTAATTTTAGCCATTCTGACTGGTGTGAGGTGGTATCTCATTAAGGTTTTGATTTGGATTTCCCTGATGCTGAGTGATGTTGAGCACTTTTTCATGTGTCTGGTGGCCATTTGTATGTCTACTTTGCAGAAATGTCTGTTCATGTCTTCTGCCCATTTCTTGATTGGATTATTTGTTCTTTGGGTGTTGAGTTTGATAAGTTCTTTATAGATTTTGAATATTAGCCCTTTATCTGATATGTCATTTGCAAATATCTTCTCCCATTCTGTCGGTTGTCTTTTGGTTTTGTTGACTGTTTCCTTTGCTGTGCAGAAGCTTTTTATCTTGATGAAGTCCCAATAGTTCATTTTTGCCCTTGCTTCCCTTGCCTTTGGCGATGTTTCTAGGAAGAAGTTGCTGCAGCTGAGGTCGAAGAGGTTGCTGCCTGTGTTCTCCTCTAGGGTTTTGATGGATTCCTATCTCACATTTAGGTCTTTCATCCATTTTGAGTCTATTTTTGTGTGTGGTGTAAGGAAATGGTCCAGTTTCATTCTTCTGCATGTGGCTGTCCAATTTCCCCAACACCCTTTGTTGAAGAGACTGTCTTTTTTCCATTGGACATTCTTTCCTGCTTTGTTGAAGATTAGTTGACCATAGAGTTGAGGGTCCATTTCTGGGCTCCCTATTCTGTTCCATTGATCTATGTGTCTGAAGAAACAAACTCTTAACTCTAGAGAACAAACTGCTGGTTACCAGAGGGGAGGTGGGGGGGGGATGGGTGAAACAGGTGATGGGGATTAAGGAGGGCACTTGTCCTGATGAGCACCGGGTGATGTATGGAAGTGTCCAATCAATATATTGTATGCCTGAAACTGATATCACACTGTATGTTAACTAACTGGAATTTAAATAAAAACTTAAAAAAGGATGGGTTTCCAACATATCTGCAGTCATGGTGGGTAGAAGAGTATCCTCTGAAATGTTGCTTCTCTGTAAGAGATTATGGCAGAGTTCAAACTTTAATTCTTGCCAAATTTACAGTCTGGCAAGAGCAAGACCACATGGCTCCATTCCAGATTTATAGGCAGACACGTGCATGTTGTCAAGTTGTCTGTTGTTGATCGGTACCAAGGTACGCATAATATATAGAACAGACGATTCAAAGCACTCTGAAAATGATGCCCGCAGGTAAGCCTCTGGGGGCCTGTGTGTGTGTGTGTGTGTGTGTGTGTGTGATCACAGATGGCTGAAGCCAGATAAACAGTGACCTAAAACTGGCAATACTGAGCTGTGCTCAAACGTGCATCAGTTGTTTGGAGGAATTAATTTATATTTGTGGAAGTAACACATGCAGTACATGATAAAGGCAAGGAAGGGAGAGGAAGGAACAAGCACTCTTCTTTAACCAACTTTTCTTTCCAAAGAAATAAGTGTAGCCAACATCTGCTCTGGACAGTTGGCACATGGCCTAGTGATAGAAATGCCAAAGATGGAACTTCTCTAAAGATCAGGTGTCAAGTGAGAATGAACCTGTTGGAGGTTAAGATCCTTTCTTCATTACATCATGCCTGGGATAGAGCCTTGGAAAGGTAGTATCAGACAGGATGAGGAGCATCAGAATGAAGGTGCATAGGCTTTTTTGGAGTCAAATTAATATACGGAATAGCTAGAATAATACATATATATTTTTTCTTTACGTTTCTGCCTGCAGCTGAATCTACTTAGGCAATCGTAGTAGACAAAGCCAAAACTATGGATCCAAATAAATAAAATGACAGTTTCCACCCCCTTTCATTGTATAATCTGAAATTCGATCCACTCTCTCCGCTACCATTAAGGCACTTGAATTTTGCCCCAAAAGGTAAAACTTTGTACAGAAATTTCTGTTCTACAAATGGGTTGGAATTCTAGTTTGTAGCAGTATGAATAGAAGTTAAATTATTTAGTTCTGATTCCAGCTCAATTTTATCAGCGACTTCAGTGAGATTCAAAGTTATCCTATTTCCTAGCTATTCAAGTTCTTGGTGGTGGTAAAGAGGTCAGGCTTAATTTTAGCTGTGGTGGTTTGGAAACAGCTTCAGCCGAGTGGTTGTCTGCATATTTGGCGAGGCCCTGTGTGCTATTTGCAACAGTAATAAAAATGTCACATAAAAATCATCTAGTCTATGGAAACTTCCCACAGCTGAGTAGAGCTTAATCTTAATGCTCTGCTAAGGTTGTATGGTGGTGTTAGGCACTGGCGTGTATTTTTCCAGGGACGCAGGCCTTTTAATGTGTGTTAAAGAGCTCACTAAATCTTCCCATTTAAACTCACCTGTTTGTACTGTCTTTCCATTTAGGTGCCAATCTTTGCAACATAAGAACCACATCTTCTTGCTTAGTTGTACGAGAGAAACATTACATACATATTAAGAACCCGAGAAATATTAGATACTCAAAAAATCATCCAGGCCATTTGGGATCCTTAAAGCAGCATCTTCACTTGCCTTCCAGGGATAAAATAAAAATGCTGTGCTGGTAAAATTGCTTGGACCTGGTGCGTTGTGTCTGATGGCCAGAGCAGTAGCAAATCTGTTGACAGGCTTGGACAGAAAAAAACCCCTCCACGTTGAAATGTCTCTGTAATGCTGCTTCAGGGAAATGCTATTTTTAAAGAAATGACACACATTATTTAGGGTTTGTGGATGCAATCCAGGCCTTTGAAGATAGGAAGAAGATCTTAATTAGAAAGAAATAGGAAGATTGAATGCTTTTATGGAGGACCCAACTTTAAGAGGTATGTTTATAATAGATGCAGATGATATATATTGTGTACTGGCTGCAGCCCTTCTTTGGCAAAACCAAAGCCTTGAAAGTTACTGGAGTGCATCCATCTACAAGTTTGTTCAGCATCTAATGAGCAGGCATTAATCACGTAAAACTTGGAGGCAGTTCATAAAAGGACAATAAAGATGATTTAAGGCTTGGAAAATAAAACCTATAAGGAAAGGTTAAAACAATTCACATTATTAGCTTGGCGAAAAGGAGAGGAGGAGTGAGGATTTCCTGTCAATGCAAGGTTATTCTTGGTGGGATGGCATGCTTAATGAGAAACGATTCCCCAGGAATTCTAAAATTTCTTCTTTTGTTGTTTTTTAAAAAAATATTTTATTTATTTATTTGACACAGAGAGAGCGAGTGCACAAGCAGGGGGAGGGGCAGAGGGAGAGGGAGAAGCAGGCTCCCCGTGGAGCCCAATTTGGGCTCGATCTGAGGACCCCTGGGATCATGACCTGAGCTGAAGTTGGATGCTTAACCGACTGAGCCACCCAGGTGCCCCTCTTTTGTTGGTCTTATTAGAAAAATACATTCATGGGAGGAATTAGGAAGCAGAATATATCCTAAAACCTTATCACCCAGAGGGGCTTCATAAAACTGAAACAGAGAGGAGGATGAGCAGAATGTCTGGAGCTGGGGTTTTCTTAGATGGAAGGTACAACATCCTGTTTTTTGTCACAGTTTTCATAATTGCATTGAAGTAATGGCTTGTATACTTATTTATCTAATGGCTGTCTTCCCGGCTAGACTGTATGCTGTACAGGGGTAAGAGTTATGGATGGTTGTCTTTGCACTACTGCTATTCTCAGAGCCTAACACTGTACCTGGTGTGTAATAGGTGCTTAATGCACATTTTGCACACTCATAGGGACTATATATGCATATACTATTTTGAACAAAAATGGAATCTCCCTACATAGGCTGTTCCATAACTCCCTTACTTTTAACAAAATATTGTAACAATCTTTTCATGTCATTAATATTCTACAGTGTCACTTGAGTGGCAGGAAGCTGTCCTGCTGTATGCATGTGGCCTTAGGTACCTCTATTGGGGGACATTTAGGTTGTTTCCAATTTTTCCCATTTCCAACAGCATAGCAGTAATCACCAATGTAACTAAATCCTTCATAGGAATTTTTAAAAGGAGACTATCACAAGAGATGGCAAGATGTTCACTGAAGGTCTTGAAATCATGGCAAATAGTGATTTAGCCAGTTTTGCTGCAGTCCTTTATGGAAGCAGGGAAATGGATTTAATGATCTCAGGATCCGATTGTACTTGAAACCTTTTATGTGTATTTATGACTGTCTTAGTCTGTTGGGGCTGCTATAACAAAAATACCACCTACTGGTGGCTTAAACAATGTTTATTTCTCACAGTTCTGGAAGCTGGGAAGTCCAAGATTGAGGCACCGGCAGACCCCGTGTCTGGTGAGGGCCCGCTTCCTGGTTAATAGATGGCCTTTGTCTTGCTGTGTCCTCACAGGGCAGAAAGCATGAGAGAGCTCTCTGGGGTCTCTTTTATAAGGGCCTAATCTCATTCATGAGGGCTCCACCCTTATGACCTAATCACCTTCCAAAGGCCCCACCTCCTAAGGCTATTATATTGGGGGGTAGGTTTTAGCATATGAGTTTTGGGGGACCACAAACATTCAGTCCATTGCACTGACTATCTAAGCAATTCACATACTCATATTACTCATTGAAGTGGTGAATTTGTAAAAGTTACAGAGGAGAGAAATAAATTTTTTTGCGAATGGAGAGAAATTCAAGTATTTTAAACAGAAATCACAGTGCCAATCTGCTTTTATCATTTAAGATTTATCAACTTCAGAGTAGCTGGCAAATTGAATCATGATACATAGGAAAGTTTTGATACATTTGAAACTTTCTGAGACTTAGCTGAGTATGGTCTTTTGTTTTTCAAGGATTATTTATTTTTTAGAGAGAGAGCGCGAGAGAGTGAGAGTGAGTGTGCAGGCTGGGGGAGGGGTTGAAGGGGAGGGAGAGGGACAAGCAGACTCTGCCCTGAGCACAGAGCCCTACACGGCACTCGATACCATGACCCTGAGGTCATGACCTGAACCAAAATCAAGAGTTGGGCGCTTAACTGACTGAGCCACCCAGGAGCCCCAAGTCTTTTTTTTTTTTTACACTGAAAAACTAAAGTTAAATTCAAATTTTTCTCAAAGATGACAGGGATTTTTAGAGGTGCTTCTCCTCATGAGGTGCTGACTTATTTAATTTTAAGGAAATGAGTCATTTCTAAGGAGTGATTCATAATGCAAATATCTGTGTATAGAATTCTGTCTCTCCAGTGACTCTCATGATCAAATTGGAGATGTGTTCTGAAAAAAATTTTAAAATGCATTCAGATGTGACTCTTAGAATCTGTATGCCAGATGCTGTTTTCTTCAACTCCCGTACTCTTTGTATACGTGAGGTTGTCCTAATTTTTTTCTCCATTGTGATCCTGGCTACCTTTGCTGTGATTTGTCAGGCTTTACCCATGAAAGAGAGATTGAGACTGAGCCCTTCCTAACTGAGGATGTGCTTCTACTCTCGTTTTTTGAGTTTTCCATTCTTCTCTCATTGAACTCTAGGTTCCTGGCTGCTACCTGGTGGTGGTGTTCACTGTCTCTCTTCTCTTCTTTGCTCTCTAGAGTGTCTGATCTGGGCATTACAATTCTTTCTAGGACTGTTTTTCTCAACCCATAAGTTAAATACATTTTATGTGTTCCTAGATTTGATTTGACCTCCTTCGGAACCAGGAGTGGGGTGTGGCATGGGAGACGCTCCCCCTTTCTTCCTGTATTGGCAGTCACAGACCTTGCTGCAAGAAGTGGTAGCATCCCAAAAGTTCGAGTTTGGCAGAATGAGTTGAGTAAGACAGAGTTGATTTATATAGCTATGAAGGGCCAGGGCAGGGCCAGGGCAGAGACCATCATTCACCTCAGGGCATTTGCACTTGCTGTTTGCCCTGCTTAGATCACCCTTTCCTCATGCATTCTCATAGCTGTCATGAACGCTGAAGGGCTTGACGTTTTACATTGCTTGCAGGCTATCAAGTTAGCCTGCCTCAGTTCCATGGACGCTGGCAGAAGACCTGACACTTCTGGGTCAGAGACAAAGGACTTTGTTTCTCACAGCAATATCTGTAGCCCGAGTATCAGCATTTTGTTGTGCTGCTTCCCTGAGTCCCAATTCCCACAAGGAGATCTGAAGAGGGCTGGGCGACACCAGCCTATGCAGTGGGTTTTTTATAGGAGAGGAACCCTGAGATTAGGAAACTGGCATCACTGAAAATGAGCAGTAAGCACGGCTGTCCTTCCCTCCATAGGAGGCATTATCTTTATTTTACTGGAGAGTAAGTGCTTCTGTGATAACTTTGGAGAGAGAAATTATCTCTGCCTTCCATGGAGGTGTGCTATATGAACATCCTTGAAAAGCTATCCAGAACAAAGGCAGTCAATTAGTGCCTTTGCTCCCAAATTGTGCAAAAATGCATGGGACCCAGGGAGAAGTGTCCCCCCAGTATGACTTGCTTTTCACTTCCTTTGGGTCTCTGCTCAAATGTCACCTTGTCAGTGCAGCTCACCCTGAGCATCTTATATCAAATAGCCACTTATGAGCACTTATATCAAATGACTCCTTATCATCATTGGAATACTAAACTGTGTGTACCTAGCTTGATGTTGTTGTTGTCTGTAAGCTGCAAACTCTGATGGCAGAGACTTTGTGTTATTCACTTCTGTACCATCAGAGCCTAGCACAGTGCCTGGTATACAGTAAACATTCAATAAATATTCACTGAATAAATGAATGAATCAATACATCACCACAACTCAAGATGACTGAAAAGTCTATTTTCTTTTTTTTTTTTTTAAGATTTATTTATTTATTTGAGAGAGAGAGAGCAAGCACAAGCTGGGGAGGGGCAGAGGGAGAGAATATCCAAGCAGACTCCCGCTGAGCGGGGAGCCCGACACAGGGCTTGATCTCATGACCCATGAGATCAGGACCTGAGCCGAAACTAAGAGTCAGATGCTTAACCGACTGAGCCAACCAGGTGCCCCAAAAAGGTCTATTTTCACATTCCAGATATAAGATTTTATTATATTAAACTTGCTCTGTTTCACTCTATAATCTGCCTGCCTCACCTCCAGCTGGGAATGCTGTTCAGAGTATCCAATTCTATCTCGACTGCTGGCTTTCTGGCCTTTCCCTGGGACTGGTCTGTGCCTCTCTGCATATTCCCTCCTACACTTTTGTCAGCTCCAAATCCTGCCTCTTTACCTTGTGATTTATTTTAAGATTTTATTTATTTGAGAGAGAGAGAGAGAGAGAGAGAGAGCATGCATGTGCACAAGTGGGGGCAGAGGGCCCAAGGGGGAGGGAGAGGGAAAGGGACAAGCAGACTCCCTGCTGAGCACAGAGCCTGGTGTGGGGCTCGATCTCACAATCCTGAGATCATGACCTGAGCCAAAACCAAGAGTTGGACGCTTAACCATCTGAGCCACCCAGGTACCCCTGCCTTGTGATTTTTTATCTGTCACTACTTTATGTCCCAACGCAGACTGTGGCAGTCCTTTTGAAAAATCAGCCAGTGGTGTGCTGGTAAACTGCTTCTCTGCATAAAAGCTCTGATGTGTAGTGTTTGCTGATTTTCATGGTGTAAATACTCTCACCATGGCTGAGCGCAAGATACCACTGGTGGAACAACTGGCTTGTAAACTGCCTGGATGTTTAACAATTAGCTTTCATGAGCTGGTAGGAGCACACCACTATAATAAGGAAGTAACAATGTATATGCAGTATCTGGGTTATTTTTTATGTGGCAAAATAAAAGTTTAAAGAAAAATATGCTCGTGGCTCAAGAGAAGTCCTTACCCTGAATTGGTGAGGTTTCTCGTTGCTTCCTCCTTATGTCCACATTCTCTACTAACAGTGTTTCTCCCACTCCAGCCCACATCAGAATTACCTGGAAAGCCTGTTACAATGCAGATGGCTGGGCCCCACCCCCACAGTTTCTGGGTGCATGGGGCTTGAGAATCTGCAGGTCTAACAAGTTTCCAGGTGCTGATTTGTGGGTCCTGGGACCATACTTGAAGAGCCACTGCCCTAGGGGCATCACATGCAAGAGATTTTGCTCAAAATCTGTTTCCAGGTGCTAAGTGGTAGAGGTACGTTTTTGTAAATCAACAGTGTATGTGGACCAAAGAGAGGAAAAGCCACAAAATCGAAGGAAAAAGTTCGAGAGGTACTAATAGAATAACTAACAGATGGTTGTGCTAAGTAACTAAAGCTCGTTGCTACAGGTCTTCACGATGGTGGAAAGTGAGTTTCCAGGTGTGTGTGAAGAAATAATCCCTCCATTTATAACTCTGCTCTAGCTAATTTTGTAGTAGTGGGTTTCTGAAGGGTGAGGTTGAACTGGAAATGGTTGGGATGAGGGCCTGAATCTTGAGGCTTGCTGAGTAACCTCTCCGTTAGATGAAACTGAGCACTGGATCACTTATTTAAGGGCCTGCATCTCAAACAACCTTGAAAAAAATTATTTCCCCATTACCATGTGGTACTCGTGCAAGTAAGAGGGCTTGGGCAAAGAGGGAACACTTAGCCTTGATTAGATGGGACATATTAGCTTCCTGAAATCTTCTCACCTGGTTAAGCAGCTCTCAATCACAGATCCTGACAGGATAGACACTCAGTGTAGGAAGGATTCACAGGGCTCCGTGAAACCGAAGGGGTGTCACACTTAGCCTGGATGTCCGGGGCGATGTGCAGTTGTCTGCAGCCCTCCCACCTTCCAGTTGCGAAGGCCTTGTATGGTGGCCTCTCCCTTTGAGATTCTGCAGAAGGATGATGTCGTAAGACGTACTCTTCCAAGGCTGGCATCTTCGCAACTGATTTGAGCCCAGGGCTGGCTAATTCACAGACAACAGGGCAAAACGAGAGAGGAGTATGATTCACCACAGGGGTGGCTGGTGGAACAGGGTGGCCGTAGAAGCCCGATTTCCCTGGGTTTCGCTCTTTTGTCATTTGCCAGGGACCAAACCTCTTCTTGGCACTCAGGCCAGGTTCGTTGGGACAAGCTTTGTTTGAAAGAGGTAGTGAGGAGAGAGAGTTCATTATCAGACACCTTCTGGGCACCGTAGCCTCTCTGACAGAATTACTCTTTCATTGGGGGAAGAAGAGAGGCCACGTCTCTGTCTTGCTGGGGTTCCTCTGTGCTCTTTAGAAAAATCATCTTGATTGCTTTAGGGATTTCTCTGTGACAGCTGTAATTCCATGAGGCCACCTTGGTGGTCTGCCGTAATCAGCAGCCTTTATCTAGCGCGAAGGGTTTCTTTACCCTTGTGGAGGGACCAAAGCCCGGGGTACTGCAGGATGTTGGGCCTCCAGCAGGAAGCAACTTACTTTTTATCCGAGGGATCTGTAGCCTTCATTACGACCTGGACATCTCTCTTTAGGTCAAGGGATCTTCTCGTCCAGAATAGTTCTAGTCATGTTTTAGATTTAACTGTCAGCAGTGCTAATGGGCCGGACTTAAGGCCTGCCCCGGTGGTTCTCAAAGTGTGGTCCCCGGATCATCAGCAGCCCAGGCCTTGTCAGAAATGCAAGTTCTTAGGCCGTACCGCAGACCTGCTGGGTGAGGAACTCTGGGGGTGGGCCCAGCATTCTGTGCTTCCACAAGCCCTCCACATGATTGTGATGCATGCCAACGTTGGAGAACCACAGGCCTGGATGAAGGTTCTCTCCTGCAGGCATTTTGTCGCTGCAGACAGCGGTAGCTGTGAGGCATCTGGGCTGAGCTGTTTCTTGGCAGTTGTCCTTTACACTCTGTTTGCATTTTAAATAATACGTACTCGTTTCTTCCCTGGCATCTCTGCTTAATGATAAAGTGGCACTCTGGCTGTTTAAAAGGTAAGTGAAACTGTTTCTTGGTAAGTATACATGTAAAGTCATATAAATAAAGGGAGACAAGCTCTTTAGTATCCATCTTTCAGCTACTAGGATTGTGTGGCTGGAACAGGCGTGCTGATTAACTCTCCCCTCCGCTCCCAATCAGAACATTTCATGTCTGTTATTATGCACCCTTTCAATTGGTTTGGAATCTCAGCCTGTGCTTTGCAGAATGTTCTGTGATTGCAACATGGTGGCAGGGCCTAGTTTCTGACGTGTCCTTCGATGTGAATCCACTCCACGACCATGTGGCAGGAGCATAGGCCTCGCTGGGCCCCAGGTAAAGGTATTTGCTCAAAGGTCAGACCACCACCCACCTTGTGAACGTTAACACACCCCAGTGAGTGCTGGCCTCGGCATTTATGATCCATCTGAGGGTACACACAACTTTTTCTTTTCCTTAAGGGGTCTAACAGGCCAGAGCTGTCATTAATGATGATGTTGAAAGTAAAACCAGTTGGCTGGAAAATGGGTGGGACTACTAAGGAAAAGAAAATGCTTTTTGGAAGAGATGGAAGATGAGATCGGATTTGCTTAATAGCTGTGTGATTGTGAGCCTCTCCAAGCTTTTGTTTCCCCATCTGAAGAGTGGGTATAATATAGGGAATGTACATCTTAGGGTTCTCGTGAAAATGAAGTGAAATTATCCTCTCAGAGCAGAGTGTTTGCAGCCATGTATGTGCTCAGTGATCAGGAGCCATTTAAACATTTATAAATGTGTATGTGAGCACATACACACTCAAATGTGCTCTTGCATGGATACGCACACACTCACACACGTATTTATAGGTGTACGTGCATATACATACACACTCACATACAATAATATTTGATGGAATACTAGGCTAGTCCACGAATAGGAATGATCATATCAGGGTATATCTCACACTATTCCTTTCTTTCTTGTCCTCTTTATTTACCTTTGCCTACTCATTGTCACTTTTACCTTAAGGTGGGCAGTCATCCCCATGAAAGCACTAATGTCTTTGGGGTTGGTCGTGCTCTCCCATCTGAGCTTCACTGTGATTTGGGGTGGGGGTGGGATGGGACATTCGGAGCAGCAGGCTCTGGGGCACAGTGGTTGTGAGACAGCGTCTGAGAACAGGAGTGGGACATAGAAGCAGATTCCAGTTGGTGCTCGCCTCCCTCACAGCGTGCTCAGGGCTGTATGGAGTGGAGGGGAGGCCACCCTGTCCTGTGGTACATGATGACTCTTGGTGATCTCATTTCTCTGTCCCTTAGAATCATGTCTCTCGGCACGTGTTTAGACAAGGGTCTTCAATCATTGGAGGGGGGGAGTGCGCCTGCAAGATTTCACAGCCCTGCCTTCCTCACGCACCTTGGCAAGTTCCGCTCTCCCCTGTGTTCACTCCACGCTTATATCATGGGTCTTATTTCAAGATGCTGCATTTTCTCTAAGCCCAGAGACCTTGCCCAGGCTGTTTTCCACTGCCCGAAGTACTTTTCCCACTCTCTTGGCCCAGCTACATCTCACTTACCCTTCAGGCATTAGTCTAGATATCATCTCCTAAGGAGATAGTGCCAGCTTCTTCCACACTAGGTTTGAGTCTCTACCGTGTGTCCTGTAATACTCTGAGAATTTTTAACCCTTCTATTCCCAGAGCTTAACAAAGTGCTTATTAGCACATGGGGGATGTTAATACTTGCCTTTGAATAAGCAAGTGAAGGTTAGGTGGGTGGTGGGAGCTGGGAGCTGGGAGGAGGAAGGAGGAAACTGGCATTGGGTTCCTTTCTTTGACTCTTCCCCGTCCTGGTTAAAATTCATTCCTGGACCCCTGGGAGAGAAGCTGTTTCAGGAGGGAAACTGCTACAGTTGGAAAAGAGAGAAAAAAAAAAAAAGATGTTATCACAGTTCATGTGAATTTCCTTCAAATTCTAGGGCATGACAAGAAATCTCTTATCCTATCAGCCCCGGGGGCTCAATTGTTAGCTTATGGCTCCGGGAATGTATCTTCCCCATAAGCCTAGCTGCAAAATGGGTACTTTATAAGTCTTAGAAATAAACACACACTTTACCTTTTCTAGCTTAGTTGGTGGGAGCACCAAGAGTTGCTGGGGATTTGAACATTTCTTTCACAACACTGTGCAGGAAGTGGTTTCTCATTTTCCTTTGAGTTGATGTTCCTGGTAATAACATTCACATACTAGGATGGAGGCAATTGTTTAGCTGTCACCCCCAAACTTAGTCATACCATTGATCTGACATCAGAAAGTACCTATCCTATTGATCTAGTGTCAGATGGGTGGAATAAGAGTAATAATGAGCTTTGATTGACAGCTCAAGTTGACAGATTATCAAGTCGAATTTTCCCACAGCCAAACTGCTGACAGGCTTGGAACTTTTCCTTGCCCACACAGATCCCCTTGACCTTTAACTTCTTGTTACATGTGCTAAATCCAGTTCTCATTTGGGTTGGAACGCTCCCAATTCAGCTTATTTAAAATACACAGACGGGGAGTCTAGAATGATCTAAACTTAGCTGAGAGTATTACACTTATGAGATAAACAGCAAATATTTGTGTAATGAGTAAATAGGCAAATTTAAATGTATGGGTTGTGTACCAAGAGAGGTGGTCAGGTGACACTGACCATGGCATCTCGGGTATTCAGAGGTAGACTGTCAGAGTAGCTGGGACCAGCTTGTGTCAGCCATGACAAATAGGTTAGCTGGAGCATGATCAGAATAAGGAGGGGAGGCAGGTCCTTATGTGGCTTGAAATCAGGGGCACCCAGAGGAATCCAGGCCCAAGGTCCCACCCTTGGCATTTTAGCTCTGTGGTTTAAGGACTTACTCCACGGTGTCTTCTCGGACCAGAAGCAACCACAGGGAGCTTGCAAGACATGTGTAATTTCTGCCTCCCCTCAGTCCAACTGAAGCAGAATCTGCATTTTAACAAGATTCCCACGTGATTCTCATTAAATTTTGAGAAGCACTGGTTTAAGAGTTTCATCCCTCCCCCCCCTTTTTAAGTAGGCTCCACACCCAGTGCAGAGCCCAACGTGGGGCTTGAACTCACGACTCTGAGATCAAGACCTGAGCTGAAGTCAAGGGTCAGTTGCCCAACCAACTGAGCCACCCAGGCACCCCGAGTTTCATCCCTCTTAAGATGCAAATATGTTGGGGTGCCTGGCTGGCTCAGTTGGTAGAGCGTCCAACTCTTGGTCTCCGGGTTGTGAGTTCAAGCTCCATGTTGGGTGTAGAGATTACCTAAGTAAATAAAACTTAAAAAAAAAAAAAGATGCAAATACCCTCAAGCAAAATCCTTCCTGGGACTGTAGGAGTTTAGACTCTGGGTCTTTGGTCCTTAACCTCCAGGTGTGACCTTTAGAAGTCCAGAGTTCTCAGCTGTGAGGAACAGAAACATTCTTGGGCTGATCAAAGTAGTTGATTAGAAAGACTATTTCATAGCTCCCAGAATGACTGAGAAGGATGGAGAACCAGCTTGAGAAACCACAACAAGGGCTGCTGGTCTGCTAGGACCTCAACCAAAGCTGCACCATAGAACCAGTTTGGTGAGGACATTGATGGCCGCCACTGTCTCTGAGGCCACTGCCGGCACCACGAGGCAGGGGGGGTGCCGGAGCCAGTTTGTCCCAGTTTGGGAGGGCCAGTTAGCTGCCTTTCTTCCCAATTTGCCATTCAGTGATGTCCAGTCCATTTGGAAGCTTGTTTTCAGCTGTGCCGGAAGTCTTCCCACCATGGAAATCCCCAAATGCTTCAAATCGAGGCTTTGTTTGTTTTTGAGAGCTGGGGTATCAGTACCCACTGCATGGAGTCCCTTACTGGTACCACTGCCCCCGCTTAGCCTGAGGACAATGTCATTTGACCTGGGTCTAGATCAGTGTTTCCTCCCTTCGGCTACACAGTGGAATTACCTGGGGAACTTTACAAATTACTAGTGCTGGGCTTCCAACCACAGAAATTCTGCTTTAATTTGTTTGGGGGAGGGATTCTCAAAATGTAGTCCCTGGACTGGCAGCATGAACATCACTTGGCAACTTGTTAGAAATGCAACTTCCCGGGCTCTGCCCTAGACCTACTGCACCAGAAACTCTGGTGGTGAGGCCCTGAGTTGTCATAAGTCCCCCAGATGGTTCTTGACGGAGCTGAAGTTTGAGGACCAGTGGTCTGGGGTGAGGTGTGGGCATCTGGACTTTAAAAGGAATTCCCAGCTGGTTCAAAAGTGCAGCCAAGGTTGAAAACCGCTGGGTTAACAGCTTTTAAAGGGCCCCATTTGTCTGCCTTGGCTTTAGGGACTGCATGATTCCTTCAGAGGGAAAGACCTATTCACAGAATGGTAGGCTGGGATTAAATAGAGTGTGAAATCCACATTTGTGGTGAAGATGAGTAAATTCCAATTTGGACTCTCAGAAGTCACACTTATGGGTCCTCTAATGACACTCTTCTGTGGGCTTGTCAGTCTGACTACTGCTGTTGGAAAGGATATCACTTGGTAGTTTCTAAACGCTGTGACTCTTAGGTCAGAACCACATGAAGGTACTGGTGAGAACACAGAGTTTTTGGACTCACCTTGCACTCAGTCAGATTCTGGGGGGTGGCATTAGGTAGAGCCTGGCCAGCTATCTTTATAACAAGTTCCCCACACCGCTCTCAGCAACACCTTTTTAAACCACTGAATTAATGTGGGGAGGAGGTGGGGCCTGACATTTATGACTTAAATACCAAGAGAGGCAGTTTTGGTCTGGAGCTGATTCTGTGTATACTGCTCATAAATCCCTGACAAAACTAAAAACCAGTAGGTTCTAACAAACTCCAGAGGATAGCAGAAAACTTGGCAATTCCAGAGGAACATTCCACATGCTCTTGGATTTGAAAACAGCAAAAAGCTATACAAACTGGGGATCTTGGGTTCTTTTTTTTTTTTTTTAAGATTTTATTTATTTATTTGAGAGAGAGCGAGCACAGAGGGAGAATGAGAAGGAGAAGCAGACTCCCTGCCTAGCAGAGAGCCCAACGCAGGGCTTGATCCCAGGACCCTGAGATAATGATACCTAACAGACTGAGCCACCCAGGCGCCCCAGGGATCTTTGGGTTCTATCGTTCCTGAGTGTATTTGATCTTGTGTTAAGATAACAGGGGAGACAAATATAAAGAAGCAACTGTATTTTCACTTCAGTTTTTATTGGGTTTAGTAAAATGTATCATTAAAATTTATATTCTGGCTACTTTTGGATCATAGCAAAAAACCTCTGGCAAGACTCCTTGGAGAAGATTGTACTGGATAGATCTTATCACTGTTTTATTATGTTTTTTAAGATTTTATTTATTTATTTGAGAGAGAGAGAGAGAGAGAGAGAGAGAACACAAGCAGATGGAACTTTAGGTAGAGGGAGAAGCAGGCTCCCTGCTGAGCAAGGAGCCCAATGTGGGACTCGATCCCAGGACCCTGGGTTAGTGACCTGAGCTGAAGGCAGATGCTTAACTGACTGAGCCAGCCAGGCATCCATTTATCATTGTTTTAAAATTAGAAACGATACATCCCTGATTTCAGAAACATGATTCTCTTTGGCTCTTTCTGACAATTTTAAGAGATAGGTGCATTTATATCCAAGATGAGGAAGCCAAGGGAATTAAGTACATTGCTTATACTCTTTTTTTTTTTAAAGATTTTATTTATTTATTTGAGAGAGAGAATGAAAGACAGAGAGCACGAGAGGGAAGAGGGTCAAAGGGAGAAGCAGACCCCCTGCTGAGCAGGGAGCCCGATGCGGGACTCGATCCCAGGACTCCAGGATCATGACCTGAGCCGAAGGCAGTCGCTTAACCAACTGAGCCACCCAGGCGCCCACATTGCTTATACTCTTAAGTGGTGAACCTGGAGTTTGAATGTAGGGTTTTTTGTTTATTTAATGTAACTGTTAAGCTCAGGATTTCCTCCCTCTACCATTTTGTGATTGATAAAGAATAACCTTGGAAGTTTTTCTGTAGTGAGCTGGTGGAAGTCACGCTATAGGAAGGAACCAAGGCAGAACGAAGACAGTAAAGATGAGCTAGTTGATCAGAAGTCCAAATGAGGTTATTTTGTTCTCCTATGGTTTAAGCAGAGCCAATAAACCATCAGGGATTGTGAAAGAGATGAGCTGACAGCTGTGGAAATAATCCTGGATGCAGTTTTAATGCTAACTGGCTCCTGGTGCCTGGAAGTGCAAAGTCCAAAAAAGGTTCAGGCCGAGTTGTTCAACTAAGGCCTGGGGAAGGAATTATATTTAGATTAAGACTGGTTACACTTGGAAGGTCTGAAAGAATGAAGAAGCTTTTTTTTTTTTTAAAGGAAGGTTGTAAAGTTTGAAAAGTATTGACACTGTTTTCTCTGTGAGTTAAGATAAATAAGTATGATTTTATTTTACGGAGAGGAAAGTGAGCTTTAAGAAAGTTCTGGAATTTACCCAAGGTCAGAGATGATAAGAGTAGCAGAGCTGACTGGAATTTTCTGACTCTTTCTCACACCACAGTACTTAAATATATGTTTTAAGGGATTTATTATGGGATTTGATATGGGATTTGTTAATAGTTAAATCTTATTAGAAATTGTGTATTTCTTTTGTATTCACTGGTGCTTATGCTAAGCTTAATGTTTATGCTTAGTGATTTAAATAAGACTTTATTGATGCCTGAGGCCGACTCCAGAGATTCTGATTTAGTTGGACTGAGGTGTGGTCTGGGGTTTGGGATTTTTAGAAGGTGATTCTGATGTGCAGTAAAATAAGAACCAGTGGACTAGAAAACTCACCTGCTCTTAGTCTATTATCTTGTCCTTGCCCTCTTTTGGGAACATGTTTGGGAACATGAGGCTATAAAAAATGCACCCTCATTAATCTGTTAACATAGTAGTAGACCAAGGAGTAGCCTGGCTAACTCACACTTCTAAATGGTAAACATAAATTTCACACTCACTCGGTCAAATTTTGAGGCTAGCCTTGTCTTTGATTCATCCAGACACCTTCCTGAGCCTGCCGTACTTAAAGTTTAAATGCTGGCTAATTTCCACTGTCATCAATGAGGCTTTTATTTGCTCTTCCAATGCCATAGCACTTGAGACCTTGTCTTGGTGAGAGATGTTAGTGAATGCAATAAGATGTTGTTCCTGAATTTTTACAGATATATTTATGTTTCAGTTTCAACACCTTGTCAAATGGAGAGAATAGCACCAACATCTTAGAGCTGGTGGGAAAGTTAGATGGGATGAATTTATGCAGATCACCTAGAACCCTCGGTGACACCAAGTAGCTCTTCCTAAGTGCTAGCTATCACAGCTACTCACCTGGCTTTGTTTTCCTCAGGACTTAGGCTCAACTAAGACATTCAAGAACTCAAACATCAATCAGATTAGAAGATCTTATTCTAACAAGTGGTTAGTGTGCAAAAGAATGGTATAAACAGGGCCCAGATGCAACATATACGTTAATTGCTATTCTTTCCAAGAGAGGGCATGGAATATTTGTGGATTTTAAATGACATTAGCCAGAGTTGAGCTTATTTACCTGTACATTCTCCATTTGAAATCCACTCGCAGTCTAGATTTCCAATAAAAATAACAGTAGGTGCATTTTTCATTAATTTAGATCTGAATTAGTCAGAGTCAGGCATTTGAGCTGCATAGACATCAGCTTAGAAGCTTAGTGTTTGTGTTAACTTCTAGTCCTTTCCCTTACAGGATATTTGCCCCTTCCTGGAAGATCTGCTCACAGCTGTCAGGTGATTTTTAGTTCAATTCCACCTTAGGTGCATTATTATTATTTTCCTAAGTGTCCTCTTGGTGAAAGAGGCCCGTTTTAAATGTGTCCTTTGAGTATTTGAATAAGATTGAGTTTTCATCTCCTAAAAGTAAGGGCAAGGAGAAATCGATAAATATTTCCTTTTGGACTTGCATGCTTTTCTTCTGAGATTCCATGGCAGTAAATACAGAAACTTAGAACAACAACAACAAAAAGCACCACTGCAACATGTGTCTTGTCACATTCTGCTCACCCCTACACCTGATTTCAAATGTAAATTGCACAGCATTTAGCGCTAATGAAAATACTCTAGTGAAGGAAATTGTTAAGATTTTATGGCGCTCCCGTAGGGGTAATATTAAAACCCCCTGTTACTAACATCTCACTCTGAGAAGACAAAAATGTGCACTGAGAATACAAAAGCCCTGTTGGCGTCTAAATGTGGGCCAATTAATTTGCTGTTATCGACGTATGGGTTTACGAGGAGATGTAAAAGCAGGACCCAGGAAAGCTATTGAGATCCCCGTATTGCCGGGCTCCTTGACCCTGGATTTTCAATGCTTGCTTAATCATGACATTCTGCTTTCTATTTATTTATACAGTTGCCTCAATGAACAAATTAATAATTATACAGCACATTGACAAACATGCCGGGTAATATTTGCCAGATTTTAAATTAATTTAATTCAAGGGCCACTTCATTTACAGGATTCATCCGCACATCAGGCATCAGCCCTTACCTCGTTGCTATTCATGCTACACCAAGATTTTTCATCATTTCCCCCCTTCCTTTCTTCTCTGCAGACAAAGACAGCACAACTTGCCATGCCAAATAAATAGACACTAACAGGCAGGTGGAAGACAGATAGATGACAGACAAATAGGAATATAGATAAATGCACAGATGACATAAATTCAGAAGGAAGGATAATAGCTGTTACCATGATATGTGGAAAACAATTAGATTCAACTAAATTCTTGTATTTATTTTCTCTTTAGCTCCAATTTGCAATTTATCTTCTCTTGTTTCACACCCACAGACCTTCTTCACAATTTACAGACTGGAAATTCAAACAAATAGCTTATCGTTTCAGAAATGATCACTCTTCTTGGAAACAGAAAAACCATGGAAAAATGGAACTTCATGGGCTTGGGCAGCCAAGCACATTTCTGGTTGCTTTGTATAGTAATGAGGTTTGAGTAAGAGTCTGAGTGAGACTGGATTACATTGAACGGGTCAGTTGCCTTTAGAAAAATTGCAAAAATTACACTTGTAACTAAACACAAAACCTTGGCTAATAGGAAGGAGTGACACCGTGGAAGTTAGTAAATCTGTTTTCACGTATATGCCTTCACTCGTATGTCAGCATGTAAAAATATTGACTGATCCTGGGTTTCTGCCCTTATAGGAAGGGCTGGATGTCCGGGGTCTTATTTTATATTCATGGACACTAATAAAGTCTAATGGTCCTAAGAGCTTAGCTCAAATAAGAGAACTGCAAACCAGATCCCATTTGGGGGTTTGCAAATTACTTTTCATGCTGCTCATGCTCTAATATGTGGGGCAATAGCTAGTCACAGTTGGCTTACAGGCTTTATAAATGCATATAAACCAGTTGGCAGTTCATACTTAGAGGAGATGAAAATTTTTCCTGCGTTGTATTCATAAATTGTTACGTATCCTGGGTGCGGATCAGTATCTATTACAAGACTATCCTAAGATTGGTAAGCACTTTGTGTGAAATCAGCACAGGATATGGTCAATTGTATCTTAATAATATCTACCACCCAAAATACAAATGTAGATTAGTATCGTATGTGTGTATACCATATCAAGATATGATTGTTTTTTTCTCATGAATGTGTTTATTCATTATAGTTGCTGTAGGTTTTTTTGGGTGTGGGGGGTGGTGTTGATAAAGATAAGTCTTTTTTGGGGGAGGCAGTAAATATTAAGCCTAGGATTATATTACAGAGTCCGAGAATACTCTGCATGTGTACATAGCTGTTTGTCCTGATGAGATCGTTGTTAGAATATTATATTTTCAGTTCCTAAGCATGGATGGATGCTTAGGTGCAAGGCCATAGGATGGCTCTTTTTTTTTAAAAAAAATGTAGTAACCACTTATAGAAAAATCCAGCAAAGACTAGGCAGATAATTTTAGTGCAAGCTGCCTTTTGCTTCAGTACCCGAGATAATTGTCTCAATCTCCTTTTTACTCTGCAGGGTCACGGATGTCAAAAGGCATTCCTATATGAAAGTTGAAATTGCGCAATACATAGCCCAGAAATTATGTGTCTTTTACTAAAAAAACCCGGGTAGACCTATATGCCATAATAATTATAAAAATTATACTAGCATTTATTTGGTTATATTAATATGCTATTTGTATTAACTAGTTTTACTAATTACCTAATTACTGCCCGCCTGGGTAATTACTCATCTTGATGAAATGAATGTTGAAAGGTGAACTCCTAGGCATGACTTTGGTCCAGAATAATAATGTTGAGGGCAGATGCTCAATTCATTTAATACTCTCAATGATTGCAGAGCTAGAAGGAGATTATAAGGTGTAGTCATAAAACTACTGTACCTAAATAGGAGGTTGGAGCAAATAGGTGTACATTAGGAGTACTGAGTGGTGTTTCCTTGACTAAAAGGGGCATTCAAATGGATGTTTCAAAGCCATTTTAGGAAGGTGTAGGGGAAGAAGCAAGGATGTTGGTACCAGATGGCCTGGAGTTTGAATCTTAGATTCCTAGGAGTTGGAGGAAAGCAAACTTGCCCTTTTGAGTCTCACTGTCCTCTGTGCAAAGGTGACACGGTGTTCAGTGTCCTCGTCTAGCATTGCTGTGAGAAGTGAGTTAGATGATGTTTGCAAGTGTCTGGGACTGAGGGAGCAGCTTTTGAATCTACTCTTTTATTCTCCAGGATTTGGATTTTGTAATCTTGACATATAGCTTAATTATTGATAATAAAGCAAATTTTGAAATGAAAGTTATTAGAATGACTAGTGGTGTGAAGAAGAGAGGATCCATGTAACAAGCGTGTTTCAACAGCTAAACCCCAGTGTCACCAGCCCTAAAATGTCCCGGTCCTGGTTATATAAGACAAGTGCAAATTTCGGCATGGCTGCCACCTGTTTGAATATCAGCAGCATGAAGGGAGCGACTTGGTTCCTTTTTTTTTTTTTTTTTTTTTAGAGTTTTAAGTAAACTCTACTTAAACTCCCCAGCATGGGGCTTGACCTCATGACCCCAAGATCAAGCGTTGCATGCTGTACAGACTGAGCCAGCCAGGCACCCTGAGACTTGGTTTCTTTTATTTAATCTTATGTCTTTAGCACTTACCATAAATCTAGTACAGTATGCTTAATACTTGTTGAATGAATAAAGGAACTAATGGATGAATATCTGTCTAGATGCTTGTATAGTAACTGCATCATATTCTTTGTGTTCTCCATGGCTCCAAAGGTCACTTTGGGGAGCACATCATATTCCTTGGGCGATGAGACATTATCTCTGTGGGCAGCTTCTGCGTGTCTTAGCAGCTGTGATGCACTGGTGTGGTCTACACTGCCCAGCTCTTCCCAATATAATGTTCAAGGTGATATTGAAATAGGCCTTGCCTTCCTCCTGTCATCACAGGTATGCAACTTGTTTCACAGCTCACCTTCCCTCTGCAGCGGCAGGCCAGCATAGCTGACTCTGGCACCGGGCGAGAGATGGGGACCCACTCACCCCGGACGGCAGGTCAGATGAGCCTTTTTTGTCGGTGCAGGGGCTCTCTCTGCCCACATTCAAGGGCTAGCTGTGGGGATTCAAAGGAGAATAAGACAAAATCACTCCCCAAGGAGTCCAGTGGGAAAACCAAACAACCAAATGAGTGCTTGCTACCATACAATAAATGCTCATGAGTCCATGTTCAAGTATAGACGAGCATCTGCCCAACCCTTCCTGAGATAATCTGTCAGAGGTCACGAAGGCCACATTTGATGTCTCATAAGATGAAGAGCTTGCTGGGTGGACACGAGGGAAGGGCTAGTCCACAAGTATCCTTGAGAGAGTCTGCATCATTTCAAACCCTGCCGGCCCTCTCAAAGATGTTGGTCATAAGAAACAGTAGAGTCTTGTGAGCATCACTCGCGGTGATGGTGCGGTTAACTACAAACACCATCACCAGCAGTGATGGTGCGTCGACGATTGCAAATACCACCATTCCCACATGGATGGAAAGTAGGAATAACACATAAATTGGGGGGGGGGCGATTACTCGGAAAATTTTGAGTGGATGAATTTTTTCTTTCATGAAGCAGCTATTTTAAATTGCACGGTGCTCCTCATGCATTTGGGGGAATAGGGTTACATGCAACATTTCAGTGACACATTGAGACTCTAAAGAGAGGTACACCCACATAGTTCCCTGAATTTTTGCCTTACCAAAGGTCAGAGAAGGCCCTCAATGTAGATTGGAAACAATGCCGGCGATTCGTTTCTCCCTTACCCTAATGACCTGTACTCAGTCTTTGCTTCTGGCTTTCACACACACATAAACAAATAAACAGGACAGGACCTTGTGTTTTCTGCAACACAAGCAGATGAATTCTTTTTTCTTGTTTTTTTTTCAAGAGCTTTTAGGTACAATTCCAGTCATTTCTAATATCATTTAAAAGCCTTTTAAGGGACAGCCTTCCCTCCCAATAATTGACAGCCAAGACAACACCATGCGGGAAAGGAGGTGGAGAGGGACTGAGGTGTAGATGTACTTGACTGAAAGAGCCTCTAAATTATGTTTCAAAAAATTATAGCAACACCATTTTAAATGCTTTTCCTCCTATAATACTCTCTCCTCCAATCCTAATGTCTCCAGTTTGTTTGTTTTGTGTGATCCACCTACAAGGTGAAGTTATGTTGTGTTTTGGGGGGGTCACTTCTTACAATGTTAAACCGAGATCCCAATGCTCCAGGCAGGAAGTGTTGGCTGCTAGTGTTAACAGATAGTCTGTTTATTCTTGTTAACTATTGACCTGCTTTTCGGAACTCTTCTCTAACTGCCTTGAGTTGTTATCATGTGCTCAAAGTACTTTGAGCTTATAACACAGTCCTGATTTGAAGTCTCCCAAGAATGCTTTCCTTGGAGGATTCCCCTGGCGAACCTGGGGAAGCAAGAGAAATAGGTAAAGTAAGGCCGGGGGGCTTCAGAATTCCCTGCATTTAGGGAGTATCTGACAGTAGCTGAAAAGTTAAGGCACTCCTCTGTCTAGAGTGAGCATCCTCATAGGGAGGTTTTTAAGAGAAGCCATTTCTAGGGACAACTGGGTGGCTCAGTCGTTGAGCATCTGCCTTTGGCTCAGGTCATGATCCCAGTGTCCTCGGATCGAGCCCCGCATCGGGCTCCCTGCTCAACGGGAAGCCTGCTTCTCCCTCTCCCACTCCCCCTGCTTGCGTTCCCTCTCTCGCTGTGTCTCTCTCTGTCAAATAAATAAAATCTTTAAAAAAAAGAGGGAGAGAGAAGCCATTTCTAGACTCATTCTGTAAGCAGGAATGTTGCCATCAGTAGCACCTTTAAGTTAAGGTGTTAGGGATGGGAAGTACTAAGGGTCGGGATGCTACAGCCTGGTTTTTCACATGCTTAGATACTCCCAAATGCAGATTTTCTTAGGGACTGATGAGAGCCCTGTGGATTTCATGTCAACTTCAGCGGCTCTCTGGTTAAAGTTTTCTGCATGTGCCCATCTTTTCCCATATCCATCCATTCAGTCATGAAGCACTGAGCACCTACTGTATGTCAGGCTTTGTGCTAGGTATTTGGTGCTGTGTGATTTAGAGGTTTCTAGTTTGAGGCTCAAAGACATCACATTTGATTGTTGCCAACAGAAATTTAAGACTTTCACTTGTGGTCAGTGCCTCAACATTTTTTGTCAATCCTTTCACTAGTCTGTTCTCCTCTCAGAGTTGTTCCAACTGTTATCCACTCTGTTTGAATCTGCTCTCAATCTCTGAGCACATTTTTAGCAAACTGCCATTCAATTCACCCTTCCCTCCTCTATCCTTGAGAAAATCAAGGCCAAGAGGTTTGTGGCAGAGACTGGTTCTTTCTTCAGCAAACCATTCTCTTTTCCTACTAGAAACACATTTTCCAACGTCACTTGGTCTGGTGTGGCCAGATGTCTGAATTTGAGCTAATGCAATGTGGGCAGAAGTGATGTATTTCACTTCCAGGCTTAGTTCATAAAGCCCTTCCAAGCTCCATCCTCCATTCTCTTCCAATGGAATGGAGAGGATTCCTGAGGATCTAGAAGAGGGCAAAGCCACAAAATAGAAGAAGCCTGGGTCCCTGAGTCACTGGAGGAGGGCTGTCTGGCCAGGGACACCTACCCTGGATACTGTGGAGGGGGTTTAACATTCACTGTGTCTAGCTGCTGAAATTTTAGGATTGTTGTGGCATTTAACATATCCTCCTGTGTCTAATTCGAGATATGACCACTCGTAATTTTTCCCCACTTACCCTGCTGGGTCATACATTCTTCCGCCTGTTCTTCCTGCAATTCAGACTCAGTGAGGGTAGGGGTTTTTATTCGCTTTATTTGCTGGTACATCACAAGCACTTAGAACAGTGCCGGGCACATAGTGGATGCCCAGGAAACGTTTATGGAATGAGTGAATATGTCCAAGAATGTCCCCTCTTCTCCCTAGATCTACTTCTGTCTTCTTATTGTCAAATGCTCTTTCTCTGCATTGTGTTTCCTTCATTCCCCCCACCCCCCGCCCCGTTGACTATATTCTGTCAGCACTTGGTTTCTTCCATCCTCAGAACATTCTCCTTAGATCTCACATATTTTTTCCTGCCAATTATCCTATATATCTGTCCCTCCTTCTATACTGTACTGATTCAAAAATTGTCTGTGATCACTGTCTCTACCTCCCCATATTCAACTCCCTTGGCAAGATCCCACACTAGCCTACTGAAACTTCCTGATGAAGTCAGACTAGCTCATTTGCTCATTTGCTGTCAGATCTTATTCTTTGTTTTCTCCTGCTCAGCCCTGTTTGGTAGGGAACAACTGCCTACACTCTCTGGCTTCTGGGCAGGTGTAGCTTTGGGCTGCACTAGCAGGAATCGGAGGCTGGGGGGAGGAGGGAAGCCAGACTGTTTTTCCCCTTTCTCTCCCTCTCCTTCAGTTGTCATCTCTGGTGCTGACTGTGTCTTCTCTTGGGCTCCAGCTCCGTTACAGAGATCCTCCCTTTGTGGCATCCCACAGTGCTCCAACTTCAGCTGCGGTGGCCCCAGATTTGGACTAAGGCAACACCACTGTTAATCATTATCCTACAGCCCTAGGGATGATGGTGGCTTCTTGCTGCTGCTGATTTCTGGGATGGCTCATCATTCCCTATTTGGCTTCTCAGTTTTTCTCTCACCTGTGACCCCTTTGCTGTATTAGATTCCCTCTGGTTGAAATATCCAGCGCTATGGACTAAATCGTGCCCCTCCCGCATTCATTTGTTGAAACCCTAACCCTACTGTGATGGTATTTGATGATAGGGCCTTTAGGAAGCAATTAGGTTTGGATGAGGACATGAGGGCAGGGTCCTAATGGTGAGATTAGTACCTTCATAAGAAGAGACACCAGAGAGCCTGCTCTCTCTCTCTCTTTCTGCCATGTGAGGACACAGCAAGAAGGCAGCCACCTACAAGCCAGGAAGAGAGCTTTTACCAGAACCTGGCCATGCATGCACCCTTATCTTGGACTTCTAGCTTCCAGAACTGTGAGAAAATAAATTTCTGTTGTTTAAGCCCCCCAGTCTGTGCTATTTTGTTATGGCAGTCTGCATGGAGAGGCCTCTCCTTTCCTGGTTAGACCCTGACTGATACAGTCATCAATCAGTTAGTTCTTACTTTATTTCACTGCAGTTAACCTATTGAACACTATTTTTAACTTTGTTAAATTCTCTTTCATTGGCTTCTGTGTTGTTACTCTCTCTGTTCTTCCCTGACCCCCCCCAGACCATTCCTTCTCAATTTTCCTCGAGCTTTTCCTTCTTCATCCTCTCTTAAATATTCTCTGGTTTTAACCTTCTTGCTTTACATATTCTCCTTGGGTGGCCTCATCAGATAACCAGTGGTGGTAATCAAGTGATTCTCAATTCTAAGCATCGGTTCTGATCTCTCTCTAGACCTATATATCCAGCTATCTCCTAGATATCTCTAGATAGCAGAGTCAGCATATCCAAAATGCTCACTAAACTGTCTACTGAAACTTTCGCCTCCTGTGTTTTCTTTCCTTGCGAATCGAACCTCACAAAAGCCAGGAATCCAAAAGTTGTATTTGGCCCCTGATGCTCCTGCCCCCTCACCCAATCATGTTCGAATGGGTCTTTACTTCTAATGGTATCACTTGAGTCTTTGCCCTGTAGCATCTCTGCACTCCTAGTGGATACACATCTTTCCTTGCTTTTACTGTGATACCAATCTCTGTACTGTTTTCTCTGCTTCCAGTCTTGACCCACCACTCTGTCTCTGCTCCATATTGCCACCAGAGTGATCTTTCTTAAAAACAAGTACAATCATGTTATTTCTTTGCATGAAATTATTCAGAAGTTTCCCACTGCCTCAGGAATAAAGTCAGGAGTGGCACAGTTTTGCAGGGCCAGTATTTCTTGGTTCCTGGAATTCTGAGAATCTCCCCACCACCCCCTTTAACAGTGTTAAGGCCTGGAGGGGGCGCTGTTCCATACCCTTGGGAATCTTGGCTTCTCCCACCTTGTGGATCCACCCTCCTCCTCTGGGGGGAAAGAGCATGAAGGGTGAGTATGAGAGGAGTTTTATGGACCACATTTGGAAGTGGTACACATCACTTCTGCTTACACTCAGGACTCAGTCCTATGGCAACATCTAACTGCAAGCTGCAAGGGAGGCTTAAAAATGTCATGGGGCCATGTGCCCCAAGGGAAGAGGAACACCAGTGGTTTCTGCCACAGTGAGCAGAAGAGAGGCACTCTTTGCCTTTCCGAACCAGTTCAGGAGCCACTCCTTCCAAGCTTTCCAGCCCAAGGTCGCTCTGTCCTGTGTGACCCCACTGTACCCTACTCCCCTCAGTTGTGGCATATATGGTATATATCATGCTATGTCTCACTTGGTTCTTTACATGAGTGGCAGTGAGGGACCCGTTGATTTGAGGATAGGCACAGTGCCTTACTGTTCAGGGTAACCTCGGGACCCAACCCAGTGCCTGGACCAGAGTCAAGGCATAATGAAAATTGTTTAAATTAATTATTAAACAAATTCATTGTAATTCTTTGAAAGGTATTTTAAATATGCTTCAATGGTAGATAGCTTTCTAAATGAAAAAATTTTGTTAATTTTCATCAAGTCTCTGTTGATTTAATCCTCACATTAAGTCCTCCTTCGGGGCCTCATAGCTCATCAAAAGAATATAATTCTCCACACCTTAGGTCACTCAGTAATTAGGTTTCAGGGCTAAAGGGCATGTGGAAACACATTTTTTATCATTCAGATGGAAAGATAGCCATTAATGAAGGCAGCAGTTGCCAGTGGGGTAGCGAATGCGTTGGGTTTAAAGGAAGCATCAGCTCATATACGGTTGTAAGAGGAGAGCAACACTGATGAATCAGGCTTCTTGAGTGCCCGATACACATGTCCTGCAGGGGCCACCATGAGGCCCATGAGGGGGCTACAGAGGAACCAGTCAGTGATCCTGTCTGGGCCACAAGTATTCTGGGCCCTTTGGCAGAGTGATTCGTCTAGTGCTCTTCAAAGGACCTTCTCTTGTATTCTGAGCCAGGGCCACATAGCTTAATGTAGAGACAGAAAATTAAATTGTACTCTAATTGCTCAGTGTGGAAAATCTGCCCGGTCTGGCTGATAGAGTACAAGTATGTGTATAAAGTGTCATCGAAAAATGTTTGCCTTTTTAAAACTTTGGCTGTTTAGCCTGATAGACACTTGAGGGCACAAAGGGGTTTTAGGAATCACTGGTCCAGTGATCTTCAAGTCCCGATGCCCAGGATTCTGCAGAGCTGGCTTAAGGGGTGTGGGGCATGGGGAGGAGGGGGGGTAGTGGTGGGTGGGTCTGGACATAGCCATAGCTCTCCAGCTTTCCTCCCAAGCTTTTGTTATTTCTTTGCATGGAATTATTGCCTTTTGATCACTTGGCGTATTAGGATTCTGGAGACTAGGATTCTGGGTGGCTCAGTCGTTAAGCGTCTGCCTTCGGCTCAGGTCATGATCCCGGGGTCCTGGGATCGAGCCCCGCATCGGGCTCCCTGCTCGGCGGGAGGCCTGCTTCTCCCTCTCCAACTCCCCCCTGCTTGTGTTCCCTCTCTTGCTATGTCTCTCTCTGTCAAGTAAATAAATAAAATCTTAAAAAAAAAGATTTTATTTATGTATTTATTTGAGATTGAGAGAGAGAGAGTGAGCAGGAGGAAGCAGGAGAGAGAGAATCTGAAGCGGACTGAGCGCAGAGCCCAACGTGGGCTTGATCTCATGACTGCGAGATCATGCCCTGAGCCAAAACCAAGAGTTGGCCGCTCCACCGACTGAGTCATCCAGGCGCACCTGTACACAACACATTCTTATTTCAGATCACAGGTGAATATCACACAGCTCTTCTAGAAAAAAGAAAAGTGGCAGCCAGTGGCGGGCAGAATTTAAGTCCTTAGCAGCCACGAGAAGAAAATGTAACTGGACTTGAACTGCCCCTTTAAATGACCATTGCTTCTAACACCTGAAATTATGAAACCTTAAAAATCTCCCATTATGGAGAGCATGGCTCTGTTCAGTGAATGCCCATTTACTGTACTCAGAGATAAATTAAAAATAAGCAAGTTTGGGGCGCCTGGGTGGCTCAGTTGGTTGAGCGGCTGCCTTAGGCTCAGGTCATGATCCCAGGGTCCTGGGATCGAGTCCCACATCGGGCTCCCTGCTCAGCGGGGAGCCTCCTTCTCCCTCTGCCTGCCACTCCTCCTGCTTGTGCTCTCTCTCTCTGGCAAATAAATAAAATCTAAAAAAATAAACAAGTTTGCAGATGCCAGGGACCGAAGGGAGGGACATGCTGCCTTTGTCACTTTTGTAGTCAGAAGTGCTGGAGTTGCTAGCCCTCCGTCAGTGCTCCCTTCAGCAATTATCCACAAGGTGGCCACAGCTCACCCCTTCACCTGCTCAGAAATGCTCTCGCCGCCTTCCCACCCCCATCCCTGGTTTTGGCACATCCACCATGCTGGGAATTTTAAGTACATTAAGCAGTGTTTTTAGAAGACAAGAATAAATATGATTTCATCTATAATCAGTGAATTTATGATTTTTTATGAAACGGCTGAATGAGAAGCAATGGATAATGTTTTCAGCTGAAAACGGATGTAGCAAGACTCTTGTGAAAAAAAGCTCACAGGCGGTTTTATTGGCTTTTTTTTTTTTTTTAAATCCTGACATGAGGAAAAGAGAGGATGCTGATGTCTTAAAAGAGATGAAATATACCATGAAATAATTGTGTGGGTTTTCTTTGCTCAGTGGATGCGGTGCTATGGTAAAGCATAGAGCTAACAGGGCAGGTACAATGTCATGCACTTCTCAGTGCATTTTGAAATTCTCAGTCTCCACAGAGCTTTATTTCAGTCTGCTTAGAGAAATGGTGACACTGGGAGCACTGCTGTTTGACAGGTGGAGGTGCAAATCTTGGTTCATGAACACTGGCCCTGAAGATTATCTAACCTTGTCACGCTTCCTCAGTTTTAGCATCTGTGAAATGGAGCAAGAATACCTTCCTTACACCTTTGTTTTAGAGATGAATCCTACAAGTGAAAGCTTGTTGTAACAGGTGCCTGGCACAGCATAGCCATTTAATAACTGTGCGTCTCCCCTTTTTGAGTGTGCAGCAGCAATTGAAGGTCAGGTTATTTTCATGGAGGTATATTATATAAGGCCTGGAATGAATAAGCCACACTCTATACGAAAATAAGATCCAAGAGAGCTAGAGCTTCCGGATTTTTCTCCCATGTCTGCTTGAGTATTAAGATCCTGTATGTCTAGCTGTGTAGCAACTTTATTTCAGCTCCTTCCCATAGGATAAAGGGAATTAGAGCTGAAGATGAGAAAAAAAGTAGTAGTAATCATTGACTTGGAGAAAAAGCAAGTAATTTTTCTAGAGAAAGAACCAACGAAGATTGGGTATGAAGGTTGTGGCTGGGGAGTGGTGGCGGAGAGGGGAGACGTGCCAGCCAGCCAGCAGATTGCTGGGTGTCACTGTCACCGAGAACCACTGTTTGGGTGCTGACTGAAGAGTCAACACAACACAGTGGCTTCTGAAAGTAGGACACAATTTTGTTGAAGGGAATAATATTAGGTTGAACTACATGAAATTGCCATTTTTGAAGGCCAAACTCAGTCAAATATTGGCAATTTCAAATGATTCAACTTAACATTTTGTCCATGAGGAGGACAAACATTGGAACGGGTTGCTACAGAGAGGCTGTGGGGTTTTTACTCCTGAAAATATTTGATAAGAGACTAGACAATTATTTGTCCTGGGTGATTTAGACATTGAGTTCCCTGAAAGCCGGGGGTAGATGAGATCATCTGTCAAGTTGAATTTATCTGCCTGTCTCCTTGAGAACAACTCTCAACTCTCAACTCGACTGAGCCACCCAGGCACCCCTGGAGGTTGATTTTTGACATTGGCATGCATTTTAGTTTGGCACTCATAGTTTCCTACTGAGATGAGGATTTTCTTATTTCTTCTGAGACATATTTGGTTCTTCTAATTCTTTGCACTTAGGGGCTATACATGTGGGCTTTTTGCAAGGAAAAGGTAGATGCAGAATGATGGTCTGTAGTCGACTGACAAGGCTGGGGCAGGGAAAACCTTTCTGAAACATATATTAGGTCTCCCTTCTAGATCCTTTGCTCATAGACATGAAGAGGGAGGGGTGGGTGAGAGTGGAATCCCTTGTTCTAATCTGTGTTGGTCTAATTTCTGTGTTTCTCTGCTCACTGACTCTGTGGGTTAGGGATCCACTTAGTAGAAGACTTCCATTCCATTGTTGATTCTTCATGACTGTGTTACTTTACTATTACTGCATAACAAATTATCACAAATGTAGAGGCTTAAAACAAAAGCCATTTATTACCTTAAAATTTCTGTAGGTCAGAAGTCTGGGCACAGATTAGCTGAATTTTCTGTTTTGGGTCTCATAAACCTGAAATCAAGGTGTCAGCCAGGTTAAGTTCTCATCTGGAGACTCCACTAGGGAGGGATCCACTTCTAAGCATGATTTGGGAACAGAATTCTTTTTCTTGAGGCTGTAGAATTCATGAAAACTTGCTTCTTCAAAGTCAGCAACAGAAAGTCTCCGCTGCTTCAAGTCTCTGATCTCAGGACTCTTTTTATAAACAGATCATCCGATTAGGTCAGGCCCACCCAGGATAATTTCCCTTTTGATTAATATAAAGTCAACTGATTAGGAATGTAAATTACATATGTAAAACCCCCCACCTTTGCCATATTCTGCTGGTTAGATGCAAGTCATAGGTCCTGCCTACATTCAAGGGGAGGGGATTTTATTTTATTTTTATTTTTTTAAAAGATTTATTTATTTGACAGAGAGAGAGAGACAGTGAGAGAGGGAACACAAGCAGGGGGAGTGGGAGAGGGAGAAGCAGGCTTCCTGCTGAGCAGGGAGCCTGATGCAGGGCTCGATCCCAGGACCCTGGGACCATGACCTGAGCCGAAGGCAGACGCTTAACGACTGAGCCACCCAGGCACCCCAAGGGGAGGGGATTTTAAAATGATGTGGGTCACTGTGGTTCATCTTAGAATTTTGCCTAGCATAATGAATATAGTGAAATGCTTGTCAAAAGCTGCAGAATTCCATAGGTACTCCAGAACTATAACTATGAGGCCATATCACTACATTCAGATAAATGTCGTATGAATGAAGCTTCTTAAGCATAGTTTGGAAGGCAATGTCTAGTCCTTGGAAAGTAGTTCTATAAGTCATGAAGAGTAATTGATTTGGCAAGAGCACCATTTTTCCTTTCTACAATAAAACTGATCCTTGATTTATTCTTCTGTGCTGCATTCCATTTTTTATTCTAGCATATTTTGTAAGTAAACCAATTATAAGTTATATTCTTGTCACCAAAGATGAAAAAAGTGAACCAACCCTTACCCATTTACTCTAAAATAAATGGGGTCTTCAGTCAGAAATAACAAAGCTACTCAGACTGAAACTCCTCATAAATCACATCCCTTTGGGTATGTGTAACCAGCAGGGTGAGCTATTATATTAAAAACCAGTCCACAAATCCCAGTCAGGATGACATGTGACAGCAACTTTACGTAAGCCAACTGGAAAAGCATCAGTGGACCTAGAGTTTTGCCATTCCGTAGCAGCCTGGGAATCTCTTACCATTTTCCAGAGCCTAGTGTGACCTGACCAATGTGAAGTGTGATGGGCTTTTATACTGTTGGCACTGAGAACAATGTCTTTCTTTGGCTCGTCCAGGAGAAATTATCAGGAGGGCTGATTACGAATGAAGTGTTGACAGGTGTAACAAAGTGGTGAGAAGGAGTTGTGACCAACTGGCATGTGGGGGAGCAGGGGAGGGATGTAGTGACTGGGGTGGGAGTGGTGCGACCAATGAGCTCCATCCTCACTTCGGACTTTCCAGTGACCTACTTGAGATTTCTAGGCAGCCCACTCTTAAAGAGAGAGTTCTAAAGTGAGCAGCTTAAGCATCTTCTGTCCCATAGAATCCAGCCAGTGGGCCAGTCACTTCAAATTACCTTTCTCTGGGATTTAGTTGCATTTTGTTTTTATTGTGTTGTTTATTTTTTTTAAAGATTTTATTTATTTATTTGACAGAGAGAGACACAGCGAGAGAGGGAACACAAGCAGGGGGAGTGGGAGAGGGAGAAGCAGGCCCCCCGCGGAGCAGGGAGCCCGATGTGGGGCTCGATCCCAGGACCCTGAGATCAAGACCTGAGCTGAAGGCAGACGCTTAACGACTGAGCCACCCAGGCGCCCCTATTGTGTTATTTTTAACTGAGACATGAAAGCCACGGTCCTGTTTTATCGCAGAACTCAGTAATATGAGCAACATTTAGTAGCATTTCCCATGAGTCTCTGGACAAAATGCTCTTCTAAATGCTATTGGAAAAAGTGGTAATATCTGTAATGCAAGATGTTGTCCTCAAACACAAAAAAATAGATTCTGAACGTGAGGTAGAGCAATAAAATTTCAATGAAATTCTATCAGAGGACATTGGAGTCTTGTGAATAGATATGCCTTACTTTAAGAAAGCTTGATTGAACCATCAATCTAATGATTATTTATTAATGTTACCAAAGAATCCTTTGTTGTTCAAAAGGATTCACTCAAGGGTTCCTTTAAATAGTGCCTTTAAATGTTTGTTTATAAACTATTAACTACTTGACAGAGAAGCAGGGAAACTTAAACTGTTGGGAGCCATCGCCAGTTGAAGATTAATCCAAAATGTAGATAAAGCCACTCTCTGATTATAATGTGAGTCAATGAGAAAATATAATTAAATTCATAAAAATTTAATCACAGAATTCTTCAGGAGTATATCTTTTGCAAGAAAGGAGATACACCTGTGGAGCGTCTGTCTATCGGGTCTGCACATCCTTCTAAAAGTCATCGTTCCACAGATCTCTACTCAGCCCGTGCAGTTCTTGTGAGCTTTGTTCACATTTGCTAATACTACTCGCTTTGTATTTCACTTTCCTCACAGTGCCTGGCAGATTGCCTGGATCACAAATCCCTCGTAGGTATTTGCTCATTTGATGCAAGACTCTACTTAGACAGTAGGCCAAGATATGGACATCACACATATGGTTTGTGTTGGGTTGTGATAAGTCCTGCTATAATTTTCAGAGTCATTTTTGAAGCAATGATTAGGATTTACACCTCTGGGTGAAGGGAACATAAACATCGACCTGAACTTAATAAATTCAAAGTTCTCTCAGTGACAGTTCCCACAGAACTTCAACCCCAGTGAAGTAGAAAGGAAGGAATATTCTTCTGTTTATTATGTTTGTACTCATTTATATATGCGTTCTTACTGTGAAGACGCAGACACACAAAACTGGACAAAACAAATATAAAACTTAATGAATTATTATAAGGTCAGCACCCTTTTAAGTGACGTCCAAATCAAGAAGTAGAAGCTTGCCTGTCACCTAAGAAGCCCTAATGCCATTCAAAAGACCCATCCTGACCTCAGCCACCTACCTCTCTCCCTATTGGACTTTGACAGTAATTAGGACCTGCTGTTTTCTTAGTTTCTTCACTCAACTGTGTATCCTTGAACCCTATAGTTCAGTTTTACCTGTTTTTAAAGGATATACCTAATAAGTCTATTTTGATCTAAAGGTTGCCCCCCCCATCTCTGTCTTATTCCCTGGACATTTTTTCATTGAAGAATCTGGTCATTTGATCTGTGACATTTTCTATAGTCTGTATTTTACTGATTGCATCCATACAGTTTAGTTTAACATGTTCCTCTGTCCTCTTGTTTTAACCTGTGGAATGGTAGTTCCATCTAGAGCAGTGGCTTTCAATGGGGGGGGGGGGCGGTTGTGATTTTGTCCGCACTGCCTGGGAACATTTGGAAGTGTTTAGAGACATTTTTAATTTTTATAATGGAGTAGGTGATGCGACTGGCATATCCTACAATGCATAAAACAGACAGATTCCCACAGTGAAGAGTATCCAGCTCTAAATGTCATTAGTATTCAGGTTGAAAACTCCCAGTCTAGAGATTTGTTCAGATGCAGGGTCAGTTCGTTTGTTCCTGATTTTCTTTACTTTTCTTTTTTTCCTTTCCTTTTCTTTCTTTCTTTCTTTCTTTCTTTCTTTCTTTCTTTCTTTCTTCTTTCTATAGGTGTTGTCATCTTTCATCAGCAGGCACATAACATCTGGATGTCTCTATTTTTGTGGTGTTAGCACCCTTTGATGCTCAGTGCCTGGATTAGTGGTTGCAAAATGGTGATGTTATCATTCACTAATTTCTTTTTCATTTATTGATTGGAATACTTTTATATAAGATAGTTCCCTTCACCTATCATTTGGTTAACAAGTGCTACAGTTCATACAAGAAAGGCAGGATAAATATTTGATTCTTTTCCTTCACTTAACAGTCTTCGAGATAATGAATTGGTTTCCTATCATCCTCCAAACGCAACACATCATCATCACCATCGTCATCATTACTGATACGTTATCTGTGCATCCTGTGCTGACACTGATACCGCATAGGTCCTCTGGATGTCAAAGCATTGTCCTTACCTTCTGACATTGTTGTTTGGGAATATCTTGCTACCTAGTTTGTTAATAGGTGTTGTCCATGGGTTTTTGGTTTTGCCAGCTTTCTGTAGATAGTTTTATGGGGGATATTTGAGCAGAGTCAGAAAATATACCATCACTGGTGTTATCTTCCCAGAATCCTTTATGTTTATTTGGTGTAATGATTGGGACTCAGGGACTTTTTATTTTATTTTAAGCATTTGCCATGTGGATAAGTATTTACTTCTGAAAAGAAATCAATTCAGTGTCATGAAAAAAAGGACAGGCTTGGAAAGTAGGCTTGGGGGTCAGATCTTGACTCCTGGGTTAACCAGGTGTATGCTACTGGATTAATTATTTAATCCATTTGAGCTTCACTTTGCATCAGTAAAGTAGGAATAATAAGATCTGTCTTATAGGATTTATTTATTTTTTTAAATTTTTTTATTGTTATGTTAATCCCCATACATTACATCATTAGTTTTAGATATAGTGTTCCATGATTCATTGTTTGTGCATAACACCCAGTGCTCCATGCAGAACGTGCCCTCCTCAATACCCATCACCAGGCTAACCCATCCTCCCACCCCCCTCCCCTCTAGAACCCTCAGTTTGTTTTTCAGAGTCCATCGTCTCTCATGGTTCTTCTCCCCCTCCGATTTCCCCCCCTTCATTCTTGTCTTATAGGATTTAACTGAAGATAAAATGAGATAACATCCATTCCTTCATTAATTCAACAAATATTTATTGTCGGTTCCAGGGTAAATATCAGTGAACAGACTGATGTGTTCTCATAAAATTTTCATTCTGGTGGGGGTAGGCAGACAAGCAAATGCATATATGAAATGCAGTATGTGAAATAGATGGTGAGAACTGCTATGGAGAAAAATAAAACAATGCAGGGTGGTAGGGCATGCCACAATTAGAATTTAAATAGGGTGGTCAGGAAAGACTTCATTGAGAATATGGAGGTGAAGAAGCAAACAATGGACATGTGGATAAAGAGCATTCTAGGAAGAGAGAATAGCAAGTGCAAAGGCCCTGAGGTGGAAGGATGAATATTGTGTTCCAAGAACAATAAGGAGGCTAATGTGTTTGAAGTGGAGTGAGTGGGGAATATAATGGGAGCTGAAGTCTGAGAGGTGTCTATAGGCAGGGCATTGTAGGATCTTGATTTACTCTTTAAAAAGGATCATTCCAGCTGCTGGGTTGAGAACAGACTGTAGTGGGGCAAAGGCAGTATCAAGGAGACTAGGCAAGAGATAATGGTGGCTTGGACCTTGAAGTAGTGAGAAGTGGTCAGATACAGAGTGGTCAGATTTAGAGGCAGAGCCAAGAGGTATTGCTGATGGATTGGGTATGAGGGGCTAGAAAGGAGAGAATTCAAGGATGACTCCAGGTTTTTTGGTATGAGCAATTGGATTGAAAGAGCTGTTATTTACTGGGATAGGGAAGACTATGGGATGAGTGAGTTTTGGTGGGAATATCAGGAGTTTAATTTTGGACATGGAAAGTTTGAGATGCATATTAGATATTTCAGTGGAGTTACTGAGTTAGCAGTTGAACATGCCAGTCTGAAGTTCAGGAAAGGTCGGGGATGTAGATCATATTTGGAAGGCATTAACATAAAGATAGGAAAATGAGATCATTATAAGAGTGGGTTTAGATAGAGAAGAGATGAGGTCGTGGAACACTGCAATATTTAGAGGTTGGGGAGATGAGAAGATACCAGCGAAAGATATTGAGAAATTGTCATTAGTGAGGTAGGAAGAAAACCAGGAGTGTATGGGGTTCTGGAAGCCAGTGAAGATTGTTTTTTAAGGAGGGAGTGATCAATTCTGTCAAATGCCATTGATAGGTTAAGAGAGATGAATTCTGAGAATTGGTCATGGAGTTTAGCCATGGAAGACTTCTTTCAAGTAGTATATGTGGGGCAGCATGGGTGTGGGGAGCAAAGCCTGGTTGTAGTAGATTCAAGAAATACTGGGAAGAGAAATAGAAGCAGGAAGAGTTTTCCCAAAGATTTTGGCTATAAAATTGAGTAAAAAAATGGGGTAGTACCTGGAGGGGTATGCGGGGTCATGATAAGTTTTTTTTTAAATTTTATTTTAAAGATAGATCTATTTACAGAAAGTTTGAATATTGGTGGGAATGATCAGTAGAAAGGGAAAAATGGATTATGTTGCGGGGTGAGGGGGAGAATTGCTGGAGAGATGTTCTTGATTAAGCAAGAAGGATGGGATCTAGTCTGTAAGTGGAAGACGGCTTTTGGTCAGAGCAAGGACAGCCCATCCACTGTATCAGAAGAGAGGGTAGAACATACAAAAACAGATGCAGGAAGGTGAGTAGAAGGCATAGTGAGAGCCTGTGAGAACTCTCTCACTTTTTTTTTAATTATGT
Organism: Halichoerus grypus; assembly: GCF_964656455.1. Lineage (NCBI taxonomy): Eukaryota > Metazoa > Chordata > Mammalia > Carnivora > Phocidae > Halichoerus > Halichoerus grypus. Next base: position 111,425,906 of record NC_135727.1, on the reverse strand, counting down.
TATGTTAATCACCATACATTACATCATTAGTTCTTGATGTAGCGTTCCATGATTCATTGTTTGCGTATCACACCCAGAGCTCCATGCAATACGTGCCCTCTTTAATACCCATCACCGGGCTAACCCATCCCCCCACCCCCCTCCCCTCTAGAACCCTCAGTTTGTTTCTCAGAGTCCATAGTCTCTCCTGGTTCTTCTCCCCCTCCGATTTTCCGCCCTTCATTTTTCCCTTCCTGCTATCTTCTTCTTTTTTTTTTTTTTTTTAACATATAATGTATTATTTGTTTCAGAGGTACAGGTCTGTGATTCATCAGTCTTACACAATTCACAGCACTCACCATAGCACATACCCTCCCCAATGTCTATCACCCAGCCACCCCATCCCTCCCACCCCCCACCATTCCAGCAACCCTCAGTTTGTTTTCTGAGATTAAGAATTCCTCATATCAGTGAGGTCATATGATACATGTCTTTCTCTGATTGACTTATTTCGCTCAGCATAATACCCTCCAGTTCCATCCACATCGTTGCAAATGGCAAGATTTCATTCCTTTTGATGGCTTCATAATATTCCATTGTATATATATATACCACATCTTCTTTATCCATTCATCTGTCAATGGACATCATGGCTCTTTCCATAGTTTGGCTATTGTGGACATTGCTACTATAAACATCGGGGTGCACATACCCCTTCGGATCCCTACATTTGTATCTTTGGGGTAAATACCCAGTGGTGCAATTGCTGGGTTGTATGGTAGCTCTATTTTCAACTTTTTGAGAAACCTCCATACTGTTTTCCAGAGTGGCTGCACCAGCTTGAATTCTCTTTTGATTGTTTCTGTTTTGCATGCAGCAGGAAGCAGGAAGCAGGGCCATCAGCTGAGAGTAAGTAGTAGGAAGAGACACTGAGGTTTGAAGAGAAAGAAGGTATGAAAATGATGTCCAGTGGGAGAGTGAACGGATGAAGGAAATACAGTGGGGAGGTCAGTCTTACTAAGGACCTGCTTGAGGTCATCATGAGTTTAGAGTGAGACCAGTCACTATAGTTGTGAATTAATTTCTCTAGCGACATTAGGTTGCATGGATGCAGGTCTGGAGTCAGTAGAGATCTGGGTTTAACAAAGTGTGGGGTTTTGCTAGGCAATTATGAGGAAGAGAGAAAAGAGCAATGAGGTTGACAACGCATGCAATGGAGTGCTAACTGATCAGGGAGTTTCTGATGGATGAGTGGGAAAGTGAGACGGGGAGGTGAGTGTCTTTTCAGTGGGGTAGCAGCAATAAGCCCGAAAGACAGAAAGTGGTGTTTGTGGGATAGAATGATTGAAATTAAGATAATTGAGGGGTGCTGTTACTGATAATGACAAAAATCTTGGATGTGGCCATGGGAGTGGGTGGTTGAGGTAAGTAGACTGCTGACGCAGTAGACTGTCAGTAAATGTTCAGCCCCTCTCCTGTTCCTTTACTGTTTTTTGATGAGAGCACCATAGATCTGGGCACTACTTAGCAATGAATTCTCTCTTTTAAAATGAACCAAACAGGGATGCCTGGGTGGCTCAGTCAGTTAAGCGTCTGCCTTCAGTTCAGGTCATGGTCCCAGGGTCCTGGGCTCGAGCCCCGCATCGGGCTCCCTGGTCAGTGGGGCGTCTGCTTCTCCCTCTCCCTCTGCTGCTTGTGCTCTCATTCTCTCTCTATCTCAAATAAATAAATAAAACCTTAAAAAAAGATTTAAAATGAACCAAACAATCCAGCAGCACCTTTGAAATCCTTGGTCCACATCCCTTATTGCAGATCGAGGGTGTGTGTTTTACTTTTCATAAATTATGGCAGGTAGCCCAGATTTTGGTACTGGTACATATGCATTGCTGATTGCTAATTGCTAATTAATCCAAACATATTTTCCCTTGGATATGACCTCAGTATCCTTCTCAACACAGTATCCAGGTCTCTACCAACCAGTAGGAGTTGGCATGTATGACTAAACCTATTTGTCATCCTTGAGCTGCTGATGGGGTCACTGAGAAGTTGTTTTAGTTTATCAATTTGGTGAAACTCCATTATTTCTAAATAAAGGTCTGGAAACATATTTAATTTTCCAGCATGGGAATACATGCTTTTCTAGGAGAGATAGGAAAACAGCTTTCAATTCCAAGTAATGACTTTTTAGGTACATGATTTCTATGGTGCTATCTATGCTCTCTCCAGGGCAGCCCTATGGAAGAAGGCTTTTTTTTTGTTTTAGATTAGCTTAATAAAGAGAAAATGGTGGGAAATTAGTTTCTCCAGGATACTTTTATACCAGATCATTATTATTAGTTAGAGTTTGTCCTAAAGAGTGGCACTAATTTGGAATGTTAGGTTTTGAGCGTGTATTTTAAATCTTTAAATTATAACTATTCAGATAATTGTATTGGATTATTTTAGTTTTATCAGAGAAAGCAAAATGAGTAATGCTTTAAGAACTATTCGTGTTTCAGAGTAACTTTGGATTCTAAGTGACTAAAAACATGAACTGTGTCTGAGTCACTTTGCTTTAACTATATTTTGGGGGTTGCTTGATTTATTTGATTGCTTCAAGCAGAACACATTTGTGTCCTAGTGATGGCTCACTCTCCCCCTGCTTTCACGGGGGTGGAACACTTTGGAGATGCAAAGTGATTATTTTTGGTTTCATCCGTCAAAAGGAATAGAATGAGATAAAAAAGCATTAACGTCTTTTTTCTAAACTTAAATTTCCAGCAATCTCAAAAGGTGACTGCTTCTTAGCACAGATGTTGGTAGAGTTTATTTGATTGCAAGATTATCAGAATAGGTAGTTTGAAAGTTATCTCTTTGACGAAGGTCCAATTAAATATTTAATGAGTGAAGAATAGTGCTAAGTAGCATGAGGATTATAGAGAAGTATTATTCACAGTTCCTGCCTTCAGTGTTTCAGAGTCTCGTTGGGAAGACATGTTGTGCTAAGATGAAAATGCCACAAACATGCAAAACTGTACATGTTCTGTGTTAAGTGTGTGTGGCTGATGGTAAGAGCTCTAGGGCTTCACTAGGAGGGACCTTTATGGCTGGAGTGGATAGAGGCCGTGCTATAGCCAGAAAACCCTGGAGCCGAGCCCCTACTGTTCCTCTTCGGAGCTGTGAGTGCTTCCACAAGTTAAAAAGCTCTCTGGACTTCACTTCTCCTCTTCTATGAAAGATAGCAATAGGCATACCTATCTCGTAAAGGAGTGCTATGGATTAAATGAGTTAATGTAAATATCTCACATGTGTATTGGCTCATTGACCAGTGCCCGATGCACAGAAAGCTATGTATATGGAAGGCAGTTAATAAATCTTAGTCATTCTTAGGGGATACAACTTTCTAGAGTTGTGTTTTGAAATGTTCATTTTTTTAAATTAGTAAAATAATTTGCTGTAATCCAGTAGTTTTGAGGAAATCATAGTTTTCTATTCCTTTCCCCCTTCTTTCTTTTCTACATATCTTGGATCTTCTTTTTCCAATTTGCTTCTTTTTCTGGCTGTGCTCTCTGTTTCTTTTTTTTTTTTTAAGATTTTATTTATTTGCGAGAGAGAGAATGAGAGACAGAGAGCACGAGAGGGAGGAGGGTCAGAGGGAGAAGCAGACTCCCTGCTGAGCAGGGAGCCTGATATGGGACTCGATCCCGGGACTCCAGGATCATGACCTGAGCCGAAGGCAGTCGCTTAACCAACTGAGCCACCCAGGCGCCCTGTGCTCTCTGTTTCTATATATCTTTCTCTGATACCCCTCCTCTCATCTTCATCCAGTATTTAATATTTTGTAAGAAATCAGCTAAAACTCAAGAAGCATCCATCCAGTGGGGTTTTGGCATCTGTGGCAATACTGGTAAAAGTGTTTCTGCCAGGGCGACTATTAATCCACTGGAGAGTCTGCACCCTGCACCCATCACAGTCCTCTTCTCATTGGCTGTAGTCTTCCAGGGGCTTGGAATCAGGGTCAACCAGCAGACAACTTATCGACTGTATGATCTCACTTATAGGTGGAATCTAAAAAAGTCAAACGCCTAGAAACAGAGTATTCTACCCTGGGTACCTGGGGCTGGGGGTGGTGGTGGTGGGAGAGATGGGGAGATATTGGTCCAAGGGTACAAACTTCCAGTTATGAGTTGAGTAAGTTTTGGGGACCTGTTGTACAGCCTGATGATTGTAGTTGACAATACTGTATTATGTACTTGAAAGTTGCTAAGGGAATAGATCTTAAACGTTCTCAGCACAAAAAAGAAATGGTAATTATGTGACTTGACGGAGATGTTAGTGAACACTATAGTGGTGGTCAGTTCACGGTCTGTGAGTGTTTATCACACGAACATGTTGTGCACCTTAGACAATGTTGTATCTCGATGATATCTTTTTTTCTAAAGATTTTATTTGTTTGAGAGAGAGAGAGAGTGCGAGCGAGAGAGTACAAGCAGGGGGAGCAGCAGAGGGAGAGGGAGAAGCAGACTCCCCACCGAGTGGGGAGCCTGATGCGGGGCTCGATCCCAGGACCCTGAGATCATGACCCGAGCTGAAGGCAGCTGCTTAACTGACTGAGCCACCCAGGTGCCCTTCAATTTTATCTTAATAAAAAAAAGACAAAGAAAAAAAAAGACTCCTAGAAGAATATGGGGTTAAGGAGTGTGAATATTTTTAAAAGATTTTGATAGGTGTTGCCCAGTCATCTTTCAGAAAGTTGAGCTGATTTGTAGTCCCTCACCAGTTCTGAGTAATATCCATCCCCCTTTATTTTGTCAACTGTTGCTAATTTGATAGGAAAATGGTATCTCATGGTTATTTTAAGTCATAAAATTTATCTTTGATCACTAGTGAGACTGCATATTTTTTTTTATTTTTTTAATTTTTAAAAAAGATTTTATTTATTTATTTGGGGGGGTGGGGAGGGGTAGAGGGAGAGGGAGAGAAAGTCTCAAGCTGACTCCACGCTGAGCGTGGAGCCCGACACAGGGCTTGATTCATGACCCTGAGATCACGACCTGAGCTGAAACCAAGAGTTGGGCGCTCAAGTGTGTGCCATGAGACTGTATATTAAATTTTTTTAATGTAAGAAATCCATAGAATTTTTGCTTAATTGTTATGTATCATCCTTCAAAAAATGTTTTTTCGGTACTTTGACTCACTTATTTTTATTTATTTATTTATTTATTTATTTTTTAAAGATTTTATTTATTTATTCATGAGAGACAGAGAGAGGCAGAGGGAGAAGCAGGCTCCCAAGGAGCAGGGAGCCCAATGCGGGACTCGATCCCAGGACCCTGAGATCACGACCTGAGCCGAAGGCAGACGCTTAACCATCTGAGCCACCCAGGCGCCCCTTGACTCACTTATTTTTAGAAACATACAAAATGAACGGGCTTTGAATCCATCGCCCATCTCCCAGTGTTTAAAATGCCTAAACATTGATCTGTTCCTGTTGCATTCACTCGTACAAGATGTAATCATAGTTAAACGGATCACTTATGGAACTGGCTTTAACAAAGTGTGTAAGATGGAGGACCTTCTTCTTACCATGGAAAGAATGGGCAAAGGCTGTCACTAACCCTCTTTCCCTACCTAATATGTTGTAATACAGTGCGAAGGACCTTAAAAAGTTGGTTTCCTGAATCCTTCAGGGATGACTCATCTCTTTTAGGCTCTGCCACATCTTTCCCACCTCTGTATCCTCAGGCAGAAAACCATGGTTTAAACATGGCATCCCAATGAGTCAGGAAATGACTTCATTTCTTACCAAACTGCATTTCTCTTTAATGGGAAACCCTGAAATAGATGTGCCTCGCATCCCTGCTGCAAGCCTTTGCTGTCATTTAGAGGAGCTATTGCTCTATCAGAACTCACACTGAAGCCTATTATTCCAGGGAGACAATTTTGTTATAAAGAAGTGATTTGTTATTTTAAGACTTGGCAAACAAGCATACGAGAGGGGGGAAAAATTCATTTGGAGAGATGGCAATAACTCTCCGTGAGGTGTGCTTTTACCTCACTTTGTTTTGTTTTACAGAAAGGGCCAGGATTTGGCACCAGCTACAATTCTGTAACATGAATTTATCAGGCTCCGCCAGCTTCTGTTCATTGCCCTTGAAAATAGACTGTCTTGTCTTTTATACACCTGCATGTGATACTCTTTCTGTTGCTTAAGTGGAACAGAGTTGGAAGAAACACCCCCAAAAAAGCAGGACCGATGCCTTGTGATCATAATCGAGAATTGGTGGAAATTGACACATGACAAAATAATTTGTACTGGGTTTTCTAAAGCCACGCTATGTCTCCACTAGTTATCGCCTGTGCTGACTTATCGTTTATTCCAAGTCTCATTGGAAGCAATTACAGACATTTTAAAATAGGCAGTCAAAATAACAAGTCATTTAGACTGGCAATTATGCATTATATGTAGTTGTCCTTTCTATTAGAAGATGACATTATTGATGCTATAACCTCTCCATGTAAAAAAAAAAAATGTGGCTGAAAGACTGAAGCATGACTGTCAGATTCTTCCCTTTGGATCACACATGTCGCCTGTCATTTTGCTGTGAACTCAAGTGGCAGCCTGCAAGCGTCCTGGCTTTTCTTCTCCACCTCTTAGCCTCGTGGTCGAGGCCTAATTAGGCATTATGAGCCGGCAAAAACCACATTTACAAAGTCTGCTCATGTTGGAGATGGTTTCGAGGCTTTGGTGAAGGTTAGAGGCTTCTGGGTTTCTTGCACTTTAACCCACTGGAGGTGCAGTTGGCTGGGCGGGCATTTCCTTTAGCGTGACAAAACAGGCTTTGCCGCCAAGCCTGGTGTCCTTCAGAACTTCCGAATGATCCGTGTTTGGAGGAGGCTGTGAAGACATAGGATTTCTTTGTCAAATTTATATTTGTGGAATGCGGCAGTCTAACTGTGTGTAATGTGTTCCGTTGATTTGCAAAATGGGCTGTCTCCTTAAAAAAGTCAAGTTGTAAAAGGCTGTGTCTGTCGCAGAGAGGCTGAGTTAATAAGCAACAGCTGGGGCCGAGTGATGTCATGTGCCACCTGCGTGAAAGGCCGCTCAGAGGCTCACACCAAAAGACAGCACTCCAGAGGAGTAGATTTCAGACCTATTATTTTTTTTTTGTAATTTTATTTTATTTTATTTTTTTGCAGAGGATACTTTTTCCCACTGAAATCATTTGCAAAACCCCGACATTTATCACAGAGATCCAAGCTGACTTGCTGTGGATGAAGTTAGAGTGGGAAGCCTAGGACTCATTTCAGCTTTCCCATCTTAACCAACAGGCCTTATAACTCCTCCTTGGACTATGCTAAGTGAAATAAGTCAAGCAGAGAAAGTCAGTTACCATATGGTTTCACTTATATGTGGAACATAAGGAATAGCATGGAGGACATTAGGAGAAGGAAGGGAAAAATGAAGGGGGGAAATCGGAGGGGGAGATGAACCATGAGAGACTATGGACTCTGAGAAACAAACTGAGGGTTTTAGAGGGGAGGGGGGTGGGGGGATGGGTTAGCCTGGTGATGGGTATTAAGGAGGGCACGTATCGCATGGAGCACTGAGTGTTATACAAAAACAGTGAATCATGGAACACTACATCAAAAATAATGATGTCCTGTATGGTGACTAACATAACATAATAAAATTAAATTAAATTAAAAAAATTAAAAAAAATTAGAAAAAAAAACAAACTCCTTGGGGTTTTGGGGATTGAGAATGCACAACGGGAGTGTTTTGGGTAGTGAGATATGTGTACCTCAGAGAATTGACAAGGTGATTCATTTGGGTGTCGGAAGAGAATGGTATTAATTCTATTTATCTTTAGTTTTCACTCGTAACAGTTTCTGTTTTTGTATGTATATAATAATATACTGATACACTGGCACCTGTAATTTATAAATAAACATCATGTCTTGGAGGAGCTTTCTCGTTTTATTTTCCAGTAGAGATGCACTGTCAAGAATATTTGGAGGCTGCTCATCTAGAAGTCAGGAAAGATGGTCCATGGGCACAGTGTAGAAGATTCATGGACAGATTGTAAGAAAACTGGCTGAGTTGTTCTTGGCCAAGTGAGCAATGAGACAGTGTCACCAGGAGTGGGGTGGAATTTGACACTGGACTTTGTAGTGGGCTGAAAGAAGCAAGGAAGTGACTCTCCCTTAGAGCCCCTGGCAGGAGTGGGATCCTGCGGGAGTGGGATCCTGGTGGGAGTGGGATCCTACTGACGGCTTGATTTTAGCATGGTGATGCTAATTTCAGACTTCTGGCCTCTAGAACTATGAGCGAGCAGATTTCTGTTGTTTTAAGCCAGCAAGTTTGTGGTCGTTTGTTAACAGGAGCTGTAGGAAACTGATAAGTGTGCCTCCTTTTCTTCATATGAGCTGTTTCTGCTGTTCCTCTGTATTTCTAAATAAAAAGGTATTTTTTTGATTTATTAATTTTATAACAGTGTTGACTTCCTGCAGTGGTAAATGAGAATTTTGTTATATTATTCATCCACATAGTGCATGCTGCATACGTTTGACCTTCCCTCATTTTTCCACTACACTTTTATTACTATGTGTGGATGACTCAGGAGTCAGTGTTTACAGTATTAGAACTAAATAAATATCGTTTACCACTGAGCGGAATTATATCTGTGATTACCTTTCTTTTCTTGTATGACTTACTGTTTTTCTTGAAGTGAATAACTGACTTATTTTTATTACCTTTAAACATTTTTTTTTGCCTGCTCCATCAGATCTTTATATACTGGTCAAAACTGTGTTCCAAAGGGAAGACTACACAATTGACTTTTTTTCTCGTGGAGCCTCACCTCCAGAGACACCTCTCCGCTGCTGGTTGGTGCGTTTGAGGCTTCCTGACATGTCTAGCTGTGTCTCCACATTGTGAATCTCTTGTTTCATGGGTCTCATGGTATTTTCTAAGCTTACTCCCTTTTTTGTGCTAGAACGTATTTTTCCCCCATAACTTCCTAAAAAGGATGCCTGGGAAGTCTGTGTCTCAAGGGATCTACTACTAATGTCACACTTAATTTGTAATTTGATTGGTTTTAAAATCTGATTTTGGAAATCTTTTTTCCTCCCAGTTGTGAAGACTTTGCTTCATTGCCTTCTAGAATCCCTTGTTGGTAAGTTTTACAGTATTTTGATCTACATGATTTTAAAACCTTGTCTTTTCCCCATTTTGAATTTTAATACGATGAGCCTTAGTATATATCTTCTTTTAATTCATTGGGCTGAATTCTTGAAGGCTTCTTTTATTTTATAGGCCCCTGTGCCTCAATTCTGGGATGATTTCTTATATTAGTATTTCGATAATCAGCCCCTGCCCCCAGTTTTGTTCTCTTTCTAGAATCACCATTGATTGGATATTGGATCTTTTGGATTGATCCTCTTAGGTTTCTTGGTTTGTCCCCCTCCTATTTTCCATGCCTCTGTAAGTTCTATTTTCTGGGGAAGTTTCCCTTACTTTATTATCTACGTCATTTCACTTTTAAAATTTTAGATATAAAACTTTAATTTCCAAGAACCTTTTCTTGTTGAAATGCCGTTCTCTTCTTATTTTATGGCTGTAATATCTTTTCTTAGCTTTCTGAGGCTTAATGACATTTTGTGAGATTTTCTTCTGTTCTCTGCATTCTCTGTTTCTTCTGGGTTTCATTTTTCTCTTTGGCTGCCTTTTGTTCTTTTTGTTTCCTTCCTTTCTTCCTCTTTCCCTCTCTTTCTTTCTTTCTTCTTTCCCACCTTCCTTTCTTCCTTTCTTCCTGTCTCTCTCACACAACTTAAGATATAAGTCACATATCCTAAAATTCACTTCTTCAAAGTGTACAGTTCGGTGTTTTAAAAATATACCCACAGGTTTATGCAATCATGAACACAATCGGATTTTAGAACATTCTCACTCCCACCAAAACAAACCCCATACCCATTAGCATTCACTCTTTATTCCTCCCTACTCTTCCGCAACCCTCAGCCCTGAGCAGCCACTAATCTACTTTTTGTCTGTATGAATTTGTCTATTCTGGACATTTTATCTAAGTGGAATTACATGCTATGTAGCCTTAGTGTCTGGCTTCTTTCAGTTCAAATAGTGCTTTCAAGGTTCATCCATATCATAGCTTGTATCAGTATTTCTATTCTTTTTATATCTGGATAACATTCCATCATATGGATAGATCACATTTTCTTTTTTTTAAACCACTTTTTTGGGATATGATTGACATACAGAGAGCTGTACGTATTTTTTTTAAGTAGGTTCCACACCCAGCATGGAGCTCAGTGCGGGGCTCAAACTCATCACCCTGAAATCAGGACCTGAGCTGAGATCAAGAGTCGGACACTTAACTGCCTGAGCCACCCAGGCGCCCCAAGCTGTACATATTTAATGTATACAACTTAATGAATTTGGAGGTAAGTATTCACCCGTGAACTATCACTATAATCTATGCCGTAAACATATCCATCACCTCCAAAAGTTTTCTCCCCCCTTTTAATTTATTATTATTATTATTTGCAATAACAACACTTAACATAAGATCTGCCTTCTTAGAAAATTTTTAGGTATACAATACAATGTAGTTAACAATGGACTGTATGCTGTATAGTAGCTCTCTAGGACTTAATCATCTTATATAACTGAAACTTTGCATTCTTTGACTAATTCCTTCCTGTTTCCCATTCCCCTCAACCTGGCAACCTGGCAGGTTCTATTCTCTGCTTCTGAGTTTGATTATTTTATTTTTTAAAGATTTGGTTTATTTGAGAGAGAGAGAGAGCACAAGCAGGGTGGGGGGAAAGGCAGAGGGAGAGGGAGAAGCAGACTCCCTGCTGAGTGTGGAGCCCCATGCGGGGCTTGATCCCAGGACCCCAGGACCTGAGCTGAAGGCAGACACTTAACTGACTGATCCACCTAGGCGCCCTGAGTTTGATTATTTTAGATTCCTCATATAAGTGGTATCATGTAGTATTTGTTTTTCTGTATCTGGTTTATTTCACTTGGCATAATGTCCTTCGGGCTCATCCCTGGTGTTGCAGATGGCAGGATTTCCTTCTTAAAGACTGAATAATATTTCATAGCATGTATATACCGTTTTCTTTATCCATTCATCCGTTGATGGACATTTAGGTTGTTTCCATACCTCAGCTGATGTGAATAAGGCTGCAGTGAACATGGGAGTGCAGGTATCTCTTCAAGATCCTGATTTCATTTCCTTTGGATATATGCCCAGAAGTGGGCTTGCTGGATCATATGATAGTTCTATTTTTTTTTTTTTTTGAGGAAGCCCCATACTGTTTTCCATTGTGACTGTAGCAATTTACATTTCTGCCAGCTGTGTACAAGGGTTCTCATTTTTCTAAATCCTCACAAATACCTTTTTTTTTTTTATAATTGCCATCCTGATAGGTATGAGGTGATATGTCACTGTGGTTTTGATTTGCATTTCTTTGATTATTAGTGATGCTGAGTGCCTCTTCATATACTTTTTGGCCATTTGTATGTCTTCTTTGGAGAAATGTTTATTCAGGTTTTTTGCTGTTGAATTATAGGAATTCCTTATCTATTTCAGGTATTAGTCCTTTAACATACATATGGTTTGCAGATATTTTCTCCCATTCCGTTGTTGCCTTTTCATTGTGTTGATTCTTTCTTTTGCTGTGCAGAAGCTTTTTAGTTTGATGTCATCTTTTTTTTTTTTTAAAGATTTTATTTATTTATCTGTCAGCGACAGAGAGAGCACAAGCAGGGGGAGTGGCAGGGAGAGGGAGAAGCAGGCCCCCTGCTGAGCAGGGAGCCCGACTCGGGACTCGATCCCAGGACCCCGGGACCACGACCTGAGCCGAGGGCAGTCGCCCAACTGACTGAGCCACCCAGGTGCCCAGTTTGATATAATCTTGCTTGTCTAGTTTTGCTTTTGTTGCCTGAGCTTTTGGGTCATACCCAAGAAATCATTGCCAAGGCCGATGTCAAGTAGCTCTTTCACTATGTTTTCTTCTAGGAGTCTTACTGTTTCAGGTCTTATGTTTAAATCTTTAATCTATTTTGAGTTGATTTTTGTGTATGGTGTAAGATAAGGGTCCAGTTTTGTTCTTTTGCATGTGGATATCTAGTTTTCCCAACATCATTTATTTATCGTTTCCACATTGTGTATTCTTGGAACCCTTGTCAAAGATCAGGTGGGTTTATTTGTGTGGGCTTATTTCTAGTCTCTCTCTTCTGTTCCATTGGTCTGTCATATTTATGTTTTTATAACTTTGTAATATGTTTTGAAACCAGGAAGTGTGATGCCTCCAGCTGTGTTCTTGCTCTAATTTGCTTTGGCCAGTTACAGTCTTTGGTGGCTCCATGTGAATTTTAGAATTGGTTTTTCTGTTTCTGTAAAAAATGCCATTGGAATTTTGATAGAGATTGCATTGGATCTGTAGATTGCTTTGGATGGTAGGGACATTTACACAATATTAATTTTTCCAGTCCATGAACACTGGATGTCTTTCTATTTATTTGTGTCTGCTTTAATTTCTTTCATCAGTATCTTAGAGTTTTCAGTATATGCCATTTTCCTTATCTATTTATCAGTTGATAGACATTTGGATTCTTTCTACTTTTTGGCTGTTATGAATAGTGCTGCCATGAACATTCATGTAAAAGTTTTTATGTGGACTTATGTTTTTAATTCTCTTGGGTATACATCTAGGAGATGAATTGCTGGGTCTTATGGTAATGTTATATTTAACTTTTTCAGGAACTGCCAAACTGTTTTCCACAAAGGCTACACCATTTTACATCCCCAACAGGAACATATAAGGGTTCCAGTTTCTCTCCATCCTTGCCAAAATTTGTTACTTTCCATCTATCTATCTATAGATATGTATAGGTAGGTAGGTAGGTAGGTAGGTAGGTATGTGGATATATATATATATATATATATATATATATATATATATATATATATATATATATATTTGCTATCCTAGTGAGGGTGATGTGGTACCTCATTGTGGTTTTGATTTGCATTCCCTAATGACTAATGATGTTGGGCATCTTTTCATGGACTTATTGGCCATTTGTGTGTCTTTTTTTGAGAAATATCTATTCAGAATCTATGCCCATTTAAAAACTTGGGTTGTCTTCTTATTGTGTACTAAGAGTTCTTTATATAACAGGTTATAAAGTCTCTTCATCAGATATATGATTTGCAAATATTTTCTTCCATTCTCTGGGTTATCTTCTCTTTTGTGATGACATTCTTTCAAGCACTAAAGTTTTTCATTTTGATGTAGTCCAATTTATTATGGTCAGTGCTTTTTTCATCAGAAATTTTTTCTACTCTGAGATCATGAAGATATTTTTCTATATTATTTTCTAAAATCTTCACCTTTCACTTTTACGTTTTTAATCCACCTGGAATTGAAATTTGGGGGGGCATATGCGAGTTCTAAGTCCCAATTCAGTGTTTTGCCATTAGATAACCACGTGTCCCAGTCCCACTGATTGAAAAGGCTTTTCTTTCTACACTGCTGTGCAGTGGTCGAACACATATATCAAGTGCGCGTGTATGTGTGGCTTCTTTTTCTACAGTTGTTGCATTGCTCTTTTTGTCTTGATTACTACAACTTTATAATATATTTTGATATCCGCTAGGTGAGGTCCTTCCACCTTGTTCTTGTTCAGGTGTGTCTAAGCTTGTCTTTGCCTTTAGCATTCCCATATACATTTTAGAATCAGCCTGTCAAATTCGACCAAAAATATCTTTTGGGATTTTCATTGGGATTGTATTAAGTATATAGATCAAATTCAAGTAAATTAGTGTTTTCAAAATGTTAAGATTCCAAACCACAAACATGGTATCTCTCTATTTATAAAGTTCTTTAAAATCTTTGAGTGACATTTTACAGTTTTCACCGTAGGACTCTTAAACATCTTTTGATAGATTTATTCTAAGGAATTTGATATTTTTGATGTTATCATAAATAGTATCTTTTAAAAATCTGAGTAAACTGCTCGATGCTGTTATATAGAAACTCAGGTTAATTCCTATGTCATGTATTTTTGGCATATTGATTTTCATATCCAGCAATGTTGCTAAATTACCTTATTATCTTAATAGTATAGATAATTTTGCATTTGCTTTTGGCCTAATCATGTCACTTGCAAATAATAACAGTTTTTTTCTCTCTAATCTTTATTACTTTATTTTTCTTGCCTTAATATGCCAACTAGGGTGCTCAGTAAAAGGCAATCTAGTAATAATGGCAAATTAAATCAGTTGCTTTTCTAATAATAAGCTTTTCTGGCATCCCAAGTGTAAATTCACTTTGGTCATGTTGGATTTCATATTATGTTGGATTCAGTTTGGTATATTTTGTTTGGGAGATTTGCCTGAGTTCCCGAATGAAATTGCCTGAGTTTTTTTTTCTCATAGTTTCTTTGTTAGAATATCCTAGTCTCATAAAATAAGGTGGAGCAGTGTTCCTTCATTCTCTGTTCTCTGGAAGAATTTGTGTAAGATTGGGATATTTCTTTACTGAGTATTTTGTAGAACTCACCAACAAAGGGAACTAGGCCTGAAGGTTTTTTTTTTTTTTTTTGTAAGAAGGTTTTGACTGCAGATTCAGGTTCTTTAATGATTATGGGACTTTTCAGATTTTCTCTTAAGTTAATGTTGATATTACATTTCTTTTAAGTAGGCTCCATGCCCAATGTGGGCCTTGAAATCACAACCGTGAGATTAAGTGTCGCATGCTCTACTGGCTAAGCCAGACAGGTGTCCCTGATATTACCTTTTTCTAGGAATTTACCTATATGTTTAAATTTCAAATGTTCTTAATGTCACTTTATTATCTTTTTTTAATGTCTGCAGGATCTGGAGTCATGATCATTTTTCATACAGAACTTTGGATATTTGCATCTTTTCTCTATTTACTTAATCAGCCTCCCTAGGGGTTTATCAGTTTTCTTAGGCTTTTGAAAAATCAACTTTTGGATTTACTGCTCCTTTCTATTACATATTTGTTTTCTATTTCATTAATTTCTTCCCTTTATTATTTCCTTCATCCTTTTTTTGGGGGGGGTTATATTTTGCTTTTTTCCCCTAACATTGACATGGGTGCTTAGTTCACTAATTTTCATTCCTGCCTCTTTTGTAATATAAGCATTTAAAACTCACAAACCTTGGTTCTGTTTCTTTTGTCCAGGTGTCACTTGACCTTGTCGATAATGTTTTATGTAATCAGTGTTCAGTTATATTGGACCTCATATTTACCATTCTGTTTTGATCTTCATTCTTTCAGTATACACCTTCCATTTGGAATCATTTTCCTTTTCCTTAAAATATTTCCTTTCAAGTCTCCTTTGGAGGAAGACTGTGGTGATATACTTTATCAGTTTTTGTTTGTCTGAAAAGGTTATTATCTCACTGTCATTCTTTTTTTTTAAGATTTTATTTATTTGACAGAGAGAGACACAGCAAGAGAGGGAACACAAGCAGGGGAAGCGGGAGAGGGAGAAGCAGGCTTCCCGCGGAGCAGGGAGCCCGATGGAGGGCTCGATCCTAGGACCCTGGGATCATGACCCGAGCTGAAGGCAGATGCTTAATGACTGAGCCACCCAGGCGCCCCTCACCGTCATTCTTGAAAGATACCTTTCTGATGTATGCAGTTGTAGATGAGCAATTATTTTCTTTTATCACAACGAAAATATCATTCCACTGGGTCTGGCTTCAGTTGTCGAAGACAACTCTTGATCTGACTGCTCGTTCTTTCTTTCTTTCTTTCTTTCTTTCTTTCTTTCTTTCTTTCTTTCTTTCTTTCTGTGTGTGAGAGAGAGACAGAGAGAGAGAGAGGGAGAGAGAGGGAAGTGGGGGAGGGACAGAGGGGGAGAGAGAGAGGGAGAATCTTAAGCAGGCTCCATGCCCAGCACAGACCCTGATATGAGGCTCAATCTCATGACCCTGAAATCCTGACCTCAGCCAAAACCAAGAGTCGGATGCTTAACCGACTGAGCCACCTGGGTGCCCCATAACTACTATCTTTTAAAGGATAACTGCCATCCTTTTCTTCTGGTTCTCTTTGCCTTTGATTTTCTACCTTTCCACTCCAATTTATTTAGATGTGGACTTCTTTTCATTTGTCCTGTTTGAAATTCCCTGGGCCCTCAAGTCTGTCATTAGTGTTGGAAAATTATCAGCCAGTATTTCTTGAAATATTGCCTCTGCTCCATTCTCTCCCCTCTTTGATTTGGATCAAATATATTTTAGACCATCTCACTGTGTCTTCCATATCTCTCACTCTCTTTTCTTTCATTTTCATTCTTTTCTCTTTGGGTTTTATTCTCTTTCATTTCTTTTGACATTATCTTTCAGGTCACATTTTTCCGCTTCTGCTCTGTTCAGTGTGCTGCCAAATATGTCCATTGAGTTTTTAATTTCAGAATCGAGTTTTTTATTTTTAAAAGTTTTTTTTTTAACCTACTCTGTCACTTTTAACATCCTGTCCTTGCAGATATTTTCAAGTTTGTTATGTATTTCTTTAAACATTGCTATTTTGATATCTCTTTTTGATAATTACAGTATCTGAAGTCTGTGCACATCTGTTTCTGCTGTCTATTTTTATGCTTTTTCTGATTAATGTTGTTTTGTTTCCTGTGTCCCTTGTCATCCTTGAGTGCTTATGGGCCTCTGATTTGTGAGGTTCTTTGAAGCCTAGGAGGAATGTGTCCTCCTCTAGGGATGCTCTGGGTTTCATTCTGCTGGCTGCTCGGACACATTCCCAACCAGAGACGATCTCAAACCAGGTTCTTTGGCCGACCCGGGTACAAATCCACTTGAGGGCTTTTCGGTGGCAAAATGTGTCACCAATTATTTTCCTATTCAGTTTTTCCTCTGCCAAGGTGGGGCTTCTCTCTAGCCTCATGGTCTTGGGAACCAGTGGTTGATTTTGGAGCTGGTCGTGTAACCGTTATGATCACAGCTCAATATGTGGAGACTCTCCTGTGAGACTGCCCATGCCTGGCTGACCCTAGGCCTTGATTTCTTTCCCCTCTGGACCAAATGTGTAACGTGGTATAGACAAATACCCTGTGGGCGCAAGTGGCTTTGATGCTCCAGTAATATCTTTCTCTCTCTGGACAGCCTTTCATCCAAAATTTAGTCAGTCTTGGAGCAATTTAATGCTTTTAAGGTGATTAAGGCAATTTTATCCAGCCCCCCTCCCCCATTTGCAAAAGATGCTTTGATCTGAATAACCTTGTATACCATTACTGGAAGCAGAAAGTCCAACTTCGGTATGTATGTTCTGTTGGAGTAGAGAGTATTGGTGAATTTACTAAGGAACTCTATTCTTCATTTCTAGGACATTATTATACATAATTCTTTAAGTCTTGGTAGGTTTAAATAATCTGTGTTCTCAGTTTTCTTTTCCCCATGTTCAAAGAAACTCTCGCCTACTAAGCATATGAACTGCCATTGAACTAACATATGAACTAACACCCTTTTTGCTTGCTTCTAGGATTTTACTGTTTTCACCTTAATGCAAATTAGTTTCTTACGTTACTTGGTGGTATTTCAGAAAGCAGAGAACCAGTTCTTAAGAGATGGTATATAAGCCAGGTGAGTTTCTGAAAGATTGGCGATGAGAGAGTAGTGGCCCTCATGGTAGGCCCTTCTAGATGTTCCGGCAATAAGAGCATTCATTGGAAGGGATAGATGTGGAGAAGAAGATTAGAGTTGGCAACGCATAGGCCTTGAAGTCAGACTAAGCTTGGTTAGATGCTCACGTTTCAATTTCTCTCTCATTTGCAGGTTCCTCCTGTAAAATGGGAAGAGCAATGCTTCCTCCACAGCATGCTGTCCTGTGAACTGGGGTGTATCAAATGACCCTAGCGTTGGGGGATAGATGTGGAGAAGAAGATTAGAGTTGGCATCTATCATAGATGATAGGTTTGGGAAGAGGGACAGAAGGGTACTTGTGAATGTGGTTAGTACCTGCTGGGTGTCATGCCAGTTTGTGTATCCTTTGGGTAAATACCTAGTAGTGCAATTCCTGGGTCGTAGGGTAGCTCTATTTTTAACATTTTGAGGACCCTCCTTACTGTTCTCCAGGGTGACTGCACCAGCTTGCATTCCCACCAACAGTGCAAGAGGGTTCCCCTTTCTCCATATCCTCACCAACACCTGTGGTTTCATGTGTTGTGGATTTTAGCCATTCTGACAGGTGTGAGGTGATACTTCATTGTGGTTTATAGTTTGCATTTTCCTAATGATCAGTGATGCTGAGCATCTTTTCATATGTCTGTTGGCCATCTGTATGTCTTCTTCGGAAAAATGTGTATTCATGTCTTCTGCCCATTTTTAAATTGGATTATTCATTTTTTGGGTGTTGAGTTGCAAAATTATTAAAGTGCCAAAAGTAAGCAGTGGGAAGACTTGGATCATTCTCAGATTGGGTAATCATCTTCTAAATTATTGTCTGTTTATAGGATTCATTTCCATGGTGGCAAAAGTGGGAGCTGTAGTCTACAGACCTTTTCCTCCTGGAACCTCTTATGGTGGTAAACTCCACATCTGCAAATGTAGCTTTGCATGTTCCTTGGTTGTAGCAATGGGCAGGATTTGCCCCATAGCGTCTGAGTGGAAGAAATGGCAAATGCAGAATTAAATGTTAGTTATTTCAGCTTGTCTCTGAGCAATTGCTGTAGCTTTCAAAGGCCAAAGCCTTCAGCTGTTACAGCACTGATTGGAAGTAAAGAGCTGGCTCTCAGGAGAATACTTGCTGAAAAGAACAGGACCGTGTGGCTTTGCCTTTTTAAGAATTCCGCTGCCAAACCCTAGGCTGCCCTGCCTCCTTGCTATTTTTGTCCATTGGCAATTTCCCCTTGAAATGTTATCATCTAATTCTCCCCTAGGCTTTACTCAACCGTGTGTTGAACTGCTAAATGCTGCTTCAGCTAATGCCACCATTCAACAGAGCAATCTGCACGCAGTCTGTAGAAACTGGAGAAAAAAACAACTACTCCCCTTTGACCTTTGAGGCAAATAGCTCTCACTCTGAAGACTATGATGGTTTTGCTTACAACAGCTTTACGTAAACCCAGACATCCTACAGTAAGCTTTTGGGAACTCACTGATGGCCTCTATTTCATCTTGATGGCCCTGACCTCTCTTTGACTGGCTGCGATCCCATCACTCCTTAGACTTGTGCCTGAATCCTTCACCTTACCCTGCACAACGCTAGGGTCATTTGATACACCCCAGTTCACAGGACAGCATGCTGTGGAGGAAGCATTGCTCTTCCCATTTTACAGGAGGAACCTGCAAATGAGAGAGAAATTGAAACATGAGCATCTAACCAAGCTTAGTCTGACTTCAAGGCCTATGCGTTGCCAACTCTGCCTGGCACTTCTTTCTTGCTGTCCATCTGAGTGAATTTCTCTCCCAGGAATATTGCAGGCTGAGAACAGTATTGAAATAATTGACTCTCTGGGGGCTTTCCTTACGGCGGACCTACTTTTGCAGTTGATGACTGGGGAATTGGCAAATGAGCATGCATTCTTGTTATAGGGTTTCCCGGAGCAGGGGGGGAATACCCAGCCTGTGTATATCTCTGGTCATCCAAGGGAAGAAGTGAAGAGATGAGAAAAAAGAGCTGTAGCATGATTAATAGGAGCTTTAATTATTAGACTCTTGCTTGGAGATTTATTTCATTCTTTAAGCAATAATGATTAAATATCTATCATTGCCAGGCATAAGTTCTAGTATTGAAGATAAAGCGATGAGCAAAGCAAACAAAAAAATCTCCACCCTCATGGTGCTTACATTCTAATAGGAGTAGCGGGGAGGCAGACTGTACACAATAACGAGGTAAAAATGTGTACATATAAGATTACGATAAATAGGGATATAGTAGCTTTTAGTTTCTGTTCCATCACTTGTCCCAAATTGGCTTTGTCTTTGGCCTTTAGAAGTCCAGATAGCCAAATACTTACTTCATGGTCATTTCTTGCATTCAGAGACTTGTGTGAGATCACTGATCATCTGATTGTATAGGTTACCGTTAAAAATAATGAACATAGCCTCAGTAAAATAAAAAAAGGATATCATTTGGATTAAATATTAATATCTAGTGTTCTGTTTGATTTAGAGTACAGAATCTCCTTCTATAGGATTGTATTAGTTTCTTCAGGCTGTCTTGAAAAGTACCCTGCATTGGGTGGCTTAAACAACAGAGATTTATTGTTTTACAGTTTTGGAGACTAGAAGTCTGAAATCAAGGGGTTGATGGGGTGGTTCCTTCTGAGGACTATGAGGGAGAATTGGTTTTATGCTTCTCTCCTAACTTCTGGAAGCCTTAGGCTTTAGATGGCCTTTTTTCCTATGTCTTCCCATTGTCTTCTCCCTGTAAGTGCCTGTCCCTGTGTCCAGAATTTCCCTTTTTTATTAAAATAGCAGTTATATTGGATTCAGGCCTACTCTAATGACCTCATCTTAACTCAGTCATCTGTAAAGACCCTATTTCTAAATAAGCACACATTCACAGATCACGGAGGTTGGGACCTTAACATTTTTTTCCGGGGCACAATTCAACTCATAACAGATATATTGATATCTTTAAATTATGTTATCAGTTGAAACTTAAATGTGTATTTGGTATTGCAAGAGTAAGATGCTATAATAATTAGTGACAAATGTAAATGATTAATTTTTAAAAAAAATAAGTTTTGAACAAATGAACTATTAAGATCTTTCAAATAGTTAAATAGGGATACTGATAGATAATAGGGATAGTAAGAGTGTGAGTCAGATAACTTTAGAGAGATCATTAAATACTTTTTGGAACAGTAGGATTTATAAACATGTAAATAAAAATACAAGGCAAAATAATAGAGATAAAATTATACCATCATGGTAATCTTTAAAAAAATTTTTTATTGTTATGTTAATTACCATACATTACATCATTAGTTTTTTTTTTAATTTTATTATGTTATGTTAGTCATCATACAATACATCATTGGTTTTTGATGTGATGATCCATGATCCATTGTTTTCGTATAACACCCAGTGCTCCATGCAGTACATGCCCTCTTTAATACCCATCACCGGGCTAACCAATCCCCCCTCCCCTCTAAAACCCTGTTTGTTTCTCAGAGTCCATAGTCTCTCATGGTTCATCTCTTCCTCCAAGTCCCCCCCCCCATTTTTCCCTTCCTTCTCCTAATGTCCTCCATGCTATTCCTTATGTTCCACAAATAAGTGAAACCATATGATAATTGACTTTCTCTGCTTGACTTATTTCACTTAGCATAATCTCCTCCAGTCCCATCCATGTTGATGTAAAAATTGGGTATTCATCCTTTCTGATGGCTGAGTAATATTCCATTTTATATATGGACCACATCTTCTTTATCCATTCATCTGTTGAAGGGCATCTCGGCTCTTTCCACAGTTTGGCTATTGCGGACATTGCTGCTATGAACATTGGGGTGCATATGGCCCTTCTTTTCACTACATCTGTGTCTTTGGGGTAAATACCCAGTAGTGCAATTGCTGGGTCATAGGGTAGCTCTATTTTTAAATTTTTGAGGAACCTCCACACTGTTTTCCAAAGTGGCTGTACCAACTTGCATTCCCACCAACAGTGTAAGAGGGTTCCCCTTTCTCTACAACCTCTCCAACATTTGTTGTTTCTTTCCCTGTCCATTTTTGCCATTCTAACTGGTGTAAGGTGGTATCTCAATGTGGTTTTGATTTGGATTTCCCTGATGGCTAATGATGATGAACATTTTTTCATGGGTCTGTTAGCCATTTGTATGTATTCTTCAGAGAAGTGTCTTTTCATATCTTCTGCCCACTTTTTGACTTGATTATTTGTTTTTTGGGTGTTGAATTTGAGAAGTTCTTTATAAATCTTGGATACCAGCCCTTTATCTGTAGTGTCATTTGCAAATATCTTCTCCCATTCTGTGGGTTGCCTCTTTGTTTTGTTGACTGTTTCCTTTGCTGTACTGAAGCTTTTTATTTTGATGAAGTCCCAAAAGTTCATTTTTGCTTTTGTTTCACTAGCTTTTGGAGATGTATCTTGAAGTTGACTGTTTCCTTTGCTGTACTGAAGCTTTTTATTTTGATGAAGTCCCAAAAGTTCATTTTTGCTTTTGTTTCACTAGCTTTTGGAGATGTATCTTGAAAGAAGTTGCTGTGGGCGATGTCAAAGAGGTTACTGCCTATGTTCTCCTCTAGGATTTTGATGGATTCCTGTCTCACATTGAGGTCTTTCATCCACTTTGAGTTTATCTTTGTGAATGGTGTTAGAGATGGTCGAGTTTCATTCTTCTGCATGTGGCTGTCCAATTTTCCCAGCACCATTTATTGAAGAGACTGTCTTTTTTCCATTGCATGTTTTTTCCTGCTTTGTCAAAGATTATTTGACCATAGAGTTAAGGGTCCATTTCTGGGCTCTCTATTCTGTTCCACTGATCTATGTGTCTGTTTTTGTGCCAGTACCATACTGTCTTGATGATGACAGCTTTGTAATAGAGCTGGAAGTCCGGAATTGTGATGCCACCAGCTTTGCTTTTCTTTTTCAACATTCCTGTGACTATTCGGGGTCTTTTCTGGTTCCATACAAATTTTAGGATTATTTGTTCCATTTCTTTGAAAAAAGTGGATGGTATTTTGATGGGGATTGCATTGAATGTGTAGATTGCTCTAGGTAGGATTGACATCTTCACAATATTTATTCTTCCAATCCATGAGCATGGAACAGTTTTCCATTTCTTTGTGTCTTCCTCAATTTGTTTCATGAGTATTTTATAGTTTTCTGAGTACAGATCCTTTGCCTCTTTGGTTAGATTCATTCCTAGGTATCTTATGGTTTTGGGTGCAATTGTAAATGGGATCGACTCCTTAATTTCTCTTTCTTCTGTCTTGTTGTTGGTGTACAGGAATGCCACTGATTTCTGTGCATTGATTTTATATCCTGCCACTTTACTGAATTCCTGTATGAGTTCTAGCAGTTTTGGGGTGGAGTCTTTTGGGTTTTCCACATAAAGTATCATATCATCTGCAAAGAGTGAGAGTTTGACTTCTTCCTTGCTGATTCGGATGCCTTTTATTTCTTTTTGTTGCCTGATTGCTGAGGCTAGGACTTCTAATACTATGTTGAATAGCAGTGGTGATAGTGGACATCCCTGCTGCATCCTGACCTTAGCGGGAAAGCTCTCAGTTTTTCCCCATTGAGAATAATATTCGCTGTGGGATTTTCATAGATGGCTTTTATGATATTGAGGTATGTACCCTCTATCCCTATACTCTGAAGAGTTTTGATCAAGAAAGGATGCTGTACTTTGTCAAATGCTTTTTCTGCATCTATTGAGAGGATCATATGATTCTTGTTCTTTCTTTTGTTAATGTATTGTATCATGTTGATTGATTTGTGGATGTTGAACCAACCTTGCAGCCCAGGGATCAATCCCACTTGGTCGTGTGAATAATCCTTTTAATGTACTGTTGGATCCTATTGGCTAGTATTTTGGTGAGAATTTTTGCATCCATGTTCATCAAGGATATTGGTCTGTAATTCTCCTTTTTGATGCGGTCTTTGTCTGGTTTTGGGATCAAGGTAATGGTGGCCTCATAAAACGAGTTTGGAAGTTTTCCTTCCATTTCTATTTTTTGGAACAGTTTCAGAAGAATACGTATTAATTCTTCTTTAAATGTTTGGTAGAATTCCCCTGGGAAGCCATCTGGCCCTGGGCTTTTGTTTGTTGGGAGATTTTTGATGACTGCTTCCATTTCCTTAGTGGTTATAGGTCTGTTCAGGTTTTCTATTTCTTCCTGGTTCAGTTTTGGTAGTTGATACATCTCTAGGAATGCATCCATTTCTTCCAGGTTATCTAATTTGCTGGCATATAGTTGCTCATAATACATTCTTATAATTGTTTGTATTTCTTTGGTGTTGGTTGTGATCTCTCCTCTTTCATTCATGATTTTGTTGATTTGGGTCATTTCTCTTTTCTTTTTGAGAAGTCTGGCCAGGGGTTTATCAATCTTGTTAATTCTTTCAAAGAACCAGTTCCTAGTTTCGGTGATCTGTTCTACTGTTCTTTTGGTTTCTATTTCATTGATTTCTGCTCTGATCTTTATTATTTCTCTTCTCCTGCCGGGTTTAGGCTTTATTTGCTATTTTTTCTCCAGCTCCTTTAGGTGTAGAGTTAGGTTGTGTATTTGAGATCTTTCTTGTTTCTTGAGAAAGTCTTGTATTGCTGTATACTTTCCTCTTAGGACTGCCTTTGCTGCATCCCAAAGATTTTGAACAGTTGTGTTTTCATTTTCATTGGTTTTCATGAATTTTTTTAATTCTTCTTTAATTTCCTGGTTGACCCATTCATTCTTTAGTAGGATGCTCTTTAGCCTCCATGTTTTTGAGTTCTTTCCGACTTTCCTCTTGTGATTGAGTTCCTGTTTCAAAGCATTGTGGTCTGAAAATAGGCAGGGAATGATCCCAGTCTTTTGGTACCAGTTAAGACCTGATTTGTGACCTAGGATGTGATCTCTTCTGGAGAATGTTCCATGGGCACTAGAGAAGAATGTGTATTCCGTTGCTTTGGGATGGAATGTTCTGAATGTGTCTGTGAAGTCCATTTGGTCCAGTGTGTCATTTAAAGTCTTTATTTCCTTGTTGATCTTTTGCTTAGATGATCTGTCCATTTCAGTGAGGGGGGTGTTAAAGTCCCCCACTATTATTATATTGTTGTCGATGTGTTTCTTTGCTTTTGTTATTAATTGCTTTATATAATTGGCTGCTCCCATGTTAGGGGAATAGATATTTACAATTGTTAGATCTTCTTGTTGGATAGACCCTTTAAGTAGGATATAGTGTCCTTCCTCATCTCTTATTACAGTCTTTGGTTTAAAATCTAATTTGTCTGCTATAAGGATTGCCACCCCAGCTTTCTTTCGGTGTCCGTTAGCATGGTAAATGGTTTTCCACTCCCTCCTTTCAATCTGGCGGTGTCTTTGGGTCTAAAATGAGTCTGTTGCAGACAGCAAATCGATGGGTCTTATTTTTTAATCCAATCTGATAGCCTGTGTCTTTTGATTGGGGCATTTAGCCCATTTACATTCAGGGTAACTATTGAAAGATAGGAATTTAGTGCCATTGTATTGCCTGTAAGGTGACTGTTACTGTATATTGTCTGTGTTCCTTTCTGGTCTATGTTGCTTTTAGGCTCTGTCTTTGCTTAGAGGACCCCTTTCAATATTTCTTGTAGGGCTGGTTTCGTGTTTGCAA
This sequence comes from Halichoerus grypus, assembly GCF_964656455.1. Classification (NCBI taxonomy): domain Eukaryota; kingdom Metazoa; phylum Chordata; class Mammalia; order Carnivora; family Phocidae; genus Halichoerus; species Halichoerus grypus. The sequence continues at coordinate 111,400,616 of NC_135727.1, read as the reverse complement.
ATTCCTTTAGTTTTTGTTTGTCCTGGAAGCTTTTTATCTCTCCTTCAATTTTCAATGACAGCCTAGCTGGATATAGTATTCTTGGCTGCATATTTTTCTCGTTTAGTGCTCTGAATATATCATGCCAGTCCTTTCTGGCCTGCCGGGTCTCTGTGGATAGGTCTGTTGCCAATCTAATGTTTCTACCATTTTAGGTTACATATCTCTTCTCCCGAGCTGCTTTCAGGATTTTCTATTTGTCTCTGAGACTCATAAGTTTTACTATTAGATGTCGGGGTGTTGACCTATTTTTATTGATTTTGAGAGGGGTTCTCTGTGCCTCCTGGATTTTGATGCCTGTTTCCTTCCCCAAATTAGGGAAGTTCTCTGCTATAATTTGCTCCAATATACCTTCTGCCCCCCTCTCTCTTTCTTCTTCTTCTGGGATCCCAATTATTCTAATGTTGTTTTGTCTTATGATATCGCTTATCTCTCGAATTCTGCCCTTGTGATCCAGTAATTGTTTATCTTTTTCTCAGCTTCTTTATTTTCCATCATTTGGTCTTCTGTATCACTAATTCTCTCTTCTGCCTCATTTATCCTAGCAGTTAGAGCCTCCATTTTGGATTGCACCTCATTAATAGCCCTTTTGATTTCGACTTTGTTAGATTTTAGTTCTTTTATTTCTCCAGAAAGGGTTTCTCTAATAACTTCCATGCTTTTTTCAAGCCCAGCTAGTATCTTTAAAATCATGATTCTGATCATGACCCTGAGGGTCCTGAGACCACACGAGGGTTCCACATGACGTCCCTCAGCGGAGCCGACTTCTAAAAGTTCCGATTTTGTGCTCCACTGCTCTATCACTTGCCAGAAGCGGCCGATGGAGGCCCCTTCCCCCGCTGTCTATCCTCCCGAATATCGCCTCGGATTCACTTCTCCGCACGTCCTACCTTCCAGAAAGTGGTCGCTTTTCTGTTCAGAGAGTTGTTGCTATTCTTTTCTTCGATCTCCTGTTGAGTTTGTAGGTGTTCAGAATGGTTTGATCCCTATCCAGCTGAATTCCTGGGACCAGATGAAATCCAGGTCTCCTACTCCTCCACCATCTTGCTCCGCCCCCTCTACCATCATGGTAATCTTTATTGAATTGTTTGTTGTTCTAACACCCATAGCCTAAACAAAGTAATCATTAAGGATGGCTTAGGCTATCATGATCTCATGGTTTTCTGGTGGACAAAGTGCTTTCAAGGGATTGGTCTTTATTTGCTGTGTGTTCCAAAAAGGGTATATCTTGTTCAGTACTATAAAATTTATATGCTATTTGTGGTAGATTGAATCATTGGTCTCCGTTCTTCACTATCTTTGCCATGGCCTCATGGATGACAAAGACTTCTTTCCTGCTCTTTGACTTTGGGTTTCACCATGTGACTTGTGTAAATGAATGGGATGTTGGTGGATATGATGCAAGCAAAGATTTGAAATATGCTTCTATAATTAACTTTGCTTCCTTTGACCTCCTGCCTTTCACCATAAGAAGAAGATGCTTTGGAGCTTCTTGTCCAAGAAGGAAGAGGGGCACGTGGAGCAGACCTGGACCTAACTCATAGCCTTGAATCACAGCTGAACCCAGCCTGTATCAGTAAGACCCAACTGCCCTATAGACGCATGAGTAAGAAATAAATGCTTATTGTTGAATGCCACTGAGATTTGTGTCGCTGTTTGTTATGCAGCGTTATTGTGGCAGTGGCTAATGGATATGTTATTATTGCAGAATATTTACATCTCAGTGATTATATCTCCCATTGAAATAATCCAATAAGATGAAGTCTTGCCAGTTAGACCTGCCCTAGGATTGAATTTCTCAACCACTTGGTATTATCACTTACAGATCACCAAGGCCATCATGAGAAAACTTTATCTTTTGGGAAAAGGGAATGGTGACCTTCCTTTTGAAACAATATGACAGTTTTTTTAAATTCTGGCTTTTTATATTTTTCAAATGGTATCTCTTTAATAGGGGTGTCACTTTTTCAGAGAAGGATCATCAGCTGTACATGTAAAGGTACTTTTTCGAAAGATTGCTCAAATACACTTAGAAGTTGTTCAGAGTGTGGTGGATCTTGCTGCTTTTCAGACTTTAGTAGCTTTTTGGTCTTCAAGAGCTCATCTTGATTACTTAAGGGTTGTGGTTTCCCATTTTTTCTTTGCAAGAAACTGTTTCTGAGTAGAGCATAAAATAAAAGAAAAAAATATGTTTTATTTCTTATATGCTTTAGTGTGGGTTTGAACAACAAAATCTAGTCCTGCTAAAAGAAGGAAAAATGTTTTAAAAATCTATTTCAAATTCACAAGGAGTTGCATTATGAAATGTTCACTCTCCCAAGTGACACAAGAGCTGTATCTGTTCCTGACACAGCATTGAAAAATGGTTCAAATACATGGGGCTTTTAGTTTTCAAACTCATTCTGTATAGATGATAATTTTCCAATGTATTATGTAAAGATGATGAATCATGCTGTTGTAGCAACACTTCTGGAATGGTGTTCTGAGACGTTTAGACCTATTCAAGTGATTTACTATTTTGATGTTTGAAAAGCAAGACATAAAAAACTAAGGATGTAATTTATCTAACAAGTGTAGGTTGTAAAATAAAAATTAAAAACAAAATTCCTTCATCGAAAGTATTATGGGTTGAATTGTGTCCCTCAAAAACATGTGTTGAAGTCCTAATCCCCAGTTCCTCAGAATGTGACCTTATTTGGAAATAAGGTTGCTGCAGATATAATTAGGGCCCTTCATCCAATATCACAGGTGTCTTTGAGGAAGAGAATGTGAAGACACAGAGGGAGAATAGCAAGTGATAATAGAGGCAGGGATTGGAGTTATGCAACTCAAATCAGCCAGTGCCAAGGATTGCTGGTGACACTGGAAGCAAAGAGAAAGGCATGGAACAGATCCCTCTGTAGAGCCTTCAAAAGAGCATGGTCCTCTTGACACCTTGATTTTAGACGTCTAGCCTCTGGAGCTGTGAGACAATAATTTCCTGTTGTGTTAAGACACCCAGTTTGGGGTACTTTGTTACGATAGCCCGAGGAAACTAATCCAATCAGTGTTTAGAATTAACAAATAATCCCCCTTTTGATAGGTGTCAGGTAAAATGAAGACATGATATAATACATATATTTATAAAAACAAATGACAGCATCACAAAACCATATTTAGATAATACTTCTAAAGAATCTCTTGATACAGATAACACATAGCTATGAAATAGCTGATTCCCAGGCTTTAGAACAAAGGCAGAAGTAGGTAACAGTAAATAAAGGTTCTTCTTCCCACTCCTCAGTTTAACCCAACAGGTAAGTCATTTTTTTTTTTTAACCTAAAATTTGACTTCCCCAGTTATGGCAAACAGGCCAGACACCACTCTTCTCAAGCTATCTTCATTCGTGTTCCTTCTTTATGACATGAGGTTATGACAACGGAAGTACATGCAGACTACTTAATGATACAGGACTGGGAGCATAAGGAGTTGACTTTTCTGACTTAAAAATTAATGGCATATTTAATCAGTGGTTAACTGAACATAATAATAATAAAAAAATTAATGGCATATTTAAGATACAGTGCTAACCATAAGAACTGCTTACAGAGCTAAAGTGTATAGTACAATCCTATTTGGGGGTAAAATCTCTATTTTAGATAGATCTGGCAGGCTGTGCCACAAAGTGTAACAATGATTATCCCTGCGTTTAGAACATGTGGTGATCTTGTTTCTTTCCTTTTACTTTCTTTTCTTTTTTTCTTTCTTTCTTTTTTTTTATTTTGCTTTGCTTCCCGGTAATTCCTCCCATAGCTATGTATTTGTTTTTTAATTTTTTAATTAAGTTTTACATTTTAATTCTAGTATAGTTAACATATAGTGTAGTATTAGTTTCAGGTGTACAATATAGCGATTCAGCACTTCTATAAAACACCTGGTGCTCATCACAACAAGTACATCCCTTAATCCCCATCACTGGTTTCCCCCATCCCCCCCACCTCCCGTCTGATAACCATCAGTTTGTTCTCTAGAGTTAAGAGTCTGTTTCTTGGTTTGTCTCTCTTTTTTTCCCCCTTTGCCTGTTTGTTTCTTAAATTCCACATATGAGTGAGATCATATGGTGTTTGTCTTTCTATGACTGACTTATATCACTTAGCATTATACTCTCTGGCTCTATCCACATCATTGCAAATGGCAAGATTTCTTTCTTTTTTATGGCTGAATAATATTCCATTATTATATTCCAATTATATTACTTTATTCATTCATCTATTGATGGACATGTGGGCTGCTTCCATAATTTGGCTATTGTAAATAATGCGACAATAAATATAGGAGTGCATGTATCTCTTTCAATTAGTGTTTTTGTAGTTTTTGGGAGTAAATACCCAGTAGTACAATTGCTGGATCATAGAGTAGTTATATTTTTAATTTTTTGAGTAAATTCCATACTGTTTTCCACAATGGTTGCACCAATTTTCATTCCCACCAACAGTGCAAGAGGGTTCCTTTTTCTTTACAGACTTGCCAACACTTGTTTCTTGTGTTGTGGATTTTAGCCATTCTGACAGGTATGAGGTGATAGCTCATTGTAGTTTGGATTTGCATTTCCCTGATGTTGAGTGATACTGAGCATCTTTTCATGTCTGTTGACCATCGGTATGTCTTCTTGTGAGAAATGTGTATTCATCTCTTCTGTCCATTTTTAATTGGATTATTTGCTTTTGGGTATTGAGTTATATCAGTTCTTTATATATATTGGATACTAACCCTTGATCCAATATGTCATTTGCAAATATCTTCTCCCATTCAATAGGTTGCCTTTTAGTTTTGTTGATTGTTTCATTTGCTGTGCAGCAAATTTTTATTTTGATGTAGTCCAAATAGTTTATTTTTCCTTTTATTTCCCTTGCCTCAGGAGACATATCTGGAAAAATGTTGCTGTGGCCAATGTCAGGGAGATTACTGCCTATGCTCTCTTCAAGGATTTTTATGGCTTTATGTCTCACATTTAGGTCTTTAATCCATTTTTTAAAAAGATTTTATTTATTTATTTGAGAGAGAGAGAGTGAGAGAGAGCACATGAGAGGGGGGAGGGCCAGAGGGAGAAGCAGACTCCCTGCCGAGCAGGGAGCCCGATGTGGGACTCGATCCAGGGACTCCAAGATCATGACCTGAGCCGAAGGCAGTTGCTTAACCAACTGAGCCACCCAGGTGCCCAGGTCTTTAATCCATTTTGAATTTATTTTTGTTATGGTGAAAGAAAATCATCCAGTTTCATTCTTTTGCATGTGGCTCTCCAGTTTTACCAGCACCATTTTTTTTAAAGATTTAATTTATTTGTCAGAGAGAGAGAGAATGAGAGCACAAGCAGGGGGAGTGGCAGGCAGAGGGAGAAGCAGGCTCCCTGCTGAGCAAGGAGACCGATGGGGGACTTGATCCCAGGACTCCGGGATCATGACCTAAGCCAAAGGCAGACGCTTAATCGACTGAGCCACCCAGGCGTCCTTCAACACCATTTGTTGAAGAGACTTTTTCCCATTGGTTATTCATTCCTTTGTCAGAGATTAATTGGCCATATAATTGTGGGTTTATTTCTGGGTTTTTTGTTCTATTCCATTGATTTATGTGTCTATTTTTTTAAAGATTTTATTTATTTATTTGACAGAGGGAGATACAGCGAGAGAGGGAACACAAACAGGGGGAGTGGGAGAGGGAGATGCAGGCTTCCCGTGGAGCAGGGAGCCTAATGCGGGGCTCGATCCCAGGACCCCGGGATCATGACCTGAGCTGAAGGCAGATGCTTAATGACTGAGCCACCCAGGTGCCCCTTATGTGTCTATTTTTTTAAAGATTTATTTATTTATTTATTTATTTGAGAGAGAGAGAAAGGGAGGGGCAGAAGGAGAGGAAGCATATCTCAAGCAGAGTCCCCGCTGAGCCACTGAACCACCCAGGCACCCTTCTATGTGTCTCTTTTTATGTCAGTACCAGATTGTTTTAATTACTACCACTTTGTAACATAACTTGAAATCTAGAATTGTGATTTCAGTTTTGTTTTTCTTGTTCAAGATTGCTTTGACTATTCAAGGTCTTTTCTGGTTCCACACAAATTTTAGGATTGTTGTTCTAGTTCTGTGAAAAATGCTGTTGGTATTTTGGTAGGGATTGCATTAAATGTGTAGATTGTTTTGGGTAGTATAGATGTTTTAGCAATATTTGTCCTTCCATCCTATGAGCATGGAATGTCTTTCCATTTCTTTTCCTCATCTTGAACTTCTTTCATTGGTGTTCTGTGGTTTTCAGAGTATAGGTCTTTCACCTCTTTGGTTAAGTTTATCCCTAGGTGTTTTATTGTTTTTGTGCAATTGTAAATGGGATTGTTATCTTAATTTCACTTTCTGCTGCTGCTTTATTAGTATGTAAGAATGCAACAGATTTCTGTACATTGATTTTGTATCCTGTGACTGCTGAATTCATTTATCAGTTCTAGTAGTTTTTTGGTGGAGTCTTTCAGGTGTTCTACGTATAGTATCATGTCATCTGCAAATAGTGAGAGTTTCACTTCTTCCTTACCAATTTGGATGCCTTTTATTTCTTTATTTTGTCTGATTGTGGTGGCTAGGACTTCCACTACTATGCTGAATAGAAGGGATGAGAGTGGACATCCTTCTCTTGTTCCTGATTTTAGGGGAAAAGCTCTCAGTTTTTCGCTGTTGAGTATGATGTTGGCTGTGGGGTTTTCATATAAGGCCTTGATTACATTGAGATATGGTCCCTCTAGACCTACTTTGTTTAGGGTTTTTTTTTTATCATGAATGGATGTTGTACTTTGTCAAATGCTTTTTCTGTATCTATTGAAATGACTATATGGTTTTCATCCTTTCTCTTATTGATGTGACATATGTTGATTGTTTTATGAATATTAAACCACCCTTGCAACCCAGGAATAAATCCCACTTGATTGTGGTGTATAATTTTTTAAGTATTTTTGTTAGATTTGGTTTGCTAATATTTTGTTGAGGATTTCTGCATCTATATTCATGAGAGATATTGGCCTATAGTTCTCTTTTTTTGTGGTGTCTTTATTTGGTTTTGGGATCAGGTGATACTGGCCTCATAAAATGAATTTGGAAGTTTTCCTTCCTCTCGTAATTTTTGGAATAGTTTGAGAAGAACAAGTATTAACCCTCCTTTAAATGTTTGGTAGAATTTGCCTGTGAAGCCATGTGGTCCTGGACTTTTGTTTTTTTCGGGTTTTTTTTTTTTATTACTGATTCAGTTCCATTGCTGGTGATTGGTCCGTTCAAATTTTCTATTTCTTCCTGCTTCAGTTTTGGGAGGTTATATGTTTCTAGGAATTTATCCATTTTTTCTAAGTTGTCCAATTTGTTGGCATAGGTTTTCATAATATTCTGTTACAATTGTTTGTATTTCTGTGGTGTTGGCTGTTATTTCTCCTCTTTCATTAGTAATTTTGTTTATTTGGGTCCTAGATCCTTTTTTTTCTTAAGGCGTCTTGCTAGAGGTTTATCAATTTTGTTGATCTTTTCAAAGAACCAGCTCTTGGTTTCATTGAACTGTTTTATTGTTTGTGTGTGTGTGTGTTTAGTTTTTCTATCATTTATTTCTGGTCTAATCTTTATTATTTTCTTCCTTTTGCTGGGTTTGGGTTTTGTTACAGCTTATTTTTAAAAAGTTATATAAGAAAAGGACCTTGGGGGGAAAGTTGCTGGATTCTGAAGAGGTGAAGATGTTTCAAGAATGGACCAGAAATACCAGTATCTTATATTTGCACAACACTTTGGCTAACAGATGTAAATAATACAGTTGGTGGGTTTGGGTGCTGGCATGTAGCTTGGGTCATCTGAGTAGAGTGATCTATCCTCCATCCTATACAATAATAAAGGTCAAAAGTTGAACCTTAGGGAGTCACGTGGTAGGTCATGTGAATGAAAGAAATAGGGTCTGAATAATAAAAAAATCTTATTTATATTTTTGTTCATCCAGTATTTATACTCCTATTATGTGGTTAATACTGTACTGGATGCTGGAAGTGTTTTTAAGGAAATAAAAATATGGTGGTTTGCAGTCTGGTTAGGGAAGCAAACATGGGCATGTGAATAAATTAGTCTCCTAGCTCCCTGGCTAATATCTTAGGACAGTCATCTCTCTTATGAGGACTTATTTGGTATCTGTCTTCCCATTCAGACTGTAATTTCCATGAGGATAGGAATACATGTGTGTTGCATTTATCTTGGTGTTCCCAGAGCCTGACTCTCTGATGTAGATGGGCAGTAAACATTAGTTGAATGAATTAATGGGCAGTAATGTGAGAGTTTAAGGAGGAGACTAATGAAGGCTGACATGATGGAGAAGGCCTTGTGGGAGAGATGGAACTTGTACAAGGTCTGAAAACTGGCAGATGTGATTAGGAAGGAGAGATTTTAGGAATGGAAGGGAAAGAATAGAAGAAAACTGCTCTCTAGTTCCAGATAGAAGAATGAAGAGTCCAAATGACTGGGCTTTGAATTCTGGATAGTGGGGAGAGAAAACATGATTACAGAAATACATTACAGGTTTTCTTAAAAAGGAAAAAAAGGAAGAAATAGCCAATATTGTAAGTGACTAATTTCCTTAGGAAAGATTACTGTGTGATCATATTTGAAGAGTATGATGAAATGTTAAATGCATAGATAGTTAATGCTTCTTTAAAGTTCCGAGAATACTTGGAGGTATCAGATGTTCATGGTTCTCTTTTAAGCTGTCGATTATGAAGCGTAAATCAACTATATAATTAATAATGTTTTCTAACAGCTGGGAAATGTTGGGACCCATTTAATATTTTAACTTGTTTTATCCCCTCAATAATCCTATTGTTAGTCTCATTTTACATTTGAAGAAAATGAGACACCAAGAAGATTTGAATAACTTGCCCATAGTTATACAGGTACTAAGAGACAGACCTGAAATTTGAATTTGGCCAGTTTGGCTTCAGAATCTGCAAATTTAACTAGTGAATTATGCCTCTCTATTTACACTGTACCTGTAAGATCAATGGATAGTAGCCAAAAATGTAATAGTTAACTTAAAATATTATTAAATCATGTATGTGAATTTGAGAAGGCCAGGACAGTCGAGGAGTGGATAAATACATTAAGATTGTATGGTATATAAAATGATGATAGAGATTTTTATGTGAAGTAACATGTTCATTCTTGCAAATTTGCTAAGCACTGTCTAATAGAAATGCAATGCAAACCAGATATGTACTTTTAATCTTTTTAATAGCCAGATTAAAGAAGTCAAAAGGAACAGGTAAAATAATTTTGGTATTTTATTTAACTAAATACATCCAATGTGTTATCATTTTAACATGTAATCATATACAAATTATCGTACTTATTTTATATTATTTTTTCATACTAAGTCTTCAAAATCCAGTATGTACTTTACATTTACAGCACATCTCAATTTGGACTGGTCACGTTTCATGGGCTTAGTAGCTATGGGTAGCTGCTGGCTGCCATGTTGGACAATGTGGGCTTAACAGGCTAAATGTCTTAGGAGTGACCCTCTTATGTTTTTGTTTCCATGCATTGTTCTGACTTTCTTTGCTTTTTTTTTTAGTTTTTGGTATGTACATCATACACTGTCATTTAGTTTGTCTAAAAGATTTGATGGGCCTATTCCAATGTCTTATGAAATGTCTTGTGTTAATAGCAGAGCCCAGGAATTCTGTGCTTCCTGCTGCTTTTGAAACTGTATAGATTTTGTTTTTCTGTACAATGAATCTAATCTTGTTTTTTTTGATGGATCACTTTTGGGGGTATACACAGATGAACTGCTAAGTACTCTCTTTTGTTTTGTAGCCTGGTTTTCTTTCTTGCAAAGGGAACCCATTTGGGCTAATGGATCAGATTTACTGGTTTCTTTCTTTTCCTCCACAAAACACCTTAAAATGTAGTTCTACTTTCAGAGGGATTTCAGCAATATCAATGTCTCTTCTGAAAGGTTTGCAGGGTCTAGGTAGTTAACTTCTTTCCACTAGGCCCCGGGGGGCCCTGCCTGAGGAGCAATTATTTTCTCCAAAACTGTTATGCTTCTGTAGTGTCTATTTGCCAGAAGTTAGATCTAAGTATACTTAATGACTTAAAACTGAAACGTGTACAATGGCGGGTGGTAGTGATAGCAACAGATTACTAAAATAAAGTCTGGAATTCCATGAACATTGTATTTGTATTGTATAATTCTATTAGCTATCTAGTGAACAAGAGGTGCAGATTTATTTTAAATATATGTATTTAAAATATATATCATGTATTATATAAATATATTTATAAGTATATACATAAAAATACATGGAAAGAAAATATACACAAAGAAAACATAATAATTACATTTCTTCACTTAAATTTTATGAAATTTCTGGTAATTGGAAGCATTTCAGGTGGTAAACTACCTTAAATTAAATAACTGAGAATCTAAGCAAATGTGGGAAGGATATTATTTGTAAAATTAATTTAATAAGACTTTTCTGGCTAACAGTTTCTTTTGCTGCAGTCAGTGGCATTGACTTGGGAAGAAACTATAGCAATGTCTTGGTCCGTTAGATGAGGTACAACTTTGCTTTGTCTGTTAACTACTATAACAACTAAGTAGAGTGTTGTCCCAAGGGAGTTAAAAGTGTACGGTTTTCATACCAAATGACCATGAATAACCAAAAACATTTCTTGGGCTATCCTAGCCCTCATTCATTGAGTTTACACAGAATTTCGGGGTTAATCTTGCTACCCACTGGATGTCACTGTTGCTGCACCAAAAATGTCAAGTATTCAAGCATTTTTTCAGTCCCCCAAAAGGCACATAAGGCAGTGTCAATTAAGGATACCAGTGATAATGCTGTGAGATGGAACAGAGAAGACCAATAACTAGGTTTTTAGGTTGATAATTAAAACGTTAGTTTGTACCATTCTTGATTTTCACCACAATGACAGTCGACGAAACACTTTCATGTTGTGACTGGAGACAGTTGTGGAGTGACCCAGTGCTGTCTTTGATATCACGGTGGTGTTTTCATCATTTTGAAGCAGGGCAGATGTTTTTACATCTGTTCCTTCCTGTCCCAATGAGGGTTGAAAGAGTCTTGCTTGATTGAGTCCCCTTAGATAAGGAATATGGAAATTATATTTTTAACCTCGCTGTGACTGGACTGCTAAGTACCAAGTAGGAGAAAACATCTTTCTTTTGATTGTTTGTTTGTGAAAGCTTTCCACTCCAGTGGTGTAGAATTCATCCATATTAGAGCTGTCAAATCTTCTCAGGAATTAAGAATACCTTTTGTTGTTATTTCCATTTCTCTCATTTGTTTACCTCTGGTCAGTTGAAATGCTGTCACTTAGTGGTGTATAAAAGACACAACAGAGCATTGGTTTCACAAAGAAGTATGGGTCTTGAAGTTTATGTACAGTTTCCAAAGAATGAAAAGAGTTATATGGAGTTCACATCGGAGAAGACTTGGATTTAAAATATTAGAATTGGAGGGGTGCGTGGGTGGCTCAGTCATTAAACATCTGCCTTCAGCTTGGGTCATGATCCCAGGGTCCTGGGATCAAGCCCCACATCGGGCTCCCTGCTCGGCGGGAAGCCTGCTTCTCCCTCTCGCTCTCCCCCTTCTTGTGTTTCTGCTCTCGCTGTCTCTCTGTCAAATAAATAAATTAAAAAAAATCTTTAAAAAAATATTAGAATTGGAAATGAGTATCTTTGCCTTTATACCATACAACGATCTTGACTACGTAGTATTGACTTTAGCTAGCTTTCTGACCATGCCATATTGAAGTGATTCAGGGAAAACACCACACTTACTGCTGAACTCCTTGGGAGCGTGTTGTTTTCTGCTTCCTTTCAACATCTCCTCCAGTGCTCAGCCAGGTGCTGATCATATAGTAGGTATTCAGTAACATTTGTTGCATTGCATTTGACAACATGCTAAGGGAGGGGCTGTAAAGATAGACTAGTAGATGTCTCTTGTGGTTTTGGGAGCTTATGATGTATTTGAGGAGAAGGCTACTGACAGCAAACAGTAGAAGAATCCCTTTATAGCAGGAACATTCACAAGAGCACATTGATATTTACTTGACTAGTTGGTGGGGCTTATCTGTGCGTCCAGTCACGGGGTGTTATAATTTAGAGAAACAACATGTTGAGAGGCAACCCTGGATGAAAACATCAAATTCATCTATTTTAAAATATATAACATACTTTAAGATGGCCTTTCTTTATGTGGGCTTCTTAATATATTGTCTTTGCTTGACTCTTGGAAGTTTTAAAGGGGGAGATGAACTGTTTAGGGTCTTGCTACTGGAAGGGAGGTCTGCAGGCAGCAGCTCTGGCATCAGTCGAGAGCTTGCTAGAAATGCACAAGCTCAGGTCCTGCTCAGACCTCCTGAATCAGAATCTGCATTTTACCAAGATTCCTCAGCAGTCCTTATGCTCATTAAAGTCTGAGAAGCACGGATTGAGGGGATACTTTATGTTAGCAACAGGTCGAAGAAGTGTGGCAGCCTTTTTCTAGAAGAGAATAGAGGTAGAAAAGAGTAAATACAGTGCTGTTTACTAGGGAACAATTAATGAAGGGAAAGTGTAAGAATGTTGTTAGTGAAATTTTTACGAAGCAGTTTGGAAAAGGCTCACCAGCACATTGAGGAAACCACTCTAAACTGGCCAAGAAATGGAAAAAGTGAACAAGTTCAGACTGATCCTTGCCCCTCTCCAGCTGCCTAATTTCCATAGGGATGCTGTGCCGTTGATTCTCCATTATCAAATGAGCCTTGCTGATTTTTCCTTTTTTTTTTTTCTTCCCACTCAACCCCAGGGCAGCCCTAGCTAGAATTTTGCTTCATTGCCAGACATTTCTTTGGGAGCAGAGGTTGCTCACTTTGTATAATAATATTTTACAACTTAACTCACCTCCTTCCACAGATTACTTACATAATGAGAGGACCAAGGACCTGTGGATTCTGCAGAACCTTCATTTGACAAGATACCGGTGAATGGTGATGCACAGATGGGCTGGGATGAGCTTAATTCATTATTACACACACACTACAGCTTTGTTTATTATTAATGACATGGCAGACATTTTCCTTAGCTCTGGAACTGAATAAAGCAATAACCCCACCATAAGGGAGACAGGAATGGGAAGATAATAAATATTTATCACCAAATCTCTCTTTCCTAGCAACCACAAATGGAGGAGGAAATGAGCATCTAATTTTTTTGAGAGCCAGTGCCAGGAAAACAAAAGCCTTAAAAAAAATTTCATTAATCAAGAAGATTGATTGCTGTGGGTTCTAGAAATCTCAATACAGTTTTTTAATAGAGGGAGATGCAATGATTGAGCGCAGTTGAGACACTCTTGGAGACCTGCAATCTTGGCCAGATGCCACTTGCAAAAATGACTGTCATCTATCAGGAGTATTAAATAATACAATCTGGTGGCTCTGTTCACAGAACAGTATTGTTTTGTTTGTTTCCTGGGCTAAATACACAGTATGGCAACAGAGTCATAAAACTGCATTGTCTCACACAGCACTTGAGTTTGCATTTCAGGGAATTTACTAATACATTGGAATTGTGTTTTAAAGATTATGTATAAATAGAGATGTGTTATGGACTTTTTTTTTTTTTAAGTACAGTATAGTGTCCTTGAAGGAGTCTAAGGTCATCAAACTCTGTCAAAAGAACAGTTCAGCTTCTTTAGGACCAGGAAGCAATTTCCTCAATTTATGCATTTCATTGCCATTGTTTAATGCTAAAGAGGAAAAGACAGAGCTAATATGCGTTTCTAGTCCTATCCCTGTAACTAGTGATCCATGTGACTTTGAATAAATTATTTGCCCCTCTGGGCCTCAACTTCTTTGTTTGATAAGTAATGGGATTGAAAAAAGAAACTTCTGGGGCGCCTGGGTGGCTCAGTCAGTTAAGCATCTGCCTTCAGCTCAGGTCATGATCCTGGGGTCCTGGGCCTGAGTCCAGCGTTGGGCTCCCTGCTCAGCAGGGAGTCTCCTTCTCCCTCTGCCTCTCCCTATCCCCACCCCCTCACGTTCTCTCTCTCAAATAAATAAAATCTTAAAAAAAAAAAGAAACTCCTTGAGGCCCCTTCTTGTATTAGAATTCTGACTCTACAACTCCATGGCTAGCCTCGATTTTCTTATCTGAATTTCTAGCCTTGGCCATCAGTGTAACTTCAGCATCAAGCCTGTCATATATATATAAATAAATTTTTTGGTATTTGTGATCTTACTCCTTTTTATCTTCTTTTTTATTCACCTGAGTTATATTTTGTCTTTCTTTGATATTATTTGACCTATAAACCATGCAAGAAGTCTGGTTTGGCATGTCTCAGTGGATACGTAATAACTTTGATTAAGGCAAGCAGCACAGCTGTAACCGGTAGCCCAGGACTTTTCTTCGTGGCCGTGTCTGTTGGGTGATGTTTATACCTGGGTCAGCCTGTGGGGCTAGGTCCTCCCTGAGTGAGGAAAGAATCCTGAGGAAGTAATCTTGTCGCTTCCTCCACAAAGGAGTAGGAAGACAAAAGGAACGACTGATAGAGAGGGGATGGAAACAAAATGCATGAGTTCTAACCATCTCTTGTCAGCCTTTGTGATTTAATGTCCTTCCTGGGTGTTATATGTAGAAATGTCTTACCAAATAGAATTACCAAATAGAATTTTTGTCTCAGTGCACCAAAGACAGAGGTATATCCTGCATACATTTCGCGTACCAGATTAGACATTCTCAATATACTGGATTAAATGATCGTTCGGCCAGATTTCATGGGGTGAATGAACTACTCAGCACAGCAGATAATGCATTTCCCATTTTCCCAACTTTGTTCCTGACCATTATGATGCTATTTAATGCCCTGGAGATACAATTTACTAAATGGTACACTAGTAGCCGGAACAAGTTAATGCACTTCTCAAAATGTCTACCTTATACCCAGGGAGCAACTAATTCCTCATATTATCACATCCAATGTATTATAGAAATGTCAGTATGACCATCACTATCAACATTTCACTCTTACAGCTTCTTTGTTACACTATTAAGATATGACTTTCTCCACCCCCAAAAAGGGGCTCATTTGTAGAAATAAGGCATATCTATCCCTATGGATTGAGCTCGATTTCTAATTCTTTTTAAAGATTTTATTTATTTATTTGAGAGAGAGAGAACGAGAGAGAGAGAGACAAAACACGAGCAGGGTGAGGGGCAGAGGGAGAAGCAGACTCCCTGCTGAGCAGGGAACCTGATGCGGGGCTTGATACCAGGACTCCAGGATCATGACCCGAGCCAAAGGCAGACACCTAACCGACTGAGCCACCCAGGTGCCTTAGATTTCTAATTTTTAATAATGTGCATATTGAAATATCCTAACTATTCCTGAATTTAGTACCACAAAAGAGTATTTAATGATATTATCAAGGACGATCATTGGACCAAAATGCACATCTTTAGTAGTACATTTTTGTGGTTGGTAATTTTAAATGAATTTATTCTCCAGCATTCATTCAAATACCTGTACAATTCTGAACCAGTATTCTGTGCAGCTCTTGCATTTTCAAGATTCATTTTCTAATCAGTGAAATCATTTACCTCTCTCAGATGCTAGGCCAGCAGTAATGGAGCTGAGAGAGTTGTTAACTATGACACTCTGCCTTTTCTCTAATCTTTCTGGGAAAGGCAGGAAAAAGAATTGCCTTGGCATCATCTTTCTTTACCCAAGGAGGCAACAGACACTAATCAACATTCATTTCTGCCCCCAAATTCAGCAGCTCAATCGTCCACAGTGTCACAGTGCTGTCTGTCACATGGGCTTCTAATCATGAAGTCTTCTTAAAAGAATGGCCAGTACCTTTGGTGTGTATCGCAGTTGTGATCTGGTGCATTGCCCAGGACCATTTCACTTCTCCAGAGGGGAGAGATGATGATGATGGTGGACAAAGTGGTGGCATCTCTCTTTAAAATTCCCATCATACAGTGTGACTTAGAGCCTTGCAAAATACTAGACAGTATGCTCTGTTTTTACAAAAAAAAAAAAAAAGATAAAATCAATATGTTTGGAAAGATTTACATTTTCATCAAGGAAAAGAACATGGCAGATTTAGGCTTCTAGCTATTTATTGCAAGCAACAATGTTGGCAGAAATGATTTAAGGAATTGAAAAATCACTGACCCTCTAAAATGCTTTAGGAGAGCAATATTAGAAAACCAGATGAGGTGATCATCTGTATTAATTTATAGTTGTCTAGCATTTTTTGAGAGTGCCATATAGAAGCCAAATTTTTGTGCATCTTTCTTTTAAGTCATTTACACATTGGTGAAATGTATAAATTGGGAAGGCAGGACCATGAAATTGACAGTGTCCATCTAACTCTATCTGAAGTCAGTTCCATCTTGTCTTGTCACATCTTTCACATTAAATCTGACTGTTCTCAAATATCTTTCACCAATTTTTAGTGGTAACCAAGGAAACACAGTAAAGGGGACCCATCTCTCTAGGGATTGGCTCACTGGAATTTCTATGCTAGAATTTCTGTCTTCTCATAATTTCTTATGGTTAGATTAAAGGTTTACTTTTGATTTTTACCTTTTTTGTTTGTTTTTGGAAAGACCACGAGAGGGAGTAAAAAATTGTTTTAAAATAATTTGATTTTGCCAAAGGACTCCATCATCAGGTTGATCATTATCTGACACTTTGAGAAGTTCAAGCAACTGTTTATTATTCATCCTAATAGAAGGGACTAGAGACATGACTAATAGAAATCCACATGTAAGGGCGCCTGGGTGGCTCAGTTGGTTAAGCGACTGCCTTCGGCTCAGGTCATGATCCTGGAGTCCCGGGATCGAGTCCCGCATCGGGCTCCCTGCTCGGCAGGGGGTCTGCTTCTCCCTCTGCCCCTCCCCCCTCTCATGTGCTCTCTCTCTCTCATTCTCTCTGTCTCAAATAAATAAATAAAATCTTTAAAAAAAAAAAAAAAGAAATCCACATGTAATCCACAGATTATTACAATTTGGTTTTTAATGAAAAATGATAGCATTTTCATTTAAAATGTCTATTTATTTATTTATTTGAGAGAGAGAGAGTGAGAGCGTGAGCGTGTACATACGAGCAGGGGGGAGGGGCAGAGGGAGAGGGGAGGGAGAGAGAGAATCCTAAGCAGACAATATGCCCAGTGTGGAGCCCTATGTGGGGCTCAGTCTCACAACCCTGAGATCATGACCTGAGCTGAGATCAAGAGTCGGATGCTTAACTGACTGAGCCACCCAGCCATCCGTCATTTAAAATGTTTTAAATAAGAGGTCTGAGAAACAAACTGAGGGTTCTAGAGGGGAGGGGGTGGGGGATGGATTAGCCTGGTGATGGGTATTAAGGAGGGCACGTACTGAATGGAGCACTGGGTGTTATATGCAACAATGAATCATGGAACACTACATCAAAAACTAATGATGTAATGTATGGTGATTAACATAATAAAAAAAACTAAAAAAAAAAAAAGAGGTCTGGATATCCACCAATACTTGCAGCATCTTTTTTTTTCCCCTCTGTTCTAGGTGAGGTTTCCCTTTTTAGAGTTTTATAGCACTGTATACTGTCTATTCATAGTTCTTACTGTTGCTGTGTTTTTCATCTATTGATTGTTGTCTGTCTGTCCTTCGTGAAGGCAGGAACATAGTGTGTTCCTGCTCATCATTGTGTTCCCTGTGGTCTTAAGCAGTGTGTGGTACAGAGTGGACTATCAATCTTTTGATGAATGAATGAAATGAACATGGTACAGTCATCATATTTCATAATAATCTTGTTATGAAATAACAAGATAAGACATACTTTTTAGTAAAAAAGTAATGTCTTCCTTAGATTACAAAATGATTGCAGACATTTTGGAAAATATAAAAAAGAAAACATGCAGGGATATGTAGAAATTAATATTTTGGTATATATGCTTCTAGTAACTTTTCTTTATCTGTATTCACCAATATACAAACATATTTCCTCTGTCCCACCAATATGCAAAATACTGTTGGTAAACTGCTTTTCATTCTAATGGTATATGGTGTTTCCCCATTTTGAATTATTTTTCTATCACATTATTTTATTGATTGTAAAGTGTTCCTTTAAATGGATTTGCTGTGATATATTTCATGAATTTCTCCATAATGGGATGTAGGCACCATAGAGTGTGGTGTGGAATGAAAATTTAGTTTCTATTTCTACTTATTTTTTATATAAAATAAGGAAGAAATTAGACTTTGTTATTATTTAGTATACAAGTTGACATAGATGCCTCCATTCAGTTCATATATGAGATTATTATGAGTTCTGTTTGGCCAAGGGGGATCCAGGAGGAAGAGAGAATTCCAAAGGGGCTTGATGGTGACTCCCTCATTTGTTCTTTTAGTCTTTCATGTATTTCAGTTGACTTGTGTCCTGTCCAGTGGATTTATAGATTATATGTTAACTATATTATATATTAACTAGTCTATTGGCCTCCAAATGGACCAGTAGATTGAAAGAAATTCTACTAAGAAACTGAGGACTAAGAGACTATTCTGAATGCAAGTCCAAGCAAACCATGAGAAAATGGCAGAGTTGATTCTTTTATTCCTTGTGTGAGTTCTTCCCTAGCCTCATTGTGGGGTCTGAGCAGTGATGCCTAATTAGATCTGACAGTAGACTACTTCCTAGTATTTAAGTGCATGCATGTACACACACACAATCTATCTCTTCAGTATAAAGTCGTTTATTACCCAAAGGATACAAAAATACAGATTTGAAGGGGTACATGCACCCTGATGTTTATAGCAGCATTATCAACAATAGCCAAACTATGGAAGGAGCCCAAATGTCCATCGACTGATGAGTGGATAAGGAAGATGTGACGCATGCATGCATGCATGCATCTCCAATGGAATATTACTCAGCCATCAAAAAGAATGAAATTTTGCCATTTTCGACAATGTGGATGGAGCTAGAGTGTATTATGCTAAGTGAAGTAAGTCAGTTAAAGAAAGACAAATACCATATGACCTCGCTTATATGTGGAATTTAAGAAAGAAAAGAGATGAACATATGGGAAGGGGGGAAAAGAAAAAAAGAAGAGAGGGAAACAAGCCATAAGAGACTCTTAATGATAGAGAACAAACTGACGGTTGATTGAAGGATGTGGGTGGGGGATGGGCTCGATGGGTGATGTGTATTTTTTTTAATAAATCTTTAGTTTTTGGGGCGCCTGGGTGGCTCAGTCATTAAGCGTCTGTCTTCGGCTTGGGTCATGATCCCAGGGTCCTGGGATTGAGCCCCGCATCAGGCTCCCTGCTCCGCAGGAAGCCTGCTTCTCCCTCTCCCACTCCCCCTGCTTGTGTTCCCTCTCTTGCTCTCTGTCAAATAAATAAAAATTAAAAAAAAAAAGTTTAGTTTTTTTTTCAAGATTTAATATTCATTTTGAGAGAGAGAGAGACAGAGTACAGCAGAGGGAGAGGGAGAGAAATCCTCAAGCAGACTCCCTGCTGAGCGTGGAGCCTGACACAGGACTTGATCCCAGGACCCCAGGTGCCTTGGGTGATGGGTATTAAGGAGGGCACTTGTGATGAGCACTGGGTGTTGTATGTAACTGAGGAATCACTAAATTCTACTCCAGAGACCAATATTGCACTGTATGTTAACCACTAAAATTTAAATTAAAAAAATAAAGTTTATTCTGAACACTATGTGGGAAAAGTAACTGCTTTTTAAAACAAACTTGTGTAATGGAGAGTGCATTTTGGAAATAGATGTTTGGGACTGTTTCCTTCCTCATGAGAGTTTTGTCACTGAAAAACCAGTTTAACTTATAATTATCACACACAGACATACACAGACACACACACACAGACACACACACACACAGGAAACAGAATTTTTCAACACCTTGAAATTTTTTCAAAAAAGAATTTTGGTGGGATTTGAAACAGTTTGTTAAAGATACAAAGATTTGGCACATTCTGAATAGTTTGCAAGGATAACTGAATAGCATTAAGGAAGGTAGAAATTTACTGGTCTATTTGCCCCTGAATCCATTGTGTATAATTGGTTATTGGGAATAGAAAGCAAGTATAATGATTTGGTAAGCATGGGCAGTGATTCATTTCTTTCATTTCTAAGTACGTATTTGTGTGATACGTCTTTTTCAGTTACAGCAGCTATTAATACTAAGAGTTATAATAAAATGAACTTAGAATCAGAACTTCAAATTGCTACATTAGAGGTGTTAAACTAAGATTTAAAAAGATGAAGCTTATTCAATCATATCACTTTTTCCAGAACAGTTATAGTATGATAATATTTTGGGGAGAGAAACAAGTTTTTGGTGCCATTAAGAAATGACATAAAAATTACTTCAAAATACTGCTTTTACAATGTTCATCTCTTTTAAAATAATTTCTATTTTGGGGAAAGCCATGATGTAAATGACATTTTCAGCTCTACATGTATGTTTATTATAAATAAATTAAATTAATTTTAACCTATTGAAGATACTATATATTTTTAATGATGAGTCTGCAATAATAGTTGGGATCACTTCCATACACAAAATGGAAATTAGAGTAGGCAATAAATGGGATAAAGACTGCCAAAGAAATTATAATTTGTAACTATATGCAGGAACTAGTCACACCAAGTCTAGTAAAATGTCCTGTTAAGCAACTTTAAGCTCTCACAATTTATAGCAAAACACATTATCTCTTTGGGCACTGGGACCAAAGCCAGATACACCTGGGATCTTATCATCTTAAGACCTAGTCAGCTCAAGATCTTGATTTTGATCCCTGGGACATTGCCTCTTTAACTGTGAATTCCTTCACTTTCTTCTGTGTGTGGAATGTACTCTTCATCTGGTCTCTTATTCCCTTCTGTTTACACTTGTCTTCTTGTTCATCTAGACTCAGCTGCTTCAAAGCCTCCCTAAACATCCTAAACTTTCTGGCCCTTTCTGGCCTCTTTGACCAGTGCTGGTCATGTCTTTTTCCAAGCCTCACTCATCCCCACTCCTGCTCTTAAACTAGAAAAGTTACGGTAAGCATATTTGAAGCTGCCAAACCACTTTCCAGAGTGGTTGGTGCCATTTTGCTTTCTCACCCGCAATATGTGAGTTCCGGTTTCCTTGCATCCTCATCAGCACTTGGTATTATCAGGTGTTTTGTTTTAGTCATTGCTCCCCCCCCCCCCCCGCCCCGCCTGCAGCTTTACTGAGTTATAATTGATGTGTAACACTGGACCAATTAAAGGTGTACACACTGATGACTTGGTATACACGTATATTGCAAAATGATGACCGTAATAAGGTTAGTTAACATATCCATTACCTCATATAACTGCTATTTTTTTTGTAGTGAGAACATTTAAGATCTACCCTCTCAGCAACTTTCAGCTATATAACAGAGTATAGTTAACAGTAGTCACCATGCTGTAGATTAGATCCCCAGAACTTATTTATTATCTTACAACTGGAAGTTTGTTCCCATTGACCAACATCTCCCCATTTCCCAGCCCCTGGCAACCACCATTCTACTCTCTGTTTTTTAGTTCAGCTTTTTTTTAGATTCCACATAGAAGTGAGATAGAGTATAGGTCTTTCCGTGTTTGACTTATTTCACTTAGCATGATGCCCTCAGGGTCCATCCATGTTGTTGCAAATGGCAGGATTTCCTTCTTTTCGTGGATGAATAATTTTCATTGCATATACAGACCACATTTTCTCTATCCACTCATCCATCCATGGAAACTTAGGTTGTTTCCATGTCTTTGCTATTTCAAATATTAATGCTGCAGTGAACATGGGGGTGCGGATATGTCTTTGAGTTAGTGATTTAATTTCCCTCAGATAATATACCCCGAAGTGGGATGTTGGATCATATGGCAGTTCTATCTTTAATTTTTTGAGGGCTATCCATACTGTTTTACACAGTGGTTACACCAATTTACATTCCCATTAACAGTGCACAAGGGTTCTCTTTTCATCACATCCTCACCAGCACGTGTTAAGTCTTATCTTTTTGGTCATAACTTTCCTAATCGGTGTGAGATGATAGCTCGTTGTGGTTTTGCCTTGCATTTCCCTAATGACTAGTGTTGTTGAACATCTTTTTATGAGTCTGCTGGCCATTTGTATGTCTTCCTTGGAAAGATGTCTCTTCAGGTCCTCTGCCTCTGCCTATTTTAAAAATCGGATTCTGTCTTTTTGCTTTTGAGCTGTAGGAGTTCCTTATGTATTTTGGATTTTAACCCCTTATCTGATACATGGTTTTATAAATATTTTCTCCCCTTTTGTAGGTTGCCTCTTTCTTTTGTTGATTGTTTCTGCTTTGCAGAAACTTTTTAGTTTGATGTCGTCTTGCTTGTTTATTTTTGCTTTTGTACTTGTACTTCTGGTGTCACATCTGAAAAATCATTGCCTAGACCAAATGTCAAGGGGTGTTTCTAAGAGATGTACCGTAATGTCTGCTGTTTTTGGGTGGAGTGCTTTATAAATGTTAATTAGGTCAAGTTGATTGATAATGTTGTTCAGGTCCTCTGCATCTTAGCTGCTTTGGGTCAGTCCCACACATGTACAGAGGAGGAATTTATACACAAAGTTAAAGGATCCCCTCCCCAAAGTTAAGGGAAAGAATCTCTCCTTTCTAGGATTCTTCCCATACCCTGTGGATCTCAGACGCCCCTCATTATGGCCATTTGGCCAGAAAGACAGCATTTCTCTTCAAGTTTTAATTTCCTGTGCTGCTGCCTTAGAGAGAGAGAAGGGGGAGGGGGCAGAGAAACCAAAGATTTTTCCACAGTATTCACCCCATAGACTTCTTTTTCTTATTCTTTTATCTAGAAAGTTTCTCTTGGAGTTTTGGCTGTCTATCATGCCGATGCATAGTAGGTTCTCCACAGAGAAAGGCAAGGAGAGAAAAAAGGAACAGAAAATAGGAATTCTTCTATACTCTTCCACTTACAAACACCCCTTTCCCTGGTCCTCTGATCAGGAATATGGAATTTCTCTTAGAGGTTTTGCTGAAGGATCCACTGCACGGTTTTGTAACTGGTGTCAAAGCTGAGGGAGATAAGAGGGGGAAATATGTGGAAACTCATTACCGTATGGGTCGATTGTTTAAATTCGGACTTCTCTCCCAAATTTTCTTGCTGTTGTTTACTTTGCAGAGTCCTCAGGAGGGTGCCTTTTATATCCGGAGTTATTTAGTTGTCATCGTTGAGGGAGAAAGACGGTGGTAGGCTTATTTCAACTTGGCCAGCACTTCAAGTCCTGATTTGTGTTTTGAAAAGATCAATCTCTGGAGCAAGCTAAGAGGGGATGCAGTGAGGTTAATGCGTAGATCACTGTAATAATCTAGTTAACAGATGGTGGTAGCTTGTGTTAGGAAGGTAGCAGCTGAATTGATGGGAAAGTACGGTTTCAAGAGACATGTAAGAGGCAGAATTAATTGGATTCAGTAATAAGTTGAAAGCAGGGAATGAAAGGGAAATGTAAAAGATGATTCCTGTAATTCTGGTTTTTAGAAAATGGATGGATGGTGGTACCATTTGCTGAGGTAGGAAATACTTGAGGAGGACCGTGTTTGAGTATGTGTTTGTGTGTGGAAGGAAGGGCATGGGAGGTTCTGAGTTCAGTTTTGGACAGGTGGAGTTTGAGGTGCACTTGAGACAGCTAGGCCAAATGTCAGGTAGGTAGTTGTATGTAGACACAGCTTTGGAACCTACAGTAACTTTGGACCAGAGACAGAAATTTATGAACTATCTGTATAAAGATGATAA
Organism: Halichoerus grypus; assembly: GCF_964656455.1. Lineage (NCBI taxonomy): Eukaryota > Metazoa > Chordata > Mammalia > Carnivora > Phocidae > Halichoerus > Halichoerus grypus. The sequence continues at coordinate 111,376,737 of NC_135727.1, read as the reverse complement.
TCAAAATCATGGTTATGATTTTACACCGAGAGAACTGGGAATAAAAGAGGGCCCAAAACCACGTTTTGAAGAATCCAGACATTGAATGGCTTGGTAGAGGATAAACTATGAAAAGCAGACTTGAAAGGAATGAACAGAAAAGTAAGAGGAAAACAGGAGAAGGGTGTGTGCCGTAGAAGCCATGGACAGAGAGTATTAGACATTGATTGGGTCATAGTGTCACATGTTCTTGAGATATCAAAGAAGCTGAAGACTGAAAAATGTCCCCTTTGAGTTTAGCAACATGGATATCATTAGTGACATTAGTAGGAGTCACCTGGTGGTAGGCAGATTAGAATGAATTGGCGAAGGACCAGGAGATGAACAGATGGAGATTACACATACAGACAACTCTTGGGAGAAGTTTTGCTTTGAAGCAGAAGATGGAGATAAGTCACTATTTACTTGGAGGATATGTGTTAGAAGGAGGTATTTTTTTTAAATGGGAGAAATTTGAACATGTTGGAGACCTTATGGGAATTGTCTATTTGAGAGAGAGGGTTGGATATATAAGAGAAAGAAGGAATAATTGAAAAGTAAGTTTCAGGGTAGGGGTGTGGCAGAGGAAAATGGGGTCCAAAGCATCAAGGGATTTGCCTCCTATGGAAGGCAGGCCTCAGTCCTACTGTACAGGGTCAGGTTGAGGAAAGCCCTCAGAATGGGCACAGATGCCTGTAGGTTTCCATGTTTGGTCAGAAAGTTGAGGGAGTTCCTGTCTGGTGGCCTCTATTTCATCTAGAAAACAGTGGGTGATATCATGTTCTGAGAGTTGAGGGGGAGGTCATGAGTGTTGCATTCGGGGACACTCTGAAGTATGAGAAAGCACATGGTGTGGGGAGTAGGAGAATGAGCTGTTGAAGGAAGTGTGCTAAGCCACGGCCCCTTTTCACCCCATGCTTCAGACATACTGAACTTCTCGTCACTGCACCCTATTTGCACTCCTCCCCTGAACTGTCACCGATGTCATCCCCCCTGCCTGGCACACTCCTGGCACCTTCATCTAAGGACCTGTACTCACCCTCCAGGTGTCAGTTTAGATGCACTTCCTCTCACAAGCCCCTGCCACGGTCAGGTAGAAGAGGTTAGCCGCCCTGCTCATGTGCTTCCACAGCCCTCCTTACCTTGTTCCCCGCGGTCCCCATTGTTGGTGTTGCTTGTCTAGCTGGCCACCTCTCCTACTCAAAGGCCAGCTCTCTGAGGTTCAGGGACCCCACGGTTAGGGACGATGATAATGCGGTTAGCCCTAACCGATAGCGCATGGCCTGTCACAGACCAGGCGCTCGAGATACACTTGCGGAATGAATGTGGTGAACTGACTGTGACCAGCGAACTGAGCACGGGGCTAGAAGGAGGGTGGCCCCTGTCTGGGTGACAGGTAGAGTCCGTAAGAAGCGCTGTGTCATTAACTCCTGTACTGGCCACGTGGCAGCAGAGGCAGGAGGGAAACCATCAGAGAGATGTGAGATGAAGACTTATTCTTCTCTCCTGGCCGCCAGTGCTGGAGGCATCGCTGACCTGTGCTGTTCCCTGACCGCGCTGACCAGGGGCTGTTGTCGGGGCGAGGGGGGCTCTGGCCATTCCCAACCAGGCTCCTACTTGTCTGGGGACTGAATGTGGCTGTGAGTCTTGGTGGCTGATTTCGACTCTTTTATTTCATGCTGCTCATTATTTCAGCAACCTGAGGATAACAGCTGGACTGTGTGGGATGAAAGCAACTTTTCAGTGCAGGCAAATGGATCATGGCAGTTCTCTTGGAGAAATATCACTTGTTAGTTTGCAAAAATAAATCTGCTTTTTTGTCCTTGTTCTTAAAAAATGCCAAATTGCAAGATGTGTGTGCATATGTGCGTGTGCATGCGTGCGTGCGTGTGTGTGTGTGTGTGTGTGTGTGTGATGAGGCCAGGACAAATTTAAACTGGAGGAAATGCTTTACAGCTAGGCTGCCTCCTTCTCTTTCAGAGGCTGATAAGCGCAAATGCCATTTAGGCACTGGATTTACAGTTACTTGCGTGTATGCCCTGCCAACTCACTTATCTTCAGGGGATCCTAGTTCATGGAGAAAACAAGTTAGTACCGGGAAGTTCAATTACTCTCCTAAAATATCAATAGCTTAGCGGTAAGAAAGCCAAAACAACAGGCCCTTTTCTATATTGGATGGATTCTCAAGACATCTCTAAAGGCTTGCTACAAACAGCAAGAAAGTAATAGCTATAAATGTTACTCAGTGGGCGGGGTTGGGAGTGGAGATCGCTCCTCCCGCTCTCCAGTTAGAAGCTGTGACTGGCGCTCCATCTCTCACGGCAGGAGCTCCTCGGCCTCAATTTTCCTTTCCCTTTGTTTTAATTATGACTTGCTTTTCATGGTGGTGGGAGCATTTTCCAGGTCTTTTCTAGGATTTCGGTTTTGCCTTGTGCCCGGAGTGACGGTCATCCTTGAGGAGACCCAGCTTGGCGTTTCCTGAGGGGCGCCTGCGGAGCTGGGGAGTTTCGTGTTTCCTGCTCTGCGCCAGTCCTCAGCAGCCCAGTAATGCAGTCGGCTGAAAATCCCCAAGGAGAACGGCATTTTTAGGGTTTCTCTTTCATTATAGGCTGCTTAATAAATGTGTCTTGGGGGGCAGGGGGTTGGTAATTGAAATCCTGTCTTTGAAGCTATCTGCCTCCATTGAGAGCTGCTGGGTGAGCGTAGTGCATGGTGAGCACTCGTGTCTGCCATCACTGTCGCAGGAGGGCAGAGTGTCTGAAAAAGAGCTTGGCTTTGGAGAGCCCAGACTTGGCCTTTGGGAATACATGGGCCATTGGGTCTTTCTCCATGGCTAAAAGAAATTGATTTTTAATATAAGGAGGGACACTGTTTCCATTAATTCCTTTCATATTCGAAAACAGAAAACTGGGAGAGCTGTGGTAAGCCATACATATATCTGATATGCAGTTACACAGAACTCTTACATTTGAAAGACATTATTGACCCCCCCCCAAGCAGTTCTATATAATAAGTCCTCATTTGTAACCTCTACCTAAAGAGGAAGTGTGTGCCATAGTGGTTGAGAAGGGGGCTTTGGGTTTAGAGGATCTAGGTTCTGCTTTTTGGACTTGGGCAAGCCATTTGACCCTCTTCAGCCTCTGTTTTCCCATCTGTAAAATGAAGAAAATAACAATACTCAATGCTTAGGACTGTTATAAGGATCGAATGAGATCATGCAATTAAAGTTTGGCACACTGCCTGACAGTGCTGAATAATTAATTGTTCGTGTAATTTAACAGAACTTTTTGTTATTTTTTTTTTCTAATCCTCTTCCAAGGAAAGTAGATCCAGTTATATAAAGGGCTCTTTGTTCTACCGCACACCTTGATAGTTTTGGGTGAACAGTTTTGGGATTAGACATGGGGAGAACTGAATTCCTCTACCCACCCCTCTTTCTCACTCTCTTACTCCTTTATTTAATTGGTTTTCATAGCACATATCACTACCCGTTGTGGGTTGAATTGTGTCCCCCCAAAAGACATGTTGAAATCTCTGTTAGTTTGCTAGGGCTGCCATAATAAATACCATAGACTGGGGGCTGAGGCAACAGAAGTTTATTTCCTCACAGTTCTTGAGGCTGGAAATCAAACCTCAAGGTGTAGGCAGAGTCAGTTTCTTCCGAAGAGTTTCTCCTTGGCTTATAGATGGCTCTCTTCTTCCTCTTTCTTCCCATGGTCTTCCCTTTGCACGTGTCTGTGTCCTAATCCCCTCTTCTTATAAGGGCACCAGTCGTGTTGGATTAGGGCCCCACTCCAAGGACCTCATTTAAACTTAATTGCCTCTTTAAAGGCCCTTTCTCCAAATACAGTCACTTTCTGAGGTACTAAGGGTTAGGACTTCAACGTGAATTTGGGAGGGGGTGGGACAATTCACCCCATAACAAAGTCCTAACCTCTGGTACCCATGAAGACCTTATTTAGAAATAGGACCTTTGCAGATGTAATCAAATTAAGATGAGGTCATACTGGATGAGGGTAGAGATCCTAAATCCAATGACTGGTGTCCTCATAAAGAGAGAGTGATCCAGAAACATGGAGGAGACATACAGGGAAGAAGGCCATGTGAAGATGGAGGCAGAGATTGTAGTTATGTTGCCACAAGGCAAGGAATGTGAAGGATTGTTGACCACTACCAAAAGCTAGAAGAAATAAGGAAGGAATCTTCCTTAGAGCCTTCAGAAGGAGCATGGCCTTGCTGACCTCTTGATTTCAGATTTCTGGCTGCCAGAACTGTGAGAGGATCAATTTCTGTTGTTTTCAGCTTTTGTGGCAATTTGTTGTGGCAGCCCTGGACAGCTAATACATTATTTGACATTATATCTTTGTTACTCTCTATCTTTAGGCGGAATATAAGTTCCATGAGGGCAGGGACTTGCCTGTCTTGTATTGCTAGCAAAATGGATATTGAATGAATGAATGATGAATGAATGAGGGCAATTTCCAAGAAGGGGGTGAGGAACAGAGGTGGGAGAAAGAAAAAGGGGTGGAAAGCATTGAAAAGGCAAATGATCATGAGTCTCAAATACAGTTGACCCTTTTTTTTTAAAGATTTTTTTTTAGGAATTTATTTATTTGAGAGAGAGAGAGAGAATGAGAGAGAGAGCACGATAGGGGGGAGGGTCAGAGGGAGAAGCAGGCTCCCCACTGAGCAGGGAGCCTGATGTGGGACTCAATCCCAGGACTCCGGGATCATGACCTGAGCCGAAGGCAGTCGCTTAACCAACTGAGCCACCCAGGCACCCCATACAGTTGACCCTTGAACAACATGGATTTGAACTGCACAGGTCCACTTATCTGTAGATTTTTTTCAATAAATATATTGAACAATTTTTTGAAGATTTGCAACAATTTGAAAAAACTCACAGATGAACCACACAGCCTAGAAATACTGAAAAATTTGAGAAAAAGGTATGTTAAGAATACGGTATAAAAAAAAAAAGAATATGGTATATAATACATATACAAAAATATGTGTTAATTGACTGTTTATGTTATCAGTAAGGCTTCTGGTCAACAGTAGGCTATTCGTAGTTCAGTTTTGGGGGAGTCAAAAGTTATATGTGGATTTTGGGCGCCTGGGTGGCTCAGTTGGTTAAGCGACTGCCTTCGGCTCAGGTCATGATCCTGGAGTCCCTGGATCGAGTCCCGCATCGGGCTCCCTGCTCGGCAGGGAGTCTGCTTCTCCCTCTGACCCTCCCCCCTCTCATGTGCTCTCTCTCATTCTCTCTCTCTCAAATAAATAAATAAAATCTTTAAAAAAAAAAAAAAAAGTTATATGTGGATTTTCAACTGCGAAGGAGGTTGGTGTCCCTAAGCCCTGCGTGTTCAAGGGTCAACTGTGTACTAATCTACTAGTGAGTGGAATTCTGGTGGAGCTGGGAAAGGAGTTGAGTCCAGTTTGATGTGGCAAGAAATAGAGGCAAAATATGGAAATAGGGGCCAGAAGAACACTGGGAGCTTAAATCCCTACTGAACAGAAATTGAGAGGATTATATTGGACTTTCATGGATCATGGAAATAGCAAGGCCCAAACCAATTACACCTAGATCCCCAAGGAGCAAGAGGGCCAGCTGACATCTGGTTTACAGTTAAGACATATAGTCTCCTAGATTTATCCTCCATGTCCCCTACATTTTCCCATGACAATTATCTTTTTATCAATTTCCTCTGAGTTTGGGGAAAATGTCTCAGACTCATTCTAATTCTCTAGTTTAGTTCTCTGCAGTAGTCCACCTAGCTCCACTGTATTTTTTTCATCTGAAAGCAGTCTTTCTTGACCTTAGATGGTTTTGTTTTTAGAAATAAAATGTCATTTCAAATTTTAATATAAACCGAAAAGATAGATTTTTATACTGTTCTCCTTTACTTTATGAAAGAAGTTCCTTATAACTTTTTTTTGTTTGTTCCAAATATGTATAGGGTCTTTGTATTTTGATCTCTTGGCTCTCTCTCTCCATTTGGTAAGATTTTTCTATTTGTTCTTCCTGATATCTATGCTTAACAATTACTGGGATTGACATGTGTGTGTCCCAGTTTAAATGTTTTAATCTAAGACACAAGGAAAAGCTTATATTTTCTATTGTTTTCCTTTGATAAATTGGGGGTTTCGTTTTACTGGAAGGAATAGAAAGAATGTTTTACAAAGGAGACAGACATGGGGCAGGGAAGCTGGAACATAATGATATATAAGAAATATATATTTGGTCATTCAGATGACCAAATATACTCCTCAGATATGTTTGGTCTTTATCCACAGTTCCTGAAAATGCTTCAGAGCCATGAAGGTGAAATAGGTGTCTTGTTATTAATGAAAGTGACTTGTGGACCCCACCCAAGGTGGGGGCTGGTTACTAGGAGGATCAACCATGTGATCAAGGGGTTGGAACCCTCAGTCCTAACCTCCACCCCCACCTTTGGAGAAGGGAGAGGAGCTGGAGGTTGAATCAGCCAATGACCAATGACTTGGTCAATCATGACTGTGTGTTGAAGCCTCCGTAAAAACTCAAGAGGACAGCTTTTTGGTCCTTTATTCAGAGAGTTTTGCATGAACATTTGAATGTGCTGTTGAGTGGGGCTCCAAGCTCTGCGAGGACAGAAGTCCTTTGTTTGCCCTATGTATCTCTTCATCTGGCTGTTGAATGGTATCCTTTATCTTATCCTTTAAAAAACTGGTAAATGTGTTTCCCATAGTTCTGTGAGCTGTTCCAGTAAATTAACTGAACCTAAGGAGGAGGTCACTGGAAACTCTAATCTGTAGCTGGTTGGTCAGGAGCACAGGTAATAACCTGGGCTTTGTGACTGGCATCTGAAGAGGGAGATGGGGGCAGTCTTGTAGGACTGAAGGCTTGACCAGTAGGATCTGATGCTGTCTCTGAGTAGGTAGTGTCAGAATGGAATTGAATTCTCAGACTTCCTGCTGCTGTTTGAGAATTGCTTGATATTGTGTGGGAGTGAATCCCCCCCAGCCAAGTTGGAATTGGGCCCGGGAACCCTAAAAGAAAAGCAAACTGCTAGGCCAAGGATTTTCTCTTCCACATTTGTTGTAGCAAATGGTGGGTCCTGACCCAATTCTTCCAATCATGATTGTCCTTGTTAACGGTTTTCCAGCATAATGCCTTTGCTTTTCTCAGCCCCTTTGTCTAACCAAACTGATAGTGATGTCCACTGGTTTCTCTCTGCCTCATATATAAGTCCTTGTATACTTCTGGAAGTGTTTGGGTTTTCTCTTTCTCGTGTGGCCCATAGCTTACCTATTCCTATTTAGAGCTGCTCTGACTTTGGAAGCTTCTGTGAAATTTTATCCAGTATTCCCCATGTGTTGGCCCACTGATGAATCCTGTCCTTAACCCAGTCCCATCTACGTAACATGGCACCCTTCCATATTTCTCAGGGTTGATGCAGACTTTCTCATATTTTCTAATTCTTTGGTTATCATGGTAGGAATTTGGGAGAGAAAGAAGTTAATTGCATGGCATCAAGTTGCCATCTTGAAATAAAATTGAGAAAATGATATGGTAACTGGGGATTTTACAGAGGAGATGGGTCTTAGAGGGTAGACACGCATGATCTGGGGTTAGAAAGTTGTGGGTTTTAATCCCAGTTTGGCCTTTTTCTGGCTATGTGCCCTTCGCTGTTTGATCTCTCAGTGTCAGACTCTCTTTCTTACTTCTCTGTGATCTTCAGGAATGGAAAGCATTTGTCTAGATGGAAAAGAAGAGAGAAGGCATAAGATGTTGAAATCAAGAACAAAGGCACAGACATTGGAATGAGGGTGATCTATATAGGGGGTAAGAACAAGGTGAGATATTGCAGATGTTGTGGTTGCCTTTTCTACAGCCATTCCCTCTTTTTCCTGGCCAGAAGAACCCAGTTTTTTTTCAGGTGTTTATGCTCCTTTATACAGCCATGGTGGTCCCTCTTCTCTCACCGAGTTTTGACATGGGTATGTGATACAGAGGCCAGAGAGTCATGAGGGGACATTGTGGGGACTTCTGCAAAAGCTCTTCTTGTTGAAAAGAGAAAAAGAGGCAGAAATGCCTCCTCTCCTAGCACTGGACGTTTTTGCATGTGATGCCTTGAGCACAGGAGTGTGATCCTGAGGACAGGCTCCCTGCTGAGGATGGGCTTTGGGACCTGGGATATGAGACAGGAGAGGAAGAAACCAGGGTACTTGATGATGTTGTGAAGACACTAAATGAATCAATCTTAAAACTTCTGTCTCTCTAGACTTCTTCAGTTGATAAAGCCAATGGGATTGTGTGGATTTTTTTTTATTTGCAACCCAAAGCATATAAAACGATACAAGAGAGACCAGTGTAGGTTTGGCTGGCCTGGGAAGTAGATGTGGTTAGGTCAGAGGGAGGAATACCATTAGGAGCTTTGAAAAGGAGGTAGAAGAGTTGAGGTTTGGTGTGGTAGATCACAGAGAGCTGCAGAAGCCTTTAATAAACTGAAGTTGATGGATGTAGCCTTTTAAGCAAAATTCACTCTAGAGTGATGTGATAGCTGAAGTAATGCATGGAAGAGTCTGGACTTAAGACTAGCTAAAGAAGTTGGCAGTGGTCCAAGTGTGAAACCATAGGCGCTGGACCGGAGTCTTGTATTAGGGGAAATCACTGGGTACTTTTGCTTTTGTTTTTCCTTCTTTTCTCCTGTAAGGCCTGGCGGAGAAGAACTTCCTTTCAGTGAGATAGGACGTCTGTCTTTGCGCTACGTCTTCAGTATAAGAGATGTTATCAAGGAGTAGGTTGCTGGCTTATCAAGAAGAGAGATGAATGCCCAGCAAGTGGGAGATGGAGGGATGAGGACGAATTCTTTCTGAGATACCAACAGCAGTGTCCCCGTCTGCGCTTTCCGTACCTGCCCTGTGTGCTGCGTTCACTGACATGGCAGAACCAAAGGGGAGGGAGGAATCCATACTCTGATGGCAGGTGGGGGCATCCAGCAGCACATGACATCTGCTTCTTCGCATGAGAAGTCTCTCAGGCAGGACAATTTATTCTGCTGTAGACTTTGGACACCCCCACGGATACCTACCTTTGTGATATTCCTTTATATGGTGAGCGCTGTGAATTGTGTAAGACTGTTGAATTACAGACCTGTACCTCTGAAACAAATAATACATTATATGTTAAAAAAAAAAAAAGAAGAAGAAGAAGATAGCAGGAAGGGAAAAATGAAGGGGGGGGGAAATCGGAGGGGGAGATGAACCATGAGAGACTATGGACTCTGAGAAACAAACTGAGGGTTCTAGAGGGGAGGGGGTGGGGGGATGGGTTAGCCTGGTGATGGGTATTAAAGAGGGCACGTATTGAATGGAGCACTGAGTGCTATAGGCAAACAATGAATCATGGAACACTACATCAAAAACTAATGATGTAATGTATGGTGACTAACATAACATAATAAAAAAAAAGGAAATGCTAAAAAAAAAAAGAAAATATATGTCTATGCAATTCTTAGCTCAGTATGAAAAGCTACAAAATAGAGTCCTTTATTCAGGTCCCATGTTAAGCTAGTCTGATATCTGAATATTTGGATTTAAGATAAAATAGTGTTTCCATTGTAAAAATGTTCACCAACAGGTTACTTTAAATAGTGACTTTTTCTGGTGTAAATTAGAATATAATTAAATTTTCATTTGACTTTACTAGCAACATGTCTCTTTTGTAAAGTAAACTCTAACTATAAAGAAAGTTATTTTCATGCTTGGTAAAGACGCATTGTTCTAAATAATGATTACAATGGAGAAATTAGAAGACACACACAGCTTTTACCCAGCAGGGAGTGTATTTTGAGACTCAATAAATTTAAGCTAATCTGATTTTTTTTTTTTAAAAAAGCACAATTTCTTCTATACAAATTGTGTCAGTTAGAGATTGCATTTGGCAGAAAATCCCAGAAAAGCTGACAAACAGTGGTTTAAAAATTAATGGGATTATTTGTCTAATGCTTCAGAAGTCTGAGAGAAAACAGCTTGAGGATGCCATCAAGGAATAAAATTCTTCCTCTCCTCCTGCTCTACCCTCCTAACCAATGGCTGTTTCATTTTGAGCACTACCAAAGATCTAGAGAAGTGGAAGAAGGAAGAGGAAAAGAAGCACCAGTTGACTTTTATTTGTGTTTCATTGCACAGGACTGAGTCCCAAGGTCACTCCGAGAGGCGAGGGAGTCTGAGAAGGTGAGGTTTTAGCTGTCCTGCCTTTATAGTAAAAGAATACAACTAAGAAAGGGTTGGAATGATACTGAGCTGGACAATTTACAGTATATGCTTCAATAATGTTAGTTACTTTGAGAGACGGAGGAATGGCATATAAGGACACGTCAAATTTCACATGGCAGACTGGCTAGATTTTGACACCATGCCCTTCGAATCTACTTATATGGCGTATTAGTCTGTTGCTGGTCAATAAAACAGAGCTATTCTAAATAATTTGGGAACACAGTGGTTTACTCTAGGAATAAGAGCTTAGATGAATATTGAGAAACTGTGAGAACGAAGGTCAGGAAATCTTTAGCCCCCCGGAGGCCAAGGAAACAAACGTTGGAGACCTCAGCGAGAAGTACCAAAGCTCACAATGCTTCCTGTAATTAGTATGATCTTCAAAGTCTCTGAGAAGCTCCCACCTCCTGGCAGGAGCTAGGAGGGGAGGGTTTTCCAGTGGAATGGGAGCCATGAACACATTGTTTCGCCCTGCAGCAAAAAGACAGTGGGGCAGAAGTACCCTGGATTCTCTTTCTCGCACCCTCCAGTCTTGTGCCTGTGCCTGCCACGGGCTGAACCAAGCCAGAAAAGCCAGTGAACTGCAGGAGTCAGCCTCTCTGTGATCTAGAACACAAGAAAGGGATCTGAAGGCAAATGGAAAATGACTGGTACCATGCATGCGTGCATGCGTGTGTGTGATGCTTGAGGATGGAAAAAGATCTCCAAGGGGTCTGTGTGAACTGGCATCGTTCCTGGTGCTCCAGCATCCCCTGTGTATTTTGCAGAATCCTGGGGACCTAAGTTTTGACTGGCCAGTGCCATGTGCTGGGAGCGTTGTGGCTTGGCTGTCCGGCCCTGCTTACGTCCATTCTGTTTTCATTTTGTCCTTGTGACAGGCCAAAAAAAAAAAAAAAAAAAAAAAGCCAGGCTCTGATAGGATCAATGCTTAGCAAGATTATACTTGTGCTGACTGTTTTGGTCCAGTTTGAGGAGAAAAGTGGGATAACCTGCAGAGATGAGGAAGGATATTTAAGATCTAGAGATGAGGGTAGTTCAGTTTTCCTTTAGGAAATACCAAGGTTGATGTAAAAGTTTTAGTATTCGTTGGGGAACAGGTCATTAGTTTATGAGTTATTTGATTCATTGAAGAATTTATTATAAACTTTATAATACTGTCCTAAATTTACTCAGGAATTTAGAGGCTAGAACCCTATGTGTACCTGGGGAAGTTGATATCTTTGGCCATGCTAAGAGCTTCATACTGGTTTTCATCATTTATTTTAACATCTATAACTGGCAAAGTGATTTTATTGACGTCTTCATGCTAGGTTATCTAAAGGCAGCAATATCTGATTTTCCTGGTGAGCATTCTTAATGTTCAACTTGTCTTTGGGACATGTATGGAATGTGAAATTAGAATGCTGAGCCTTGTTGGTAAGTTAATTCATTTACAGCATGTTGCAAACCTGCACACTCAAATTCAGGTTTAAACATGTATCTATACATTTGACAGACTCATAAAAATATCCTATAGTACATTATGGTAAATGAGATAAATCAGACAGAGAAAGACAAGTACTGTATAATCTCACTCATGTGTGGAATCTAAAAAAGCCAAACTCAGAAACGGAGAGTAGAATGGTAGCTATCAGGGGCTGGGGGGCGGGGTAGGGGAGTTGAGGAGATGGTGTTTAAGCGTACGAACTTGCAACCAGTAGATACATAAGTCCTGGAGAGCTACGGCACAGCACAGTGATTATAGACAGAAATACTGTAATATAAATTTCAAAGTTGCCAAGAGGCTAGATCTTAATTGTTTGCACCACAAAAAAGAAATGATAATTGTGTGATGTGATAGAGGCGTGAGTTAACTCCACAGTGGTAATCATATTGCAGTATACAAATGTGTCAGATCAACATGTCACACACCTAAACTTACACAATGTTAGATGTCAATTGTATCTCAACTTCAAAAAAACGGCCTATAGTGGGTAATGTCAGTGCTGTATCCAGATCTAAAGAGGTTTTTTTTAAACATTTGACTTCCAACCACCAGTGCTTGTGGCTCATTCTCTGCAGCCTGCCCTCATTCTTGCCCCTCACATGTAGAGAGAGAACGGCCTAGGGATTTGTGTTCCCTTGGGGTGGCTCTCAGCTGATGAGGGCTAGAGTGTGAAAAGTCCAGCTCCCCTTATCTCTCTGGTCAGGGTAACTCAGGAGGAACTTAAACCCCAGAGCCCCCCACCCCCACTCCGTGGGATCAGGCCGACGGGACACTCTGTGGAACTGGGCCGGAGACCACTTCCCTGTTTGGCCTTGGAATCCTTGGAATTTGGATTACTCTGTGACAGGTTACTGCAAAATTTAGCTTAAAACAGCAGGAGTGTCTTTTTTTTTTTTTTTACTTTTTTATTGTTATGTTAATCACCATACATTGCATCATTAGTTTTTGATGTAGTGTTCCATGATGCATTGTTTGTGCATAACACCCAGTGCTCCATGCAGAACGTGCCCTCTTTAATACCCATCACCAGGCTAACCCATCCTCCCACCCCCCTCCCCTCTAGAACCCTCAGTTTGTTGTTCAGAGTCCATCATCTCTCATGGTTCTTCTCCCCCTCCGATTTCCCCCCCTTCATTCTTCCCCTCCTACTATCTTCTTCTTTTTTTTTTTTCTTAACATATATTGCATTATTTGTTTCAGAGGTACAGATCTGAGATTCAACAGTCTTGCACAATTCACAGTGCTCACCATAGCACATACCCTCCCCAATGTCTATCACCCAGCCACCCCATCCCTCCCACCCCCTCCACTCCAGCAACCCTCAGTTTGTTTCCTGAGATTAAGAATTCCTCATATCAGTGAGGTCATATGATATATGTCTTTCTCTGATTGACTATTTCGCTCAGCCTAACACCCTCCAGTTCCATCCACGTCTGTGCAAATGGCAAGATCTCATTCCTTTTGATGGCTGCATAATATTCCATTGTATATATATACCACACCTTCTTTATCCATTCATCTGTCGATGGACATCTTGGCTCTTTCCACAGTTTGGCTATTGTGGACATTGCTGCTATAAACATCGGGGTGCACATACCCCTTTGGATCCCTACATTTGTATCTATGGGGTAAATACCCAGTAGTGCAATTGCTGGATTGTATGGTAGCTCTATTTTCAACTTTTTGAGGAACCTCCATACTGTTTTCCAGAGTGGCTGCACCAGCTTGCATTCCCACCAACAGTGTAGGAGGGTTCCCCTTTCTCCGCATCCCCGCCAACATCTGTCGTTTCCTGACTTGTTAATTTTAGCCATTCTGACTGGTGTGAGGTGGTATCTCATTGAGGTTTTGATTTGGATTTCCCTGATGCCGAGCGATGTTGAGCACTTTTTCATGTGTCTGTTGGCCATTTGGATGTCTTCTTTGCAGAAATGTCTGTTCATGTCTTCTGCCCATTTCTTGATTGGATTATTTGTTCTTTGGGTGTTGAGTTTGATAAGTTCTTTATAGATTTTGAATATTAGCCCTTTATCTGATATGTCATTTGCAAATATCTTCTCCCATTCTGTCGGTTGTCTTTTGGTTTTGTTGACTGTTTCCTTTGCTGTGCAAAAGCTTTTTATCTTGATGAAGTCCCAATAGTTCATTTTTGCCCTTGCTTCCCTTGCCTTTGGCGACATTTCTAGGAAGAAGTTGCTGCAGCTGAGGTCGAAGAGGTTGCTGCCTGTGTTCTCCTTTAGGATTTTGATGGACTCCTGTCTCACATTTAGGTCTTTCAACCATTTTGAGTCTACTTTTGTGTGTGGTGTAAGGAAATGGTCCAGTTTCATTCTTCTGTATGTGGCTGTCCAATTTCCCCAACACCATTTGTTGAAGAGACTGTCTTTTTTCCATTGGACATTTTTTCCTGCTTTGTCAAAGATTAGTTGACCATAGAGTTGAGGGTCCATTTCTGGGCTCTCTATTCTGTTCCACTGATATATGTGTCTGTTTTTGTGCCAGTACCATACTGTCTTGATGATGACAGCTTTGTAATAGAGCTGGAAGTCCGGAATTGTGATGCCGCCAGCTTTGCTTTTCTTTTTCAACATTCCTCTGGCTATTCGTGGTCTTTTCTGGTTCCATATAAATTTTAGGATTATTTGTTCCATTTCTTTGAAAAAAGTGGATGGTATTTTGATGGGGATTGCATTGAATGTGTAGATTGCTCTAGGTAGCATTGACATCTTCACAATATTTGTTCTTCCAATCCATGAGCATGGAACAGTTTTCCATTTCTTTGTGTCTTCCTCAATTTGTTTCATGAGTATTTTATAGTTTTCTGAGTACAGATTCTTTGCCTCTTTGGTTAGATTTATTCCTAGGTATCTTATGGTTTTGGGTGCAATTGTAAATGGGATCGACTCCTTAATTTCTCTTTCTTCTGTCTTGTTGTTGGTGTATAGGAATGCCACTGATTTCTGTGCATTGATTTTATATCCTGCCACTTTACTGAATTCCTATATGAGTTCTATCAGTTTTGGGGTGGAGTCTTTTAGGTTTTCCACATGAAGTATCATATCATCTGTAAAGAGTGAGAGTTTGACTTCTTCTTTGGCGATTTGGATGCCTTTGATTTCTTTTTGTTGTCTGATTGCTGTGGCTGGGACTTCTAATACTATGTTGAATAGCAGTGGTGATAGTGGACATCCCTGCCGCGTTCCTGACCTTAGGGGGAAAGCTCTCAGTTTTTCCCCATTGAGAATGATATTTGCTGTAGGTTTTTCATAGATGGCTTTTATGATATTGAGGTATGTACCCTCTATCCCTATACTCTGAAGAGTTTTGATCAAGAAAGGATGCTGTACTTTGTCAAATGCTTTTTCTGCATCTATTGAGAGGATCATATGATTCTTGTTCTTTCTTTTGTTAATGTATTGTATCATGTTGATTGATTTGTGGATGTTGAACCAACCTTGCAGCCCAGGGATAAATCCCACTTGGTCGTGGTGAATAATCCTTTTAATGTACTGTTGGATCCTATTGGCTAGTATTTTGGTGAGAATTTTTGCATCCGTGTTCATCAAGGATATTGGTCTGTAATTCTCCTTTTTGATGCGGTCTTTGTCTGGTTTTGGGATCAAGGTAATGGTGGCCTCATAAAACGAGTTTGGAAGTTTTCCTTCCATTTCTATTTTTTGGAACAGTTTCAGAAGAATACGTATTAATTCTTCTTTAAATGTTTGGTAGAATTCCCCTGGGAAGCCATCTGGCCCTGGGCTTTTGTTTGTTGGGAGATTTTTGATGACTGCTTCCGTTTCCTTAGTGGTTATAGGTCTGTTCAGGTTTTCTATTTCTTCCTGGTTCAGTTTTGGTAGTTGATACATCTCTAGGAATGCATCCATTTCTTCCAGGTTATCTAATTTGCTAGCATATAGTTGCTCATAATACGTTCTTATAATTGTTTGTATTTCTTTGGTGTTGGTTGTGATCTCTCCTCTTTCATTCATGGTTTTGTTGATTTGGGTCATTTCTCTTTTTGAGAAGTCTGGCCAGGGGTTTATCAATCTTGTTAATTCTTTCAAAGAACCAGCTCCTAGTTCCGTTGATCTGTTCTACTGTTCTTTTGGTTTCTATTTCATTGATTTCTGCTCTGATCTTTATTATTTCTCTTCTTCTGCTGGGTTTAGGCTTTATTTGCTGTTCTTTCTCCAGCTCCTTTAGCTGTAGGGTTAGGTTGTGTACTTGAGACCTTTCTTGTTTCTTGAAAAAGGCTTGTGTTGCTATAGACTTTCCTCTTAGGACTGCCTTTGCTGCATCCCAAAGATTTTGAACAGTTGTGTTTTCATTTTCATTGGTTTTCATGAATTTTTTAATTCTTTTTTTTAATTTCCTGGTTGACCCATTCATTCTTTAGCCTCCATGTATTTGAGTTCTTTCCGACTTTCCTCTTGTGATTGAGTTCTAGTTTCAAAGCATTGTGGTCTAAAAATAAGCAGGGAATGATCCCAGTCTTTTGGTACCAGTTAAGACCTGATTTGTGACCTAGGGTGTGATCTATTCTGGAGAATGTTCCATGGGCACTAGAGAAGAATGTATATTCCATTGCTTTGGGATGGAATGTTCTGAATATGTCTGTGAAGTCCATTTGGTCCAGTGTGTCATTTAAAGTCTTTATTTCCTTGTTGATCTTTTGCTTAGATGATCTGTCCATTTCAGTGAGGGGGGTGTTAAAGTCCCCCACTATTATTGTATTGTTGTCGATGTGTTTCTTTGCTTTTGTTACTAATTGCCTTATATAATTGACTGCTCCCATGTTAGGGGCATAGATATTTATAATTGTTAGGTCTTCTTGTTGGATAGACCCTTTGAGTAGGATATAGTGTCCTTCCTCATCTCTTATTACAGTCTTTGGTTTAAAATCTAATTTGTCTGCTATAAGGATTGCCACCCCAGCTTTCTTTCGGTGTCCATTAGCATGGTAAATGGTTTTCCACCCCCTCACTTTCAATCTGGGGGTGTCTTTGGGTCTAAAATGAGTCTGTTGCAGACAGCAAATCGATGGGTCTTATTTTTTAATCCAATCTGATAGCCTGTGTCTTTTGATTGGGGCATTTAGCCCATTTACATTTAGGGTAACTATTGAAAGATAGGAATTTAGTGCCATTGTATTGCCTGTAAGGTGACTGTTACTGTATATTGTCTGTGTTCCTTTCTGGTCTATGTTGCTTTTAGGCTCTGTCTTTGCTTAGAGGACCCCTTTCAATATTTCTTGTAGGGCTGGTTTCGTGTTTGCAAATTCCTTTAGTTTTTGTTTGTCCTGGAAGCTTTTTATCTCTCCTTCAATTTTCAATGACAGCCTAGCTGGATATAGTATTCTTGGCTGCATATTTTTCTCGTTTAGTGCTCTGAATATATCATGCCAGTCCTTTCTGGCCACAGCAGGAGTGTCTTAACGCACAGTTTCTGAGGATCTGAAGCTGGAGAATCTGCTTCCAGGGTCATTGACATGGCTATTGGCTGGAGACCTCAAGTCCTTGCCATGTGTGCCTTTAAGCAGGACTGCTTGAGTGCCTTCAAGACATGGCAGTGGATCCTTTCAGAGCTAGTGAGAGAAAGAGAGAGCGAGTGAGAGAGCATGAGCACACCCAAGACAAAAGTGGCGGTCAGTCTTTTATGAGTTAATCTTGGGAATGATGTACCATCACCTCTGTCGTGTTCTGTTGCACATGGAAACCAAGCCTGGTACACTACAGGAGAGGCCCACACAAGGGCATACATACCTGGTGGTGGGAGCCACTGGGGACCGTCTTGAGGGCTGACTGTCACACTTTCTCTTTCTTCCCTGTTTCTTGCCGCCTCCTCTCCTTGACTGGTTTCCTATGGCAGAACTTCCTTAAGCAATTACTTATATGCTAATTCTTGCCTTAGAATCTGTTTTTGGTGAACCTGGCCTAAATTCATGCTAATTCTTTGTCTAAAACATGTCAGCAAACTACAGTCTGTGGGCCAAATCCAGTGAGTGGCCTGTTTCTCTACAGCTCACAAGCTAAGAATGGCTTTAATATTTTTAAATGAAATCAAAAGAAAAATAATTTTTGGGGCACCTGGGTGGCTCAGTCGGTTAAGCGACTGCCTTCGGCTCAGGTCATCATCCTGGAGTCCCAGGATCGAGTCCTGTATCAGGCTCCCTGCTCGGTGGGGAGTCTGCTTCTCCCTCTGACCCTCCCCCCTCTCATGCTGTCTCTCTCATTCTCTCTCTCTCTCTCAAATAAATAAAATAAAATCTTAAAAAAAAATAGTTTTTGAAAGTTTGAAAAAATCAAAAGAAGAAAAATTTTTCATAATGTAGGAACATTTTCATAATGTAGGAAAATAATATGAAATCCAAATTTCAACATCCATAAATAAAGTTTTATTGGCATATTTCTTTATGTTTTGCCTATTGCTGTGGTCATACTTCAATAACAGAGTTAAATAGTTGAGCCAACTGCCACATGGCCCATTGGGCCTTAAATATTTATTCTCTGGCTCTTTACAGAAAAAATTTACTGATCCCTAGTGTAAAGTGAGCCAGCTTTGTGTGGTTTGTTACATTCTGAGCATGTTCAAGCCTTTGGCACCACTGACCTAACTTGACCATCAGTCTATAAGTCTTTTCAGTGTCCTGATGTCTCTCTTAATTCTTTGCACTGTCCTTTTGTCACTCCAGGTAGAAATGAAAATGAATTATTTAGGATTTTCCAGCCCCACTGTTCTGTAAGGCAAGGGGGGGGGGCTATCTTTCTGCCACGGGAGTCTGGTAAAAGAAACAAAGCTCTTGCTTGGTTCTGTGTGTGTGCCAGTTGTCAAAACTTTAAATGACTGTGGCTTTATTCTGAGAAGAGGGAATTTTAAAAATGATACATATTTTTTGGATTAAATGAGATTTTATTTTTTTAATTTTATTATGTTATGTTAATCACCATACATTACATCATTAGTTTTTGATGTAGTGTTCCATGATTCATTGTTTGTGCATAACACCCAGTGCTCCATGCAGAACGTGCCCTCTTTAATACCCATCACCAGGCTAACCCATCCCCCCACACCCCTCCTCTCTAGAACCCTCAGTTTGTTTCTCAGAGTCTATAGTCTCTCATGGTTCGTCTCCCCCTCCAATTTTAAATAGGAATTTCAAATAACTTGGAGAGCAGCCCTTCAAATATCTTTGATGCTTTATTAATACCCTACTGTTTCATGTCCTGAAATTTATTTCCAGAAGCAGGTGGAATTTGATTTTTGTTGGGTCTTGGGGGAATTTCATGGTAATGAGATGCCATTCTATAACAAAGTGTTTCTTTGCCTATCAGGATTATATAAAAGGGGTAAATTAGTCAACCGAAAAATGCTTTATAATTTCAATAAAATGTTCCTTTGCATTCATGCTGTCATTATCTTCACCCAGGCCTCTGACGCAGGTGAGGTAGATTCAATTCCTGTTTTACTGATGAGGGAATGGATAAAATGCTGGATTATAATTTAGCTAATTACATAGTGGTGAAGCTAGAGCGAGAATCTAGGCCTCTTGACTTCTAATCCAGTGTTCTTTGTACTCAACCGCTTGACTGTTCGCTGTGTGCTGAGCATTGTATGAAGCACAGTGGGAACTCACAGTGAAATAGTACTTACAATAGTACTTACATTTAAATGCCACTTTAAGCTCCCCCCTCCCACAAACATTTATTTTCTCCACTAAAATTAGTACATATTAGATTACTCTTGTTCATGCTGTCTTGTTTAGTAGCTGTCAAGTGAATTTCTATACACTTGAATTTTACATTATACTCGATGTAACACAATTGGTATCTAGAGGAAAAACCTTTTATCTATTAACGCCTCCTTTATTGGTTCCAGGTTCCCTATGAAATCGAGCTAAAGCAGGAAGCCCATTGTAATTTTAAGCTTTGACTAATAACTCTATATGCAAAGGGTATTTTAGACATTTTTAAAGTTAAAATGGGGAAACTACTTCTTGGTTTGACAAGTCATATGGGTTTTAAAAGGATGAGAAGCAGCAATTTTCGTGACACTGGAAAAAGAGTGTTTCACAGGAGAGTCTCAGGGTAGAAGCTGACCTCATTTACCTACATGGCAAATAGGGAAAACAATTTAAAGAATTTATCTCTATAATTTGTCTTACCATTTTGAAGATGTGCAGTCTTTTTTTTCTGATTATAAACTCAGTATGTGCTCATTATAAAAAATATGGAAACTGCAGAAAGTTGACCTACCCAAAGGCATTTGTTATAAATTAATACTTTCGTGTATTTCCGTCTAGGTAATTTTTCCTCTCAGACTATACTGCACACACTCAGGTGAGTCGTTTTGGTTGTTTTCCTTAGATTTTAGCACACAGAGTCAACTTGGATACTGGGAAGAAAGGCTGTAACGCTTTTCTCTCTTTTACAAGAATTTCAGTTCTTATCTAACTGGAAGTACTTTTTCACCAAAGACAGCTTCCCATCATGTGTCAATATTTTATGCTTACGAATCATTGTATTTCTTCTCATTAGGATTATGAGTTCTATAAGATGACTAGAGAGGTCATTCTTTTCCCGGTACCACAGATATACTTTTGACTGACAGCCCTGAAAAGAGAATAAAGCGATTTTTTACATTTTTAATTTTTTAAGCTTTAATTTTAATTCTAGTGTAGTTAACATACAGTGTGATATCAGTTTCAGGTGTACAAAACAGTGATTCAGCACTTCGAAACAACACCCAGTGCTCATCACAAATGCCCTCCTTAATCTCCATCACCTGTTGCACCCATCCCCCCACTTACCTCCCCTCTGGTAACCATCAGTGTGTTCCCTAGAGTTAAGAGTCTGTTTCTTGGTTTGTCTCTCTCGCTCTCTTATTTTTTAAAAAGATTTATTTATTTATTTGAGAGAGAGTGCGTGCATGCATGAGCAGGGGAAGGAGCAGAGGGAGAGGGAGAGCGAGAATCTTAAGTAGACTCCCTGCTGAACACAGATCCTGTCACGGGGCTCGATCTCACAACTCTGAAATCATGACCTGAGCCCTGAGATCATGACCCAATCCAAAATCAAGAGTCGGATGCTCAACCAACTGAGCCACCCAGGTGCCCCCCTCTCTCTTAATTTTTCCCTTTTGCTCACTTGTTTTGTTTCTTAAATTCCGCATATGAGTGAAATCATATAGTATGTGTCTTTCTCTGACTTATTTTGCTTAGCATATACTCGCTAGCTCCATCCATTGTTGTTGCAAATGGCAAGACTTCATTCTTTTTTATTAAAGCTGTTTTTTTAAATTTGCCTTTAATCCTGCTCACATATTCTGTTGATGCATTTTGAACATCTTTTATTTTCATAGTGAATCATTTAAAAGAGAGATCATCATGGACTTCTCCAGAGTGAATGACAAATTCTTTCCTTTGTAGTGGCTTCTTTTTTTAACTACTAATTTTCTTTTATGGTCTCATAAATATTCAGTGTGTTGAAATTTTTGGTTTTTGAGTAGAAAATCTAAGTCAATCTTGTGGGACACACACATACACCCACAAGCATGCACACACATCTTCAGTATAGTCTTTGCATGGTTTGGTGACTGTGATCTGATATTCCTAAGTGTAAACTCTTTAAGTCCTTTTTTTTTTTTTTTTTAAATAAGACTGTGTCCCTCATTTTATGTATGAGATTAGCAAGAGATTTTCTCCCTTCAGTCCCCACCCCTCTATGAACTTCCACAGTGAGTCTATCTTTCCTGTTTGTGAGTACATATATCATTGAAGATCAATTCACCAATAGCATGGCAAGGATTCTACTGCAATGCACAAAGAATGTGGTGGCAGAGTTTGAAAAACTTGGGGCAATAATTACAGATAATTACACATGAGGGAAGAACTCAAATGTGTCCTTAGGCCTTTGAGGTATAGATGGAAAGTCTCCAATAGTTTCTATTATACCCCCATAAGGCTTAGTGTCAGCATGACTTACAAGTGACATTTTCTTTGGCTAGCATTTCCTCCTCCTCTTGCTAGTGGTCTTTACTCACATAGTTCCCATCATTGGGAAAGAAATATCGAAAGACAAATGTTTGAATTCACATACTAATTTAGTGAAGCTAGATGAAGACTCAAATGAATGTTTGTTTGATGTTAGTCTTTTAGGGTTGCCAAGCCATCTGCCTCATTCAGCAATGGTCTCATTATTTTTCCAGCTTATTCTGCATTTTGTTGATAGATTTATTTAATGGATTTTTCAGTTGCTGTTTGCCAATCTTGCTCCCCCTTTCAAAAAGCACCCAACACAACAAGAAATTATCTGTGATGGTCTTCCTGAATTCTGATACTGTTAGTAGGAGCCAGGTGGAGTCAGTTGGGAAGTCGAGATAACCACTTTAGATGGAGACATCTTTCAAGGAGGAGAGTTGACGGTTTAGTTTGGGAAAGAAGCTTTCCAAAGGTCATTCTGCTTCACATGTGTGAATTGTTTTAATAGCTGGTGAATCTCATTCTATGGAGTAAGTTGCTAACCTCTTATTAGCTTTTTTAGCCCTGGGTCCTCTTTTTATTTTTTTAGAGGAGGGGGAGGGGCAGAGGAAGAGGGAGAGCCCAAATCAAGAGTCATCCGCTTAACCGACTGAGCCACCCAGGCGCCCCCAGCCCTGGGCCCTCTCACAGCTTGGGAGTTAATATCTTACGCCCACATGAGCATGTAACTGTGCTGGTTGCTAGAATCAGGACAATTATACTTGTCATCTACAGAGGTATTTAAAATATATCTGTATTGACATTTACTTATAGCCCATTTACTTCGAAAAGAGTATTAAGATAGGTCGCATGGAATAAAACTGAAAGGAGGATAATTAGAAGGAAAAGATAAAATTCCCAAAGTTAGAGAGGTTAATTAAAAAACAGTAATTTAAAATTGTTATTAGTGGCATAAATTTGGAAGTTAGGGATCTGTGACGAACATTGGATAAACTTATTTCCAAAAAAGATATTTTACTATAAATTGTTAAAATAGATTGAATGACCTCATTAAAACCTTATTTATAGGGTAGAAATGGGGTATCATAAAGTGGGTGATGGCTTCCATAGGAGGGAGAGGTGTTCCTTCTTTGACACTTTCCTCCTGGAGGAGGCCAGACAGGAAGTTATTTCTCCTTTTGGGAAAGAAGGTCTGAGATGGTGGAGAGTTCCCTGCACCCTCCACTGTCTTCCCTCTGGACTGCTGAGGAAGGCAGTTAATTGAAAATGGAGAAGCCCATTTTCTAGTTATTTTCTTTGAGAGTGATATTATTTCGGTTTAACAACTTCTACCTCAAAATTCACATATGTCTCAAGAGTGTTAAGTTCTCCATTGTGTACATCCTATGGGGTGCTAGGGAGGGAGAAGTGATTTTGGATTGAGGGACTTTTGGGGTGAAGGATACCTGCCGATGGGTGTCCTGTAGACTGGGGCTTTGGAGAGTCATAGATCATTATGAGGACAGGAAATGGAGGAAAAGGGGTGGCTCTGTATAAGGGCAGGGTGAGGAACAGAGGAAGGAAAGGCGATTCAGAAAGAAGGAAAGGCTTCCATGAAGAGTCCACTGTGCACTTTTTGCCTCAGGCCTTGGAGAGAGATGGGTCAGAGCTGCAGTTACTCTTATGTGATATGGAGAATGTGCTCAGTGCTGCCCTTTGAATACTGCCAGAGGGCCTCCACCTTCACCCTGTGAGGCAAATTAGTCCAGTGGGCAGGCACTCCATACAGAACTGCTCAGAAGATGAGGCAGCTTGAACCCAGCCACTGGTTGTCTGACTGTATTTCCTGGGAATAGATTCTGGCAGGCTTGGACGAAGACCCTACATTGGAGAGGTGGCGGCAATCTGCGTGCATCTACTTGGCCCCTTCCTTTCAATGTGGGAGCCCCAGATGACCTGCCTAATATGTTATTACTCTCCGGCATCAGTCTAAGAAGGCAATGCCTGATGGATGAAGAGCATTAGGGTTTCGACAGAGTCGGAGGAGCCTCGGTACCACTTACAGCCTCTGGAGAAGTGGCCTGGACATGACCCTCCCCTGGAGCTCAGTGGGGCAGCTGTGGGCTTCTGATTTGTTGGGTGGTGGCACCAATGCCTTGCTGAATGCCAACTATGGACATGCGAGCACAAGAGGGGTTGCACTGCTTGAGGCTGCTTTTTTTTTTTTTTTGAAGATTTTATTTATTTATTTGCCAGAGAGAGCGCGAGAGTACAAGCAGGGGGAGTGGCAGGCAGAGGGAGAAGCAGGCTCCCCACTGAGCGAGGAGCCCGATTTGGGACTTGATCCCAGGACCCTGGAATCATGACCTGAGCTGAAGGCAGGCGCTTAACCGACTGAGCCATCCAGGTGCCCCTGCTTAAGGCTGTTCTTGGCTCAACCCCCCCGTGTAGTTTTCTTTCTCATGTTGCAGAGTTATTTTTATTCCCACTACAGCCAGAGACATACACAGAGATAAATTTTTTTTTCTGAGTTTAAAGGAAGAATGAAGAATGTCACTTGGGGGAATAGTGAAAAAAATACTAAAGTAGAGCAGGTCTCATAACTCATAAGTCCTAAGCAGTGCTCTAAGGACTGACAATAGACCATGTGTATCTTCAAGAGACCCAGTTTCCCATGTAGTTCGTGTTTTAGTTCTGGAACTTTATATAAATGGAAGAAGAATGAAAGAAAGAACGAACGAATGAACAAACAAAACGGAAGGAAGGAAGGAAGAAAGAAAAGGAAAGAAAGTATATATATATAATATGTATTTATATATATATATATTATATATATATGGACTCATATGCTTAATAGAGTTATGGAATCAGGATACACACATTACATACAGAGTAAAAACTAAATGAAGATTAAAAAAGAGAAAAATCAGAGGATTTCAGACTATTTCTGCTTCATGTCTATATTATGTTCATATGAGTTGGTAGAGTGAGATATGTAATATCCGAGATGGTAGAGTGAGGAAGGAAGCCCTACCAGATGGCTGCACCCTCTTCTAGAACAGATCTCTAGGATCTTTAACTCTTTAATGGGAAGAAGTCAGAATTTAGTCCTATACTTATTCCTTTCAAGCATGTTGGTCAAAGTTTTGATAGGCAGCTGAGAATTTTTCTAAAGAGGTTCTGCTTGACTAAGAATATTGACCATCCACCATTGGGTAAAATTCAACTTAGTTGGATGAAAAACAGGTTTTAGCCTAATGGCTGAAGGTAATTGCATTCTTCAGGAAATATGAATTATTCTGTGTGAAAGTGTGGTTCCTAGGGAATGGGGAAGGAGCCTTCCTTCCAAAGTTGACTGGCAGGTAGATTCATAGGCTATTTACTAATCCAGGATTTTAGAAGTGATCAAACTACATAACTTTACTAAATAATGTGGCCCTCATTATTCTTAGTTTGTTTTCTCCATTCCACTCATTCTAGGATCTGTTTTCTGTCCCTTTCTGCCCTGGCCTGAGTCCTGGAAGCTGACCACCAAGGCTTATATCACTTAAGCTCCCTTTCTAGCTGGCCTCTTGGGTTTAACCAATGGGAGACACCGAGAGGAAAATAGAGAGGGGAGGAGAGACATGGTGTTTCCAAGTTTTGAGCTGTGACATTGGCTTTGAGTCATTCTTTCATGACCACAGTTCCTCAAGTAAAGTCCCTCCTTCGCAGCATCGTATCTCACTAGGTCCCTCGGACACCATCTCTTTTTCCTCTGGCACCTTCAGGATAAGGGTAGAAACAGCTTCACATGATTGTTAAAGTCTGGGTGTTCAAACACTCTTGTTGATTCCCTTCACCCTTTAATGCTTTTGGAAGTTTCTTGAGCTACCTGACTTGACTTTTTTCCTGTTGGGACCATGACAGATACACATTCGAAGTAACTTGTTGAAGACCACAATGTAAATGACTGGCAGATTTGGTAAAACTCCTCCCAGGACTCCTGAGTTTTTGGTCAGGTGCTTTATGTATGTGACATCCCTGCCTATTTGTTCTCTTTTAGGAAGCTTTTGAAGGAAAGGCTTTGAGATGGAGCAGCCATAAAGGCATTTTTTTTTTTTTAATCTGGACCGGCCTTGGGTAGGACTTCTGTCCATAGAACTAGAGCCTCGCGAGAAGGGATATGTTCTGGTGAGTCCTGTCTGCTCTAGCTCCAAGCTGCATTGCAGATCTAGCCTGGATATAAAAGAAGACAGTGTGGTCCAAGCAAGGGTGGTGAAACTGAAGGCAGATGCACTGGGATGAGAGACAAAGTGGTTTACCGCTGTAGAGGAATTCCTTGAGTCCTTTTTCCTACCAAAATTTTTTAAGTTTAAGGCACAGCTTACCAATGGTCAAATTCACTCATGCGGTGTGAGTTGTGACTCCAGTCTGTGAGTTTGGACAAACACGTGCAGCCATATAATCTCCTTCACAACAGAGATACAGAAATAGGTCCATCACTCCAAACACTTCCATCCAGCTGTCCATTTGGAGTTAGCTCCTCCCTGCACCTGCAGGCCCTCTCAACCACTCGGCTGTTTTGTGTCCTTACAGTTTTGCCTTATCCAGAATGTAATTATAAATGGAATCATACAGTATGTGGCTTTTGAGTCTGGCTTCTTTCACTTAGGATAAGACTGACAAGAGTCATCCATGTTTTTGCGTATCTTGGTAGTTTGTTCTATTTAATTACTGACCTGTATTCCTTTCTATTTAGGTACCACCATGTGCTTACTACCCATTCCCCATTTCGCAGGGAGGGAAATTTTAATTGTTTCCAGTTTGGGGATATTATGAATAAAGCTGCTGTAAAGTAGTCATGCGCAGGTTTTTGTGTGAACATAGATTGCCATTTAGCTAGGAGTGGGATTGCTGGGGCATACGATAAGTATATACCTAACTTTATAAGACATCGCCAAACTGTTGCCTGCAATGTCTACCATTTTGCAGCCCCCCAGTTGTGTTAACTTTTATTTTTAAAGAGTGGCAGGCCTTAGAACCATACAGATTAATATTTTCTTAAAATATATTTTAAACAGAAACGATTTGACAAAACAAGTTTTATATTTTCTTTATTACACAATGCTTGGCAAATACCAAAACGAGTTTTCCGAGCTTCATCTTTTGCTCTTTCAAAAGACAGGTGCATGTAGGTAGAGAGAGCTTTTTGGGCCACCCGCACATAAGGCAAGTGAGGAGGAGGATGACAAACAGCAGAGGAGCCTTCGAAAGTGAATCCCTGTTTTCCCACTTTCGGTGAGGGTGTCCTGATCGTTAGGGATACACAGAACTTTGGGCTCTCCTTCCTGCAGGAAATAGGAAGGACGCAGCATGTGGAAAATGATGATGGTGGGACGAGGAATCCTCGCTTGTCATTCGTCTGTGGCAGAGTTGTTAGGAGATTTCCAGGTGCTTGGAATGCAGTTGGTGCCCAACTAGTCTGTTTCTTAGTTTGAAGCAGCCTATTGATTTTGCTATTGTTGAGCTCCGAGGCCAGAGAGATGGATAGCGCATGTTAACAACAAAGCACAACAGCCTTCCCTTCCTGCGACCTGCCGCTGCCGGCCGCGTAGGGGGGAGCTGTCTAGTAGATGTGAATAATTGATTTTCCAGCTGGCACCCCAGTGCCAGCCATTTTCATCACTCAGCAGGTGAGGACCCTCTACAGCTTCTGACTGTCCCTGGCTCTGAGCATGTGACAGCTTTGCTTAAGAAGGCCCGCGATGCAGTGACTGTTAATTGCTTGCACTTAAGAAGTGGGTTTTCCTGGGCTCTCGTCCCCTCTCCTCCAACCCATTTGAAAGTCTCTATTACTGGGCTGCCTTTTCCCCCTTGAATTGGATTGGCTGAGGAGCTCTGGGGAGCTATGATTTGTCATCTCGTCATTGTTTTCAGCTCTCAGGTGACTGGGGATTAGACAGCCGACCAGGCCGGGGACGTGGTGTTGGAGGCCGTGGGACCCTGACCGCTGGGTCATTCCGAGTATCAAATAGCCCTTACTGTGTAACAGTAAATGTTCTCCTTGTGTTTCTAGCAAAATCAGTCACATAGGTATTCACTGAGATGAGGAACAGAAAAGTCTTCTTGCTGGTAGCTTTTTCTAAAGGGAATCATTTTAGCGCTTGGAAAGAGTTTCAGTGCTCTAAACTTCTAGAAATAAGGGGATTGTTTTTTTTTTTATGATTATGGAAGTGATGCATTAAGAGTTATACAAAGGCTAAAGTGTAACATTATGAAGATTAAAAAAAAAAATCCTCCATGACCCTATGTATACACAGATTTAAAAGACAGGATTATTCTCTTTAAACAATTTTGGAAATCTGTTTTTCTTAACAGTACCTCATGACCTTCTTTCTTTCTTTTTTTAATTTTATTTTATTACGTTATGTTAATCACCATACATTACATCATTAGTTTTTGATGTAGTGTTCCATGATTCATTGTTTGCATATAACACCCAGTGCTCCATTCAATACGTGCCCTCTTTAATACCCATCACCAGGCTAACCCCTCCCCCCACCCCCCTCCCCTGTAGAACCCTCAGTTTGTTTCTCAGAGTCCATAGTCTCTCATGGTTCGTCTCCCCCTCCGATTCCCTCCCCCCCATGACCTTCTTTCCATGTCAGGTAATGAAAATATACATCACCATTTTTAAAAACAAAATAATATTCCTTATATGGAGGAATCTTAGTGTATTTAATCCATCTTCCATTTTCTCCATATTTTAATAAATATTATAAACAATGCAATAATAATTTTCTTTAACCTGCATCTTCATGTGCTTGTCTGATGATATCTTTGGGAAAGTTATTAGAAGTAAAATTGCTGGATCAAATTGTATGCATATTTGAGTGGTTGAATGGTGTATCTATATCAAAATGATCCTCCAGGAGTATTTTATCACTTGGCCTTCCTACTAGCAAGGAGATAATATCCATGGGTATTATCATTCTCTTTGTCTTTGCTAAACTGGCCAGGAGACAAATGGTATCTCATTAGAGTTCTTATGATTCCTAGTGAGGATGAACATTTTTCATATTTTATAGGCCATTTACATTTCCGTTTTGTGAAATGTTTGTTCATAGCCCTTGTCCATAGAAAATGGTATATTTTTCTGTTTCTTTTTTATTTGCAAGAGTTTTTAACATATCAATGATATTAAACCTTTGTCATATTTATTTTGCTCATGTTTTCCAGGTTTTCTGTAGAGCTTAGTAATTTAGAATTTAGACCCTGGAGCCAATACTGTTTGGGTTCAAATACTGGCTATGTTACTTACTGTTTGACCTTGGTATCTTATACAGACAACCATTCTGTGCCTTAGTTTGCTCACCCCAAAATAGGGAAAATAGTAGTATCTACCTCATAGGGCTATTAAGATCAAATGAACTAAAATAAGCAAAGTACTTAGAATGGTACTTGGTGCTTAGTAAGCACTGTCAGTATTTATTCTTTTTATTATTTTTTAATGTGATATATTTCTTTGTTATACAAGTCTCTTAAATTTGTATATATTCAAAGTGATCAATCTTTCCATCTATGGTTTCTGCCTGTGGGTCATGCTCAAAAAGATCTTCACTTAAATACCATTTTTTTAAAAAAGCTTCACCTGTATTTCCTGTTGGTACACCTTTTAACATTCAAATCTTAAATCCATTTGACAGAAAAAACTCTAGCACTTCCTTTTGTGGCATTGTGTATTGGCAAAGCTGAATTTATAATCATCTTGGATATGACTTATGGTGATGACTGTTGAGTATAATTCCTAATGCAGCATTTCGTTCAGGGAGATTATTAATGTATTTGACAATCACAATAAGACATGTACCACAGTGTCTCTGTGGAAAAATTTGAGTTCGGTGCAGCTGACAGATTTAGGTGTGCAATTCTAGAGAATTTCATTTCAGCAGTGTCATTTTTTATTAGGTTTAAATGACAGAAAAGTAGATATTTGAGCCTGGATCAGAGTGTAGGATGAGAAGTATGGCCACAGTGCTTTGCAGTTTATGCTCTCAAAGAGTGGAATCTATTGTCCCACCCCTTGAATCTGAGTTGGCCATATCCCAGAGCCTTTCTTTGTCCTCCTGAGCATTGCCTGGGATCACGGTTCCATGAAGAAGTCCTGGATGAAGGACCAAATGGAGAGAGAGGCCCAGCAAGGCTGTCAGTCCCAGCTGAGCACAGCCCCAGCCCGTCTGCCAGCCAAATACAGTTGCATGACTGAGTCCAGGAGAGATACCAGAAGAGCTATCTAGTCAACCTGCAGAGTTGTGAGACAGAATAAATTGTTTTAAGCCTCTGAGATTATGAGGTGGTTGGTTTCCAGTAATAAGTTGAATTGTGATTCTAGAAGTTTTCCATTTCAGCTGTGAGACATTTGTCTTAGTTCAGACTGCTATAACAGGAATACCATAGCCTGGGTGGCTTAAATAACTTATTTTTCACAAGTTCTGGAGGCTGGGAAGTCTAAGATCAAGGCACTGGCAGATTCAGTGTTTGTAAGAACCTGCTTCCAGATTCATAGACGGCCAGACTCACACTGTGTCCTCATGTGGTAGAAGAGGCGAGGGAACTCTCTGGGGTCTCTTTTTATAAGGGCAGTAATCCCTCTGGAACTTCCCAAAGGCCCACCTCCTAGTACCATCACACTGGGATTAGGTTTCAACATAAGAATTTTGAGGAGACACAAACATTCAGTCCATAGCAAAATTTTCATCAAGAGTTTGTGGCAGACAAACTATGGAAAAAGCCGAGATGTCCATCAACAGAGGAATGGATAAAGAAGATGTGGTATATATATACAATGGAATATTACTCAGCCATCAGAAAGGATGAATACTTACCATTTACATCAACGTGGATGGAACTGGAGGGTACTATGCTGAGTGAAATAAGTCAATCAGAGAAAGACAATTAATATGGTTTCACTCATATGTGGAATATAAGAGCGCAGAGGATCACAGGGGAAGGGAAGGAAAACTGAATGGGGAGTCATCAGAGAGGGAGACAAAGCATGAGAGACTCTTAACTCTAGGAAACAAACTGAGGGTTGTTGGAGGGGAGGTGGGTAGGGGGATGGGGTAATCGGATGATGGGCATTAACGAGGGCACGTGATGTGATGAGCACTGGCTGTTGTATGCAACTGATGAATTACTGAACTCTACATCTGAAACTAATGATGTACTATAAGTTGGCTAATTGAATTTAAATGAAAATAAAAAAAGAAAAGAGTTTGTGGTGGAAGAGAAATCTAAGGCTTTAACAAAATTCTCGTTACTTCTAATTGCCAGTCAGAATCTCTCCATCTTCTTTTAAAATTGTCTGCCCTCAATTTTGGGGGGCTGTATTTTGGAGGAAGAGTACAAGGGTGCTATTAGAACTGAGCCAATGATGGGGCACCTGGGTGGCTCAGTCGTTAAGCATCTGCCTTCAGCTCAGGTCATGATCCCAGGGTCCTGACATCGAGCCCCGCATTGGGCTCCCTGCTCTGCGGGAAGCCTGCTTCTCCCTCTCACGCTCCCCCTGCTTGTGTTCCCTCTCTTGCTGTGTCTCTCTCTGTCAAATAAATAAATAAAATATTAAAAAAAAAAAAAAGAACTGAGCCAATGTTTATGGAGAGCTCCTTGGACTAGCCACACCCTTATTACATCCATAAGCTGCTCGTTGTGATTTTCTCACGTTGGGCTCTTCCTAAGTGTCAGGTGGTGTACCGATTCAAAATTCCTAGACCCGTTGTCTCTCAGGCTCTGAAATTGCCCTATGATTTGGGGTTCGAATCAAGAAACCTTTGCAATGCAGTGCAGCATTTTTGTGGAGTTGGCATAAATCATATAAAACATAGGTAAACCAGTTTACCTTTCTGAGTCTCAGTGTTCTCAACTGTAAAGCGAAGTGCATGAATCTTATGAACCATAAATTCCTTTCCAATTTAAAACATCTGTGATTCTCCTGCCCATTACATTTCTCCTGAGAATTTTACAGGAGTGAAAAACATTGTATAATGCTACTTGAACCTTGTAACTTTAAAAATGCCTTATTCATTACAGCTTTTATATATTGCTTTCAATGTCTAATTTCTGGCCTTAGTCATTTTTTCCCCTGTGCTTTAGGCCAAATAAACCCAAATTATGATATGATGTTCACTGATAAGTTCCTCATTTTTACCAATAGAATATGTACAACATGTCCTTTACTCTTTAAAATGATTAAACTAGAGGACAGCCTGTATTTAAGAGGGTGTATAACAATCAACCACCAAACTTGTGGCTCTAAACCAATGGGATTATTTCTCACGGTGCTGTGGATCATCTGGCTGGCCCTTCTAGTCTGGGCCTGCATGGCCAGGGCTGTATGGTTTAGTCTGGCCTCGTTCTCATGTCTGGTGATTGGCTTGATGTCATCTAGGGTAACAGGGTTAACTTGGGCACATGTCGTCATCCAGCAGACTAGTGGGGCTTTGTTCACAGGTGGTTTTCAGGGCTCTCAAGGAGCAAACTTTAGTGCAGAAGTACTTTTCAGGTCTTAGCTTCCATCATATTTGCCCATGTCTCATCGACCAAAGCAAATCACATGGCTAGGCTCAGATTTCAAGGGGTGGGGAAATAGATCCATCTCTCGTTGGAGAGAACTGCACAATCCTGGTGCAAAAGGGTATAGATGCAGAAATGGAAAGAATTTGTGGCCATTTTTGCAACCTGCCACAATATCTGAGATTATATACTTGGCTCTTGACCACTGCTATATCATCTCTCACTGAGCAGTAAATATATATTAATTTCCTGAACAGAATTCCCTTGGAAAAACCATTTCATTCCTTTTTATAAGATTGATATTATCCTGTATTTTACCTCAAACATATTATAAGCTAATTTTAGAAAATTTATAAAATGAAGACAAGCATGGGGAGTAAAAATCATGACTAATTATACCACCCAGAGATAACTATTACTATCCTTTTACTTGTGTAAGGATCTAATGTTAGAAAGATGAAGAAATATGCTATTAGTATATATCTTAGTATTGTGGTTACATAAAATGCTACATATATGTAATAAAATGTACTCATAAACCCTATAGGTCCATTATTTGAAAATACTTTGGCCATTTTTCTCTAGAACTTGGTTATAGTGAGTCTTATATTAGTTAGGGTATGGGGTAAACAAAAAGATCTCAAAAATATGTGTTAAATAAGGCATATAAGATAGATGGATAAGGTGCTTACTTCTGTCTCAGGTAAAAGTTGAAAGATAGATAGGTAGTTTAGGTTGGGTAAACATCTCTGGTCTACCTGGTCATTCAGTGACCCAGGCTAGTGGGTCAACTTTGTCATCTTCATTATGTGGCTTCTAGATCTTAGTCAAGGGTGGCAGCAGTAGTTGTGGCTCTTTCTCAGATAGCAAGAAGGGAGAAAGAAGTTCCTGGAAACATCTTCATCTCTGAGATGATCTGAAAGTTGCACATGACTTTCTCTCACATCCCATCAGCCTAAACTTAGACAGCTACACCTAACTGAAAGGGTGGTGGTGTACCAGAAAAGACTTGGGGAATTTATTACCAAGAGAAAGAAAGAGAAAATGGATATTGAGGGACAGTTAGCAATTTCTGTTATGTTAACTGAACTGTACATATCTAGACTACATTTCCTCCTTAAGCATGAAGACCTAATGTGGTGGATATCTTTTCTTTGTTCTGCCCTGTGTCCTTTCCTCTCTGTTGGGGTAATAGCACTTCAATTTCCTTTGGAAAATTCTCAGACCATGAACTTTGCATTGGGCCAATATGCCCCTCCTTGCTACACTTCCCCTCACTGCATGGATGGGTATGTGAACTTGTACTATCAGTGGAACTCAAACCTGGGTGTTTTTTTAGGATATATATATTTCCTTTAGACGGGCTAATGCTCTTTTTTTAGGATATAGGTTTTTTTTTCTCTTCTGCTGGGACAATTGAGTCGTTGGGATGAAACACAGGAAAGAACCTACTGAGAGAAATAGAGCTACAGAATGGAGAGATAGAGAGAAATGTTATCCAGAAGACATCGTTTGAGTCCCTGGTTCAAACCATTCCTGAAGCTGGAATCTCCCTGGACTTTTAATTACATAATTCAAAGATCCCATTTATTTTTGTTATCTTGTATTAGATTTCTGTCAATCACAACTAAAAGAATTCTCATTAATCCACCGTAATCCTTACTAAACTTCATTTCCTTTAGGTCTCGTTGGTTTTCCATCTAGGAGTGTTTGAATTCAAATTCTGTCATCTAAGGTCAAGACTGTTCCCCAACATGGTCTCAGTGCCAAATTTATTTTTGAGTCTTTTCCTATCTTCATGTCTTTGGTGGAATGATATCACAGGTTCTGGTATTGGGCCTGAGGGCCATGAATGGTTACCGAATTTCTCTCCTCCTCTCAATTCTTCTGTTTCTCTCTAACCTTTTGTCCACCTACTATACAAATAGAGAAAGGAGGATCAGAACTGGGGAGGGCAGAGGGGAAGTCATGGTGGCAGAGGAAGAATTATTTTGAGCCATTAACTTACCTTTGTTCCAACACTTCAGTTGCAGTGATTGGGTGGTAGAATTGGTCCAAAGAGTCACAGCAAATTGAAAATTGTCAGTTAAAGTGATGCTGCCAGTATTGTGAGTGGCATTGAATAGGATGTTTAAAGGGAGGCCAGTGGCATCCAGCAGAGACCAAGCCATTTGAGTGTCATTAAATTCATTATATGGCTTTTTATGTTGCTTTCACTTGTATTCCATCTGCTAACAGTTTGGGGGTTAAGGCCGGACATTTCCCTATGCCTAGATTTATTTTTGTAATGTACCTACAACCGGTACCATGGCGTACAGACATGCCGTTGCTGCATTACTGAGATGCCAGAATAAATCACTGTGAAATCTACTGTGTCTTCCTTCCATTGTGGTAACTGATTTTGAGGCTCTGATGTAAGATTATTTATGGAAAGACAGAACATCACACCTAATTAAGGGAATCCCAGATTAAGTTATTCCCTTCCCTCTTCCTAAAGTTTGTGGAGCGTAATCTCTGGTACATGCTCATACAAAAGGAATATTCCCTGGGATGGGAAGGCCAGTTAGATACATGCTATTGATTTCAGTCTTCTGATGGGAAATCTCATAAATGAATAAAAAATTATTATTGTTTCCTAAAAATGGAGGGCATGGTGGTGAAGCTCACAGGTCATAAAATTATTCTATTCATGTTATGTACTACACATCCCTTATGAACCATGTCCATTTCTGGCCCCACGACCTACTCTTGTCTGCCTCCAACAATCCCCTTGAGTTGGGTGGTAAGAAGGGCAGGGAGAGGGGGTGGCATAGATAATGAACATTTCCTTTAGACGGGCTAATGCTCTTGGACTCTATTATTTGACATGCGCCAGTACAGCTCCCTGTGGCAATATTTTGAATAGACTTGAAACTTCGTCTTTATGAATCATTTTGACCAGTGTGGGTGAATTTCAGCACTATATGACCGTATTATAGTCTTATTTTAAAAAGACGTTTCTCCTCATCCCCACAGCAGATCTCTTAGCTGACTTTTTGTTATTTTCCCTTGTTATTGTGTCTCGGCAGGAACCATATTGGAGAAAATCAGCAGATCAACAGAATGCTGCCCGTGTGCTGGAGCTTTTGTTTGTGCCTATGTGCCGGTGTAAACATGAGCAGCATTTCCTTCACCCCACCAGTGCTCATTATAGGAAGCCATTTCCGCAGCATGGTATCCCACAATACTGAGGAGAAGTTGAGTCCACTAGTACTCGAATGAAACTGAGAACAAAAGAACCCATTCTTAGTAAAGAAAAAATGTGTTCATGCTCGAACTGAAGGAAATCACCACAAATAGGCCATCTAGATGTATGTATATATATATATATTTCATCGTCGTTAAACCCAAACAGACCAATTCATTGGACTATAATATGTGCTCAATCTTTGATTATTTTTTCCTGCATTTCTCTTGATTATTTTCTGTGGATTTCCTTTTCATATATTTTTATTGCTATGGGATTTTTTTTTTTAGAGTTAAAAGATCTCATTAGCATTCTCCAAGCCCTTGCATGAGCATCCCGTTTTCATTTCGTTTGCATGTGTTATTCCTAATGGCCCTAAAGAAATACAATAGGATGAAGATGGATAATGTGATTGAAAAAACAACTCTCTCCTCCCATTTGGAGATGATAATCTTTTCTTAAAATGCCCATTTGTTTTTTTGAAAATGAGTTTTATAGGTCAACCCACATATAGCTGTTTTCTTGTTGCCACTCAGCCAAAGGGGATCACAGCAGGTGGGAAATCCTTTGAGTTATCCAATCAGAACCTTCAACGTTTGATACAATTATAACTCTGTAAGGGGAAGACTGATGTGGTTTAAATCTACTTGTGGTTGGGTGTGAGTGCTAAAAGAGTGAGATCTGTGTTTGAAAGCTCTTAGTGCTAAGAATAGTCCCGGTAGAAGGAACTACATCCTTTTCAGGAAAATAATAGCTATTATCATCACAATGATGATGTTCTCCTTTAGAGATATCATCTGAAATTGACACTCTTACTATATATGCAGCTCAACAAACTTTTATTGTGAATCTACTATGCTCTAGCACCAAAATGGGCTTTATAAATATTTATAAAATTTTCTATTCTCCCTAACAATCTTGCATATTATTGTCCCCATTTTATAGAGGAAAAAAGTTCCTGAGGCTTGGAGAAATTAAATAAGTTAGCATCACAAGCTGGTAAGTGACAAACCAGAATTTGGACCCATGTGTACCAAATATTAAAAACTGTTTTTTTTCAGCATCAAATTGCCTCTCTAACTGTACAAAATATGCATTATTCCCAGAGAGAAGCTATTCATTTTGGCAGTGGCTCAAATATCCATTTTAGTGGAAAATATTCTGTGGGAGTCAAAGGAAGGTAAGAGAAACATAAGCCACTCTGCCATTGGTATTCTGCAGAGTTTCTCTGTTGATTTCACTCCCATTTTAGAATATTGCATTTAATTACCTGTCAAACATATATCTTAACTTTCTGGAGGCAGGAGGGTCAGCCCAATTAGTGTTGTTATTTTTCCATTTAGTTTTCTGAATATACCTAATGCATTTTAAATCTGTCTTCAACAATAACAATTTCAAGCAGAGAGCTTCTTAAGAGTAAATCTTTTAACCCTGAAAATCTTGAAGTAAATTAACTTAATTTTGTAACCAAATTGTAGAATCACTAAGAACATCCAAAGTTGGGATATTTTGATCCTCTTTGTTTATCTTTTAGGGTAAATAAATATAATTTCCAAAATCCCTTAGACCATGTGCTTCCTTAGTAGAGTCTGGAGATATCTTTTTTATTCCCCCCTAGAAATTGAGCAAGTCCAAGAGCTTTGTAATTTTCTTTTTCAAAGTTGAAATTTTTATTCTATGGGCTCTTTCCCTCTGTCTCTGTCCTTGTATCCCTATGTCATACTCTCATGAAAGAGGAGCCTCTTGCTTATATTCTTGAAGGTCATTGGAGAAGGAAGGAAGACTCCCAGTTTAGTTGGCTAGAACATAATGTTGATGAGGCCAAGGCAATACGATTATGTTAGGAACCAGTTAAGATTTTTGGCTCAGCTAGCAGAAATCGTTTCCAACTGGAACGTTCAGACTTTTAATAAGCATGACCTTTACCGTGGTATCTAGATTCCACCAAGGAGAAAGATCTCATTAGATATTAGCTGTCTATACTAGGACACTACACAATTTACAAGCTTATATACAACTTAGTTGATGACTTCATTATTTCACGCTTTTTTTTTTTAATGAGGGTTTTTGCTTTATCTCTGGAAAATTTTGAACCTCTTATCTGCTGAATACATTAAACACTCTCTTCAAACACTCCCAAACCAAATGTCGGTTACTTCAGTGAATTTTTTGAATAAGCCCTGGGAATTGGTCCAGACACGTGGTCCCATTTACCATCCTATTAATTACTGCCCTGGAATCTAACGTATTTTCTGAAATATGAATTCAATTTCCTATGGATTTGACATCACATTGGACTTTTTAATGCAAAAGTTTTTCTGACAGTTCAGCTCCTTGTTTGTGGTGGGGATAAGTTCAGTTTCACTCCTGAAATTCATAATGTCAACAGGATATTATATAGTACTTTATAGGTTCCAAAGGTGTGTTCAAGGTTACTGTCTCATTTGACTATCAAAACAACCTTGTGAGGTCAGTGGAACAGATACTTTTCAATCCTTTTTATGTATGTGGAAACTGAGAGGTTAGTAGTTAGAGATTTGCTTCATGCTTAAACATAATCTTCTGACAATTCATCTACTGTTTGTCTGCTTGTCAGGACAGTTTGACAAATCCTTGTAAGTTATCTTCGTAGTGGTTGTGTTAAGGATACTGTTATCAGATTTCAGATGAAATATAATAAACTTATTTCATTGGTATCTTATTATAGCCTTCATCTGATGTCAAAATCACAGAGCAGTGAGGATTTATTTTTTGAATACTTAAAAGATCAATGTTTTTAGGAACATTGTGCATATTATTTTCCTGGTTCAAAGTTCTTAAGATCTTTTGGTAGACCTTGATCTCTTAAGTATTTGAGGTATAAATTGTTTATTGGTCTGTAAACTACCACTGTGATAGCAGCAAGCAAGTTAACAAGGGCTTGGGGCTTTGTGTATGACATGGACTTCATGAAACTAGTTTAATATAATGTCTTAAAATCTGTTTGATTAGTAAAACTTGGTCCAGAATAGCCACTCAGAAGTCGTAATGAGTCATTGGTAAAAATGTTTAGTATGGGGAAAGCTCCCAATATAAGCTAATTTATGCTGACCAAAAAGAAATATATGGCCAAAGGCATTAAATATTTTAAGAAGTATGCTTTTAGGGCACCTGGGTGGCTCAGTCACTTAAGCGTTGGACTCTTGATTTCGGCTCAGGTCATGATCTCGGTGTCGTGAGATTGAGCCCCATGTCAGGCTCCACACTCAGCGTGGAGTCTGCTTGAGAGTCTCTCTCCCTCTGCCCCTCCCCCTGCTCACATGTGCCCATGCGCTCTCTCTCAAATAAATAAATAAATATTTTTTAAAAAGTAACTTTCAATATCTGCTATGTGTATTATA
The DNA here is from genome assembly GCF_964656455.1 of Halichoerus grypus. Taxonomy (NCBI): domain Eukaryota; kingdom Metazoa; phylum Chordata; class Mammalia; order Carnivora; family Phocidae; genus Halichoerus; species Halichoerus grypus. The sequence continues at coordinate 111,337,855 of NC_135727.1, read as the reverse complement.
CTGAGGAGGATATAAAGAAGCATGATTTAGTAACAATAGGAGTTTATGATCTAGTTATATACCTCCATGCAAATTATTGAAAAATAATGCAGTAGCCCTCAGTTAGCATTTATCCCTTACTGGCTTGAAGAAAATCGCTCCAGGCAATGGCAAGGGGCCTCGAGGATTCTCTTTTCTTGAAATGTACATTAATTTTTTATTGTGGTAAAATATACATAAGATTTACCCTTTTAACCCTTTTAGGTGTACAATTCAGTGGCATAAATACATTTACACTGTTGTGCAACTGTTTCCACTGTCCATTTCTAGAACTTTTCATCCTCCCCAACAGAAACTTTTTTTTTTTTTCCAAACAGAAACTCCTTACCCATTAAACAACAGCTTCCTGTTCCCCACTCCATCCAGCTCCTGGTAAACTCTGTTCTACTTTCTGTCTCTGTGAATTTGTTCTAGGTATTCCATGCAAGTGAAACCATATAGGAGTTGTCCTGTTTGTGTCTGGCTGATTTCACTTAGCATAACGTTTTCAAGGTTCGTCCATGTTGTCAGAATTTCATTCCTTTTTAAGGCTGTGTAAAATTCCATTGTGATTATATACTATATTTTGTTGAACTGTTCATCTGTTAATGAAAAATATATGTTTTGGGACATCCCTTCTCTGCTGCCCCTTTCTTGACCAGCGGCTGCCTGAGACTACCCCATCACTGTTCCTTATTATAGGCTCAATCCTGGACAGGAGTGAAGGGGAGGGAGAGTTGTCCAGATCTCACAAACAGAAGTACAGAATGCTGACTCAAAGTTTAATTTCAGATAAACAACAAATACTTTTTTATTTTTTTAAAGATTTTATTTATTTATTTTAGAGAGGGAGAGAGCATGAGCGGGGTGGGGGGGCGCAGACAAAGAGGAAGAGACAGAATCTCAGACAGACTCCCTGCTGAGTGTGGGGCCCGACACAGGGCTCAGTCTCATGACAGACACCAAGATCATGACCTGAGCTGAAATCGAGAGGTGGTTGCTTAACTGACTGAGCCACCCAGGTGCCCCCAACAAATACTTTTTTAGTATAAGAATGTTGCACGCAGTATTTGAGATATACATTTACCTAAATAGTAGTTGTTTATCTGAAATTTAAATTTAACTGGGTGTCCTCTGTTTTATCTGGTAACCTGCGAAGTTCTTCAAACATCCCCTAGACAGCTAGCCCTGGTACCCTTCCCTGTGCTCTGCCCTATTGATTGACCAGTGTCCAGAAAGATCCCCATTCTCCACCTCTAGGCTCCAAGGCTGAGTTATACTTGGGAGTTTGAGCCTGAGGAGACATAGGTATGGTGGGAACAGAGATCTTAATTCCTCTGTGACACAGGGGGTATGTTCCTGGCAATGCACTGTCTACCCATTATCCAGTTCCAAAGCCATTTCTACATTTTTAGATATTTGTTACAGAAGTATCCTACTTCATAGTACCCAAATCTGTGTTTGTTTGCTAGAGCTGCCATAACAAATACCACAGAATGGGTGGATTAAACAACAGAAATTTATTTTCTCATAGCCCTGGAAGCTAGAAGCCTGAGATTAAAGTGTCAGTAGGGTTGGTTTCTTCTGAGGGCTTTCTCCTTGGCTTGTAGATGGCTGTCTTACCCTGTGTCTTCACATGGTCTCTCCTATGTTTGTGTCTGTGTTTTAATCTCTTTGTATAAGGACACCAGTCATATTGGATTAGAGCCCACCCTAATGACCTCATTTAACCTTAATTACCTCTTTAAAGGTCCTATTTCCAAATACAGTCACATTCTGAGGTATAGGGGTACTGAAGGTTAGGACTTCCAACATATGAATTCTGAGGAGGCACAGTTTAGCCCCTGACAGTTACCTCTAAATAACATTTTATTTCTAACATATATTTTGAGGCATTAATTTTTAATTGTGGAATAAAACACTTTGCTCTTTAAAAAAAAACTCAAGGTATCAGCAAACATGTAGGTAAAGTTTTTTATTTTTAATGTGGGAATGAGTATAAAAATGTGATGAAACCATATTTTATATCTGGTTCTAGAACTGGATTAATTAGATGTATGAGTTAGCTATTGCCACAATGATGCTGCCTAACAAATTACCTCAGACCTTAGTGGCTTAAAACAACAATTTATTATTACTCACACATCTGTGTACTAGCTGAGGGCCTTCTGATCTAGGCTTGGCTTGGCTGGGCTTGACTCAGACTGCCAGTTAGATCCAGGTTTCCACATGTCTCTCATCTTTCTTGGGCCAGTGGGTTAGCTGGGGCATGTTCTTATGAATATGGCAGAAGTGCAAGAGAAGTGAGCCAAAATACACAATGTCTTTTAATGTCTGAAGTCTTAGCCACATAGTCACTTCTGTCCTCATTCTATTGGCGAAACCAAGGCTTATGGCCAAAGCCAACAGTAATGACCTGGGGAAACTCTCTGTGCCTCTAGGAGGAGGGACTGTTGAGCAACTTGGCCAGGGTGTGTAGATATAGGGAGGACTGAAGTTTAGGACCAATAATGCAGTATGTCACATGCTGAAGTAATGGGGTTTACAGAGAGTATCTAAGGCTCTTCACTTTAAGATCTTTCCTAAGTAGAAGTGAGACTAACTCCAATACAGAGGATGTAGGCTTAATATGACCTGGTAGCTAATGTTGTTGGAGAGTGTGTGGGCCATTGTCACAAATATGCAGGAACCTGGACCTGCTCTGTCCTAATACAGGCTTACCCAAGGAGATCTCTTCTTCTAGACACTCCCTTCCCTAGCTGGATTGGCTCTCTGTCCTCTTCCTAACTTCTAACCCTTTTTCTTTTCCACTGCTGTGAGACTCTTTCACATGTGTTAATAGCTGGTATACTGGCTGGAATGAAGGGTACATTTGGGGAACTGAAGCTGGGTAAATGGTTTGGGGCCAACTTGGAGAAAAGGCAAAGGGGTTTAGATTTTCACTATGCTAAGGGAGCCCCTAAAATGTGTTTCTTATGGAAACTTAAGATATTTGCGGGGAAATTAAATAAAAATTTTACTTAAGGTACTAAATTATCTTTTGTAAACTAATTAAAGTTGATAAAATATAAAACCAAAGAAATCTTTCATAACATGTAAAAAGTTAGTGAATATTGTTTAATTTTAACATTTAAGATTCTGTATATTCCCATGGTTCAAATTCAGAACAGCATAAAAAATACACATTCAGAAGCTGTGTTCCCATTATTGTCCTTGTCCTTCCTGATTCCCACCTTGCTTCTATGAATGCCCATTTACTTTAGTTTATTTGCTCTTCCAGTATTTATGCTGATACAAATACATATTTTTTTCTCCTTTCTCACACAGAAGGTAGTATGCTACATGCACTGTTCTGGATCATTTTCATTAATAGTATATTGTGGGAATCTTTCTGAGTAAGTACAAAGAGAGCTTCCTGACTGCATCATCACTTACTGTGTGAGTGTCCTACAGTGTGTTAGTCAGCATTCTCTTGTTGGACACTTGGCTTGTTTCTAGTCTCTTGGTATTACAAACAATGTTATGAGAAAATAACCCATACACACATTATTTCTTCTATGGGAAGGTATACCTATAGGTTGAATTCTTGGAAGTGGGATTGCTAGGCTTGAGGGCAAATTTATTTGTAATTTTGATCGACATTGCCAAATTGTTCTTCATAGGAGTTCTACCATTTTGCCCTCTAACCGGTCATGTATAAATTACTTTCACAGTCTCCCCAACAGACTGTGTGTGCTGTCAAGTTTTTGGATCTTATGAGTAAGCTTGGGCTTATTATCACATGTTTAAGGGGCTTGTGTCCATTTTTCTATTGGGATGTTAATCTTTTCCATCTCAATTTCTAGAAGATTTTTAAAAAAAAACTTAAAATGGAGATTAGTACTTAATGTCATGTCTCAAATAAATTCCCTCATATTATTTGTCTTTTGACTTGGTTTCCATATTTTTTTCCATGAAAAGAATTAGTTAATTTTTATTTCATTGACTTTTATCTTTTCTTTTAGGTTTTAGGACTAAAAGTCATAGCTAGAAAGGCCTTTATCATGCCACAGTTATTGGACAACTCTCTTATGAGTCCTTCTAGCACTTTAATGCTTTCAAAGCTGATTGGTAAAACATCTGATACATTTGGAATCTATTTTGGTGTAGAGTGTGAAATGTAGATCCAAGAGCTTTTCACATAGCGACCAAGGCATCTTATAGTGCTGGTTCCTCTTCATTCTTCTTCTTTTCTCAAGTTTTTCTAGTTATTTTCCCACATCAACTTTTGAATCAGCTTGTCTCCTATAAAAAAATCTTTTAGCATTTTTATGAGGATTATATTTCATTTATAACTAATTTGGGGTAATTGCTGCATTTATGATGCTGAGTTTTCCTTTCCAGGGGTCTGTCTATTTTTCAAGTCTACTTTGGTGTCCTTTGTGATTATTTCATAGTCTTTCTCATATAGGTTTTGTCCATTTTTTGGTAAGTATATTCCCAGGCCTTTTATCGTCCTTGCTGCTCTTGTATAGAGGGCCTTTTCTTCCATGATGTTGGTTTATGGTTGTTGTTTGGGTGCAGGATGACTGTTGGTTTCTGTGTATTAATTTTATATCCCACTTTCCTTCTATTTGTTTTCCAGTTGATTCTCTTTGGTTATCCAGGGATATGATTATATGAGCTGCACGTAAGGATAGTTTTGCCTTTCCTTTCCAATAGTTATATTTCAAATTTCTTTCTGCTCTTTAATTTCATTGTTAAAAGCCTAAGTAAAATCGATTAGCTAATTTTAATCTCTGTCAATATGATCATGCCTAGACTTAAATTATGATTTAAAAGCTACCCATTTCATATTTTTTTCTTATTCGTATCATAGCGAGGTTCCAAATGACAGCATTCTTAAGTGCCATGCTGCTATGCCCTTAGACTTACATGCTAGACTTGAAGGTCTGCCTAGGATACTTGGGGCTTTGGGCTGGCGGGCGGGTAGAGGGCCCTCAAGGCAGGATGGATGTCAGAGGCACTGACCTGATGCAGAGATGACTTTGTTGCTATTCGTGGGCTGTTAAGGCACAGGCAGAGTTACAGTGCTATTAGAATCACATTTCACTGTTGGACTTACTCCTGATGTTTGCACTTCACTAAGTGTTAATTTTGCCCTCTTCTTTTTGCCCTCCTGCCTGCCCTCTTCCTCCTTGTCCTTCCTTTCTTCCCTATTTTGTAATTAACAAAGTTTGAGGAGGTTTTCTGACATTCGGAGTGGATTTAAATCTTATACCATCTTGAAGATTATTTGAAGTAGGAGCCCATTGCGGGGGGCAAGAAGGGAAACTCAAAAGATAATGGGGGAAGTGTTTTTAAAACTACACATTTGGGCAGCTCTGTTACTAGGAGGTACTGTGGTGTGTGAAATCTGACCCCGTGAGGGAGTGGCTTTCATGTTGGATCTCTGGCAGGAAGCTGCTCTTCCCTGGAGAAAACCAGAACCACAAACACCCCTCCTACTGCTGGCTGCCAGGCAGGATGCTGAGGACATTGGAGGTCAGAGGACCCAGAGGAAAGCCAACACGGGCGAGGTGGTGGGGACTGGTTGATTAGTGGCAGGCTATTTTCGCAGAGCGCAGTGAAATGCACCACTGATCGAGATTGGGTACTTCAAGGGATCTCTGTGTAACTGCAGAGATTGAGCACATCTGTACTGTTACTACAGGCTCACATGAAATAAAATCTCGCCACAGTGAAAACTGGTCTGAGACCAGAAATGTGTAAGCCGCACAACAGGAAAGCCACAGAACCGGGGTCACACGGGAAGAGAAAGATGGACAGTATCCAAGCAGAGACGGTTTTCTTACCCACATTCGCTGATGGTTTGAAAGAACTGGAAATTAAGGACCATAACAAATTCCATTTGTGGCTTGTTAAATAATTTTGCTTGCTCAACTGGCTGTTGATCAACTGTTTCATTCCATGGTGGGGATCCAGCCTTTATTGTTGTTTTCAACAAAGTTCTGCTTTATCGAGTCCTCCGGAAGTTGTTGTAGTCCTTTAGATTGGGAGGAACTAACAGACTGCGCAGGCGAGGGTTCCTGGGCACAGAATGGATAAAAACAGGCATCAAAGAAAACCCCCTTTACAGAATGTTGCTTTTGTAAGTTTCTTTTTTTTTTTTTAAAGATTTTATTTATTTATTTGAGAGAGAGAATGAGATAGAGAGAGCATGAGAGGGTCAGAGGGAGAAGCAGACTCCCTACCAAGCAGGGAGCCTGATGTGGGACTCGATCCCGGGACTCCAGGATCATGACCTGAGCCGAAGGCAGTCGCTTAACCAACTGAGCCACCCAGGTGCCCTGCTTTTGTAAGTTTCTGCCTGTTTGGGTGTTTCACAGGTGTTAGCCAGAAGGAGAACAGGGCCTGAGGGATAGAACAGAGAGGTCCTAGGTAGATGGGCAACTTGTGGTTACTTAATGGTTGTGTTTTTTAAAAGATTTATTTATTTATTTATTTGAGAGAGGGTGGGGGGAGGTGCAGAAGGAGAGGAGAGAGAGAATCTTAAGCAGGCTCCACGCCAAGGCTGGATCCCACAACCCTGAGACCTGGATCCCACGATCCCCGTGACCTGAGCCCAAACCGACTGAGCCACCCAGGTGTCCCCTATGCTTTTTCATTTGTAAAACAGGAGTAATACCTACCTCCCAGAAATTTTATGGGAGAATCAATACATGCCATATGTAAATGGTTTAGCCCCATACCTCCCCATACCTGGAACATCCAGAGTGCTCTATTAATGGTAGTTTTTTTACAACTGCATTTATAATCAAGGCTTGGCCTGATCCCTCATTAAACTTCCAGTTTATTTTTCTCAACTGTTCAAACTAAGACACAGAACCAAGTTAATTACAGCCCTGGGTTTCTGAAATTCCCAGAGGATTAGAGAAGAAAATTGCAATATTAGACTTATGGTATGAATTGAGTAACTGTGGTTATACTGCATCCTCTTGACCTGCTCCAGATCGAGTGTTTAACACCGCAGGACTGTCTTTCTCTCTGGGCCTAAATTGAAGGATGGAAGAACAGCTGCATTTCTTTTTTCCGATAGCTGTGAAACCTGTAGATTATAGGCCTGCCTTTGAGAAGTTTTTGAGAGTATGGCAATTTTGAGAACAGAGGAGTCCCTTATAAAGCTCCTATTATGATAAAAAAAAAAAAAAAAACACCCCATCCTCTTTAATGTTCTCTTTCTTTGTGTGATATATTGTACTGACTTTGTACCTTTTTTCCCCTTCAAGCTGTATCTAGCCAATGACTCTTCACTAAACTCGCAAGGATATTCTCTCCTCCAGCAAGCTAATAGTGGAGACTTTTAGCCCTAAGGCAGCATTATTTAATCTGTAAATTATTTTTCTTCTCACTTATTTTATGTATCCTTCTATTTGCTGGGTTTGTTCCCTGGTTCTGCTATCAGAAATCTATGACTCCTAGTCTTCTTGTCACAATAATGTTAGAAGCCATAAAGAACACTGTCTTGCAGTGATTAATTTAGTGGGATTCTTCAGGTTGATTTAATCAGCACTAGACAGGAAGAAGCAAAACTTTTCTAATTTTTCTACTTGTACCACATAAATGAAACTGAAAACAGACAACCATGTAAATGCCTTCTCTTATCTTGCTGGCTTTGAGCAAAATTTACAACATATAACATCTGCTGTCTTTGCCTGAGTAAATCAAATTTACCCTCTTTTAACTTCAAGTTTATCAATAGAAGGTAGAGGAGAAGTAACAAGCAATTAAGATACGTCAAGCTCCTTGCCTCAAGGCTAATCAAACACTCTATAGCTTCGTAATAATGCCTTATAATTTGGTGAATGCGAACCTTTTATTATATGCCTTTAGTCATTTGTAATATGACTGCAGTGAGTTTCATTATTCAAAAAGGTTAAAGAGCTAATTTACTTTAATTTCTTAACCCAGAAAAGAACTTTCCCTGCTTTTAAATGTTTTTATTATCTGCTCACATGGTATAGAAATGGTTTTATGAATTTAAATCCCCTTGATGACAATGGGACCAACAATGATGGCAGACTCTATCTCAATAAATTGTGATTTTTGACGCAAGTATTGCAATTGAAAAATAACGATAGCTGACACTTAGTTTCAGCTGTGTTTCAGCTGCTGTTCTAAGTGCTTTATAGACTTTGAACACTTAACTGTGTCCTCATAACAATACATTTATGTTGCCAGTTTTTAAGAAGAAGAAATGGAAGTGCACATTAAATGACTTGTCGAGGTCTCACCAGAATTAAGTGCCAGAGCTAGGACGTGAATTCGTGTTCAGCTTCCCACCCCAACGTCTTTCAAGTACCCGAGTGCTTCCCAACCCTACCCTCCTTCAAGTTCCCAGATCACTCTCTGCACAATGTAGCAGATTAAAATGACTTTGATTTTGAAATGAATTTGTTGCTATTCTTCAAAGTAACTGTCTGCATGGCCTCCTCATAAATCTGGCACCAAGAAGGTCTTCTGTAAAGTTGCTGTTAAACATTGCCCTCCGAATGCAAGCTGGCACAGCCGCTCTGGAAAACGAAATGGAGATTCCTCAAGATGTTAAAAATGGAGCTACCCTATGACCCAGCAATTGCACTACTGGGTATTTACCCCACACATACAGATGTAGTGAAAAGAAGGGGCACATGTACCCCAATGTTCATAGCAGCAATGTCCACAATAGCCAAACTGTGGAAGGAGCCAAGATGCCCTTCAACAGATGAATGGATAAAGAAGATGTGGTCCATATATACAATGGAATATTATTCAGCCATCAGAGAAGATGAATACCCACCATTTGCATCGACATGGATGGAACTGGAGGAGATTATGCCAAGTGAAGTAAGTCAAGCAGAGGAAAGACAATTATCATATGGTTTCACTCATATGTGGAACATAAGCAATAGCACGGAGGACCATAGGGGAAGGGAGGGAAATCTGAAGGGGGAAAAATCAGAGAGGGAGATGAACCGTGAGAGACTATGGACCCCGGGAAACAAAGTGAGGGTTTCAGAGGGGTGGGGGGTGGGGGGATGGGGTAGCAGGGTGATGGATATTAAGGAGGACATGTGCTGTGATGAGCACTGGGTGTTATATGTAACAAATGAATCATTGAACACTACATCAAAAACTATTAATGTACTATACAGTGGCTAACTGAACATAATAAAAAAAAGAAAAAAAAATAAACATTGTCCTCCATGGAGACTGTGGCCCATATGGTTTCAGGTGGGTGGATCTGAATGAAGTAAAAACCTTCCACGGACTGTGAGCAGTGTGAGGATGGAGGTTGTGTTTATTCTGTTTGCTGATCTGTTCCCAAAGCCTAAAGTTAGGACTTAGGACATAGTAAGAGCTCATAAAAATATGCATAGAGCTGAACTGAAAACTAATTTGACCTAGGTACACCTTGGTTTATATTTTTAATATCACTTCTTTTGTTTTAGTAAAATTAATTCTTGCTGATCATAAGGCATTGAAGTAATAAAGAAAGGGAAAAAAGCTACTACCTCAAAAGAATCATTATTAACATTAGGGACCATCATCCAGATATTATTCTGTGCACCTATATGGAAAGAAGGACAAGTAGATAACATACTTTAAAATAGGGTTATACTACACAAGCCATTTGTTAAGTATAATTAATTCTAGTTTCACCTGAATTTAAGAAAATTAAAATACAATGAAATAAACCTAAAGGAATCATTATAATTTAAGTCAGCATTTCTCTACCACAGAGTTATTCTTTCCTAAATGATCCCATGATCTGTCTTAGGTTAAGATAAAAGACAATATGAAAAATTAAGGGTGTGTATGTGTGTGTGTGCTTTGTTTTTTTTACAGTATTAAATTCCTGATATGAGATATAAAGATATTAGCATTTTTATTCTTCCATTTCCCTACCTCCTCTTCATTTTATAATTATTTTTGAACTGTTAAGGTTTATGTTTGTTTTATTCTATTTTGATATTTCACACAGTCCTCTAGAATTAATCTATTTTTATTTTTTATTATAATTTTTTAGAGATTTTATTTATTTAATAGAGAGAGAGAGAGAAAGCAAGCACAAGCATGGGGAGCGACAGAGGGAGAGGGAGAAGAACACTCCCTGCTGAGCAAGGAGCCTGATGTGGGACTCGATCCTAGGTCCCTGGGATCATGACCTGAGCCGAAGGCAGACGCTTAACTGACTGAGCCCCCCACGTGCCCCTAGAATTAATCTATTTTTAAATGGGACTTTTACTCCCAATTCTCTAACCATGTGTTTTTCATCCCCAAGTTTTCATTTTAATACTTACCTTAATTGGATAGATTTGGTACTCAAGTAGTCTTGTTTTCTAAGAAAGGCTTATGTGTGTTTCATTCCCTGAGTTTTTCATGGTTGAGAATGTCTGCCTATTGCCTTTTTATTTGAATGTCATCATGACCGGGTATAATATTCTTGGGAATAGTTTCCTTTAGAATGTTGTAGACACATTCCCACTTTTCTGCTTGGAATGTTATTATGAGAAGACTGATTACAGCTTGAACCAACCCACTTGCCCCACCATCCTTCAATTAATTTGCTTTCTTTCCCCAGAGTTCCTGAAGAATTCTTTCCTAATCTTTGACGTTGAATAACCCTAACCAGAATCTGAGATGTGTCCCAGGTAAGTTTTTCCTGGACCTGTGTGTTTTTTTATTTTGCATATTATGGCTTTCTGATATCTTTGATGAGTTCTCTGCTTTAAGGACACCAATTACCTTTCTTTTGGATTGTTTTTTGTCTTTCCTTCATTATTAGCTTTTCTCTGCTAGCTTTGACTTTTTTTAAATTTCTGATCATTGTGATACCTCAGTTTTTTTTTTTTTCCCCTTGCCAGTTGGGTGAATCTCAGCCTTATCAATTCTGTGCCTTCTTCTCTTCATTTTATCTATTAGACCTCTACATGCATGGTTTTGACCCTTGATTTGTTTCTTAGATCTGTAATCTCTCTTTTCATCTCCATGTATCATCTTGCTTTTGAGCTTCTGTTCTTTTCTGTTAACCAGAATTTATTTTTTGTTTAGCTTTTTTTAAATAGGTAGTATTTGCATAGGTCATAAATGAAAGGACAAACGTATGGGAAAATACCCACTCTCATTTTCCAGCTATCCAGTTAACCTGCCCTGGCCATAACTAGTGTTATTAGTGACTTTAGTGCCCTTTTGGAGATTATGAATATTCAAGCAAAATAAAAATCTAGTCTTTTTTTAAAAAGCTCTTTTTGTATGGAGCTCCTATTATGTTGTTATATGGTTTCATTATTTGTGGACTAATTTCTTTCTGTTCCTTGGATAACATATTTCCTCAGACTGATTTCTTTGTCTTTTTTTTCTTTCCTTCTCTTCGCATTTTGGTGTGGTATGCTTGCATATTTTCCTTGCTGCTTTTATTTTTCTCATACTTTACTTGGACAGCTCTGTCTATAATTTTTGATTGTTCTTAGGCAGTGTAGAAAACTTCCTAATCGTATCCCACTTTATATGAGATTAATGTTATTTGCACTTTAAGCTACAGTTGAAATTGGACATTTAGTACTTAATCTCTGTTTAATCTGGGGACATGGCAGAGGACGAGGGTTAAATAATGGAGTGTGTATTTTTTTTTTTTTTATTTATTTATTTGAGAGAGAGAGTGGGGAAGGGGTAGAGGGAGAGTATCTTCAAGCTGACTCCCCGCTGAGCACAGAGCCTGACTTGGGACTCGATCTCATTGACCCATGAGATCATGACCTGAGCTAAAACTAAGAGACGTTCAACCCACTGAGTCACCCAGGTGTCCCAAGGGAGTGTGTATTTTAGTTGAAATCTCTGGGCTTTCGATCCGTTGTTAAATGCCCTGGACCAGGAATCCTCCACCTAGATAAGATGCATATCTCATTCACATGGGGACAGCAGCTAGACACCAGAGACTTCAGATCTGTCCCCCAGTTCAACCTGCATCCGTTGAGCCCTCACTTCATCCAGAGTTTCACCTCTTTTAACTTCTGTTTCTCTCCAGCAGCCACTTACATCTGTGCCCCTCTGAAATGAGGGAAAAGGGGGTGATACTGGCTTCGTTAGATTTGCTCCAAATTTGGGGGATGAGTGAAAATTTCCATGATTTTACAGATACAAGATTTAGTATCTGAGGGGTGGGAAAAAATTAAATGGACAGCCTTGCCCCATAACACGTGAGCTTGGTTTGGAGTTTTGTTTCCTTCCTTTGCTATCAATTTATGAAGTTTCTGGCATTACAATGTGATAGTTTCCTCATTTGGTTGAGACTAGTTGATTTTTTTTTTTTTTTTTTTTTTTGCTGTTTTTCCCCTTCTAAATGATTTCCCAGAGATCTTTGTTTTTCAACAAGGTATTTGGCTTATATGGTTCCTTCTATTCCCTGCTGGTAACCAAATTTCAACACTATATGGGAACCGTTATAATGTATGCAAACACATAATTCCTTCGTGAGACTGGGAAATATGAGTGAGCAGTTCTACTTTGACGTTAGTCTGCTTATTTTTCTCGAATTTTAGGGGTTTTGGCAGATTGGGATGACATTTTGGAATTTCTTTCAGTCTCTAGCTGAGCTGTTGGTGTTGTGTTTGTTGTTGTTGGTGTTTGTGGCCTGTCACTCCAACAGACCAAAGTCTAGAAGACACTGGAAACTCGGATAACGATCCTGGTTGGAGGATTAAGGGAGGCCTTTCCAAAGAGACTGCACGATGGCACATCGTTGCCAAGCCCTGTGTGGTCTCGCTGCCGAAAGAGGACGGACTGAGTTCACAGCTTTAATCTCAGCCCCGGCAAGGCCCCGGCCGCCATCGTCCCATTGCTCCTGAAGGAACAGGTTGCTGCTGCTGAGTTGGCGCCAAGGTAGTTGAGAGAAGGTGGCTACAAAACCAGTAGCCAGGGGAGTGAGAATTGGAAGCGTTTGAGAAAGGGAGTGGAGGAATGCGGGACCATTCCCGGAGCCCTGCCAAGCCCTCCCTGTATTGCTGTTGCATGCCAAGTTTTACCAACTGTGAAATTCATATTTCTACATCATGATACAACTTCTTTCCCCAGAGGAGGATTAAGACAATAAATATAAGTTTAAAAGACTGCAGAAACAAATCCAGCTAAGCTGGGACCTGAGTCCTGGGATTCAGAAACAAGTTGTGTTTTGGGGCAGGATTGAAGTCTTTTTGGTTTCTTAAGACAAATTATTTTGAGATATTTAAAAAAAAAAATCCTGACAGGGGCATAAAATGACCCTTAGGCCTGGCGGGCCCAGAACTGCTGGAACGGGCTGCAAGTGCACAACTGTAAAGGAGCGATCGCTGGGGATTCCCTCTTCCTCTCTTTTCAGTTTTTGAATTTATTTGCCTGGCGGACTTTGGAATGTTGTTGCTCAACATGTGAGGCTCTTCACACCAAAACCAAATGTCCTTTCCCTGTCTGAGAAATTTGAAAGTTTCTGTCACCTTCCTATCCACCGATAAAGTGCCTACGAGCCAACATAGGTACTACTCCACCTTGACTGAGTTCTTAAGGATGCGTAGCTGACAAGGTTTCTGTAGGTAGAACTTGAGGGTAATAGTGTACATTGCTGACCACTTCCTCTTCTCTAGGAAATTAAGATGGCCCAAAGGCTTATATTATAAAAGAAACATAATAGATCCTAGCATCGTGATGCAGAAACACCGTACAGATGTGGTGTGTTACCTTTTTATTGAGGCTACATGTTAGGCCATCTGATGAAATACTGGGTCACTGGGACTGAGATTGAGAGTGGGGGAGGGCTAGTCAGTTACACGTCATAGAAAACAGTCATAAAGGGGGGCGCCTGGGTGGCTCGGTCGTTAAGCGTCTGCCTTCGGCTCAGGTCATGATCCCAGGGTCCTGGGATCGAGCCCCGCGTCGGGCTCCCTGCTCTGCAGGAGGCCTGCTTCTCCCTCTCCCACTCCCCCTGCTTGTGTTCTCTCTCTCGCTGTCTCTCTCTGTCAAATAAATAAATAAAATCTTAAAAAAAAAAAAGAAGAAAGAAAACAGTCATAAAGGGAGATAATGATGGTCTTTAGCATGTCATTGAGGAGAGGGTGCCCTGAGGAGAGGGGGCCCTGGCCCGGTGACTGCTCTGAGAAACAGGTGTATCCCATCCCATCTCATTTATCTTCCAAACTGGGACATTGTTCTAGAGAGTGAAGTGTGTGTGTGTGTGTGCGTGTGTGCGTGGCTATTAATAATTAATTCTGGGCATCAGTGCGAATAGGACTGTTCTGGGCAAATTCTAACCCATTTCCCCTAACTCTGATGTATTTACTAAGCAAGCTTTTGATTACAGTTGGCCTTCCTATAGAGCTTCAGCTACAGAGAGAGTGTAATGACTATGGGGGATTTAGTTATCTTTCATTACTACCCTCTTCCCTCACATTATACATGTGTATTCATCCCCCCTCCCTCTTCCCAATATAATTGTATCGTGGCTTATTTTATTAAGTCAGTATTCCATGTCTACATTATTATGTCTAGAATTCCTTGTATTTATTCTTACTCTTCTTGGTGTTAATAATTGCTTAGTTTTCTCCGTACCTTCAGTAAATCTGCCCCAAACTTTTGCATATGATGATTGATATAGTCGATGAGGAAATGTATCAGTTGCATTTTTCTTCTTTTGCACTATTGTTTCTGAAATCTCGTCTTCCTGTTTCAGGCTGGATGGGTTGTTCTGCAGGTCCCTTGCACAGTCCATTATCTCTGAGCAGCTCCTTATAGTCATTCTGGGAATTCCTTTCGCCTCTGTCCTGTGTTAAGATCCCTCATGCATGCCTCTTTCCTGATTTAGACTGGACCTTTTCTGGACATTTTCTACTCCTCAAAAAAGCTGAGAGATCATCTAGGGGTGGAAATAGGAGACTGACCGAACAAAGGAGGTCTGAAAATAATGGTGGGAGAAAAAGTCACTTCTTCCTTTCATCCAAAAAACTAGTTATGTAAGTGAGGAGATATATGTTCGGATTGTGTTTTAGAAGCATTCATTCGACATCATATGTTTATGGGTGTCTGTTCTGCAGTAGGGACAGGACAGGCATGGATCCTGCCCTCTTATATCTTCTCTACCAAAGTACAGACAAGCAAGCAAGTAGATTATAGCTCGCAAGCAAGTACAGGGTGCTATGATGGCAAGAGAGGGGTGCTTAACTCTGGACTCAAGTGTGGGTTGGAGGAGCAAACATCAAAGGTCACCTATTTTACATGATTCTGTGTATATGAAATGTCCAGAATGGGCAAATCCATAGAGACACAAAGCAGGTTGGTGGTCGCCACGGGGAGTGACCCATTAATGGGGGTCATGGGGCTTCCTTTTGGGGTGATGAAAATGTCCCAGAAGTAGAAAGTTGTGATGGCTGCAGAACATTGTGAGAGTACTCAAATGCATTGAATTGGACACTTTAAAGTAGTTGACTTTATGTCATATAAATTTCACCTCCATATAAAAAATAGAGTGGGAGAGAGCAGTTAGGAGACTTGTCTGGCAATAGCTCTGATGTGAGCTACATTTTAAAAGTAGTTTCTTCCTTCTAAAAGCATTGTATTTATGTAATTTGTGAATAGTCATACACTTGGTACAAGTTTCCAAAAAGGACAGAAGGTCTCAAGAAAATGTAAGTTTCCTTCCTTCCCCATCTCCCAGTCACCCACTTCCTTTCCCTGTGAGGAAAACGTTGCTACCAGGTTCAGACATATTTTGAGCCTGTGCATAAGTGTGCGTGTTTGTGTGCGTGTGTATATAAAATAGCGTGCATATATATGTATAATAGTGTGTGTACATATATATGCATGTGTTCTAATATATACGTATTGTCAGAAGTCCAGAAAGAGTAAAAATTAAAACGAGATCAGTAAAACCATATTAGTAAGAGTTGATTGTGTACAGAACAGTTCACAGAGTCTTCAATACCAAAACTGACATGAAGCTCAGAAGCTTGTCATTACAAGTTGGCTTATAAAGTAAAAATGAGGAAATTATTAACCTTTGCCAGGATTGGTTATTACAATGGGGGTTTCCAGACAGCAGGGGATTAGCTAAAAATGATTATCTCATATCATCTTTGGAAGATGACTTAAGTTTCTTTTATGATTATCAGAGGCATTTATAAGAAATAGCCTAAGTTAAGTTTTGGTTGTGTTCATGAAATAAGCTCGATTTAGTTTTGCTGACATGGTGTACATGGCTGTGTCTGCTCGGCGTAGGGGTGGGGGTTTCCAAGCCTGGTCTCCATTTTATTTTAATGCTCTCACCTTAAAATCAAATTGTAGCATATGGTAAACACGTTTTGCATCTCACTTAATGTCTCTTAGAGATCATTTCACATCAGTGCATAGAATGTTGCCTTGTTCTTTTCAACAGCTTCATAGAATTTGATTATTGGATCATAATTTATTTAGCTAGTTCCGTGTTGTGGATATTTAGAGGCTCTTTTCAGCCTTTCGCTGCTGTAGACAATGCTATCGTGACTATTCTTTGTGTATATATGTTGTTTGGTCCAGTTGTGAGCATGGGATAAGCTCTTGAAGGAAGGCGGAAGCACCCTGAAGGGAGAGGAGGAGCTGAGGGAATGTGGGAGAGCAAGTAGGCAAGGAGGCAGAACTGATACAATGTGGCAGCTGAGGACGTGTGATAGATGAGGGAGAGGGAGAAGTTTGTATTGCTGTGTATTTCCAGTCCCTAGTGGAGGGCAGGTGCCTAACCAATATTTTCTGAATGCAGCCGCAAGAAGAGCTGAAAATTTTCTAGTATAAATTAGGGGTTCTAGTAAATGAACCATTCTCCCAGCCACACTTGTTTTGATTTTTATGACTCTCCCTCTCTGCTTTCCTGGAGGGCTCTGGCTTGACAGTTTATTGACAACCAGGCAGTGACGACTATTGAGCAACCCATCTGTGACGTCAGGGTATGTTTCTGTGTGTTGTAGAGTATGGGCAGTGCAGCGGTTAATAAATAATTGCCCATCTGATTGTGGGGTGCTGGAGTTCTTGTTCTTAAGTCAAGTGAGTGTTTTATGAATCAGAACAAACGTAATATTTCTGTCTCCGGTTAATATCAAGATTAATGATATTTAACAAAATTGAAATTTATAGTAGGTAGTGCTTTTAATCAGTGTTCAGGAGTACCTCTGCTGCTTTCTTGGTCTCTTCCTACCAAGGAGTACTTCTGTATCTTGTCTCCCTGTAGAAACCTAAATTTGTTTCTTCTCTGAATCCCCTTAAAATCTGCTTTCCTCCCTAATTAAACTATGATTTAGAGCCACGGTAAGATTATAATGAAGCTAGTTTTGACCCCCACACAGTAAGCACTCAGAATTTCAGTAGATTCCTGATGTATGATGCGATTTCTCAACATTAGTGATTGCGATAATCAAATCACCATAATAACTATGACATTTGTGTTTAGGACAATTTTCAGCTGCCAACTTAAAAGTCATAGAGAGCCTTATTTCATGTTGGCATGTGACTCTTTACATTCAGTAATCAGAATTAGTGGTTAGTGTAAACTTCTCACCTACGTGTGCCTAAATCTCTCTCTCTAAAAACGTGTGTACACCCACACACCCACATATATTCTATCATCCATGTGATTTTGGCAACAAAGTATAAAATTTCTACTTGTGTGGTTTTTATTAACTTCACATAAGCCTTTTGAGATTATTTGATTTACACATGGTGGGCTAGATTCAATCTAATGAAAAAAATTGTCCTCCAGCAACCTAACAACTCCTTGCCTGCTATGTAAGTGGGAATAAAAGTGTGAGAGCTTTTATAGGCAAACCTTATGGTTAAGGACATTTACTGTTATAAAAAAACTGAAAAATGGAAAAGGGAATGAATAAAGAAACAGGATTGCCTTGCCTCCTGCCATATTGGTTAGT